>NC_084652.1:3836349-4150515 GCF_019802595.1 Syngnathoides biaculeatus | reverse complement strand
ACACTCACAATCACACCTCGGGACAATTTTGAGTGTCCAATTAATGTTGCCTGTTTTTGGGATGTGGGAGGAAACCGGAGTGCCCGGAGAAAAGCCACGCAGGCACGGGGAGAACATCCAAACTCCACACAGGCGGGTCCGGGATCGAACCCGGGTCCTCAGAACTGTGACCGTGCCGCCCTTCCTTAGCGTTCCTATTCTTGCCAATTCTCAATTATTCATTTCTGCCAAAGTGCTCGGCCGTTTTCTGTCCTGACTACGTAACAAAACGGCGACTCACTGTCGTTGCCGTCTTTGAGCAGATTGTCTCCGTTTTCGTCGTCGTCCTCCTCGCCCGTCTTGATCTCCTCCGACGGGATGTCCTTCTGCACGGTCACGTGACAACGTCACCACCACCACCCCACCCCGCTATTAAAGCTGGAAAAAAAAAAAAAAAAAAAAGCGCTCCTTACGGGCAGCTCCTTGGCCAGCTTGCTGACCATGCTGTCCAGGTAGTCGGCCAGGCTGTTGAACTTCTGGTTGGTGGGCTGAAAGAAGTGCGGGCTCCTTCTGGAGAGCAGTCGCAACGCCCGCCAGCCGTAGTTTGGGTTCCGGACGACTCTGCGCAGAGGAACGCGGCGGTGGAAATCCTGGCGTGTTGTCAAAATCGGACCTTTTGAACTCACTTGTACTCTTCCTCCACCATGTTGACGGGGTCGGCCTGCTCTATGGCCTCGGCGAAGAATTCGTCCAGCGAGGGCATGAACTCCCTGGAGCACAAGAACGCACAAAAATGTCTGAAATCCCCTAAAAAAGTACACTAAAATGGACACGTTCTAAAGATGGATTCCCGTGAATGTTAAATGGTTCCATCTTTCTCCCGTGAGGCGTCACCCAGTACCCAAAAATATAATAAAAAAATCAAGAGAACCAAAAAAAAAAAAAAAAAAAAAAAAAAAAAAAAAAAAAAAAATTCATTTCTGTACATATACCGTAACTCCCGGCCTACAGAGTGCACTTGGTTAGAAGTATCGGTACACAGAAAGAGTTTAAGGCTAGCGCTAGCACACATTTTAAGCAAAAATTTATATATTTCTTCAATTATTTTACTATATAAAGTATATAAATTAAACATGTATTTCTACTATCCAGTTTATTATCAGGAAAATCTA
Source organism: Syngnathoides biaculeatus (assembly GCF_019802595.1). Classification (NCBI taxonomy): domain Eukaryota; kingdom Metazoa; phylum Chordata; class Actinopteri; order Syngnathiformes; family Syngnathidae; genus Syngnathoides; species Syngnathoides biaculeatus. Next base: position 4,149,364 of record NC_084652.1, on the reverse strand, counting down.
AAAATAAATGCTTTGAAAGCCAAAATCTTTTCGGGTTGGAACGCATTATTTCTTTTTCCATTCATTGCAATAGGAAACACTGATTCAGTTTTCGGACAAATCACTTCTCGAACCATTTTCCAGAGCGGATTGTGGTCCAGAACCGAGGCATCGCTGTAGACCCGAAGAGTAGGTAGAAGTTTAACAAAATATGGTTCTAAACTTTTGGAGTATTATTAATCTAAGACTATAAAATGATGTACATTTTTGGCCAGCTGCCTTTAAAAAAAAAAAGAGAAATAAAATTATGTCAATGATAAAACCTGTGCATTAAGTTTTTACCTGCTGTCTGACTTGCAGGCTTCCGTGTTGTCCAGGTTTAAGTTCCAAAGGCGAGTCAGCTCGTCACTTGATTGGAAAAAAAAAAAAAATATATATATATATATATATATATATATATATATATATATATATATATATAATAATAATTTAATTATTCAGCTTTTGTGTCCAAATGTAAAGAAAGACAATCAAAGGTGACGCTCACTTTCCCATGAAGATCTTTCTGTCCGGCCCTTTTCCCAGGAAGTCTTCGGGAGCCGCTCGCTTCCTGGCGGGCCGCTTGGGTTTATCGTCGGCCGCCCTGAAAAAATGAAGGGGGGGGGGGGGGTGAATTGCGGCCGACGACAACAAAATAAAAAAAAAAAAAAAAAAAAACGTCGGACGTTACGCGAATCCCGGCGCCCGACGTACCGCTCTTTCACGAAGCTCGGACAGCCCTCGTTTTTCCAAGCGATCCAGTTTTCCTCAGTGTTGAGGATGCGCTGTGGAGAAAAGAAGGAGAAGAAAATAACGAGCTGGCATTTTAGCGCCGGCGTCTGCGGCGACTTACCTCCACCATGGTGGCGAACTTGTCCCCGTCGGGAGGAATCTCTCGGAGAAGCTGACCAAAAAAAAAAAAAAAAACGGCCAATCTTATAAATGTCATCATATCATAAAGTGGCGGCACGGTGGGCTCAGCTGCTGAAGCGTACCCCCCCACGGGTTCGATCCCGGACCCCGCCTGTGTGGAGTTTGCGTCTTCTCCCCCCGTCCCTGCGCGGCTTTTCTCCGGGCGGGCACTCCGGTTTCCTGACGACCAGTTCGGGGTGTACCCTGCCTCCTGCCCGATGACAGCACCCCCCGCGACCCTTATGAGGATAAGCGGTGGGGAAAATGGATGGACGGATATCGTGAAGTGCTTTGAACATCCTCAGATGCAAATGTGAGTGACTTCAAATGAAAACGGATCAAATGCACTTGCCCTTGGTACAATTCCAAATCCATCTACCCATTTTCCACTACGCTTATCCTCACGAGGGTCATGGGGAGTGCCGGAGGGCACATGCAGACAAACAGCCGCACTCACAATCACACCTTGGGTCAATTTAGTGTCTGATTAACATGTTGCATGTTTTTGGGATGCGGGAGGAAACCGGAGTGCCCGCCCGGAGAAACTCCACACAGGCAGGCAGGGCCGGGATTGAACCCGGTGCGACGGTCCGAGCGCTCCCCCGTGCTGAAAAGTCTCCTTGTGATGAATGCGCATGCGTGACTAACAGGGGAACTCTGGGCACGTAGGAGACGCTTACTGGGAAATCCCCCGGTCTCATAGTTCCCCTTCTTCTAACATTATAACCTAACCTTAAAACGAAAAAAAATGTATATAAAAAAAAAAAAAAAAAATATGTACGTGACACACACAAACAAGTTGTCGACCGGCACATGTCGAAGCTTGGATGGGGATGTTTCAGACTGGCCGGAGGTTTACAAAATACGCGCGCATTACTCGCAGAGAGACTTTTCCGCACCCGCAGCGCTCAGACCGTCGCACCGGGATCGAACCCGGCACCTCGGAACTGCGAGGCCGAGGCTTTTAACCCTTCATTTCCGTTACCTGGTAAACCAGCTTGGTGGTTTCCTCGATCCACGCGGCCTGGTCGTCGTTCAGCAAGCAGCTGGAGCTACGAAAAGGGCGTTTTTTTTTTTTTTGGCCATTTGTATGACATTTGACCCCATGTTCCAAATCACCACCTTTTGAACTTGACTTGTCCTTTGAGGTACTGGAAGAGGATCAAGTACTGCAGCAGGATGTGACGGCGGAAGTTGCTGTCGCTCAGCTGCAAGTCCATCAGCTGCACCAGAGTCACATTCACCGATTTATGCCTGGATGATAAAATCCCGCCGCGACCCAACCGGACTCGGCCGTCACCTTCTCGCTGGTGAGGAATTTGGCGAAGTAGACGTGCTCCCCCCCGCCGGACGCCCGCAGTTCCTCCAGCTTCCTCTTGGAGGCCTGGTTGTCGTCCAGCTTGAAGCTCTTGAAGACGGCCAGCGTCTCGTCCGAGTACTGCCGGGAAGGGGGAAAAAAAAAAAAAACAAAAACGCGTCGGCGTTTTCACCTCGCGGGAGTCGGGCCGGCGCCGACGGTTGCCTACCTTGAGGAAGGTCACCCAGGACACTTTGTCGTAGCACTGGACCGGGTTCCTGAAGTAGTCCTGCAGCGTCCAGAACTTTCTGTACAGGTTGTAGTCGATGGGGATGGAGCTGAAAAGCACAAAGCCCATGTCTTTATTGCGCAGGTGCTGTTTTTTAATAATTTAATACTTTTTTTTTTTTTTACACGTTTACGTACCACGACGCGGGCGCTTCGTCTTCCCCCATCTCCCCTTCCTCCACCTCCATGTTGTCTTCCTTCTCTTCCGTGTGCTGCCATGACAACGACGACACCAATGTTTACATACGACCCAAAATATGAACAATGTGACGTTTTCTAGGAGGGATGAATGAATAAATAAATGGAAAAAATGACCATGAGTTTTTTTTTTTTTTTTTAAATCATCCCGGAAGGGTACAAATGATAACAAAAGAGTAAACAGTACAGAAATTAAAAACTGCCATAATTTCCGGCCTATAAACCGGGACTTTTTTCACACGCTTTCAACCCTGCGGCTTATGCTGTGATGCGGCTAATTTGTGCATTTTTTCTAATGGCCGCAAGGGGGCACTCGAGCAGAAAAGGTAAGTGAGACTGGTGGAATATATGTGCCGAGGAAGTGACTTTTACCGGTACATTTTTTTTTTCCTTTCTTTAACCGGCCCTGTTAGCGCTTAGCTAGCGTGTTGCTGCTGTGTTACTGCCGTCTCTCCATGATTTTTACTGGTATGTTTTTTTCTTACCGGCCCTTTTAGCGCTGCGCTAGCATGTTGCTGCTGTGTTACTGCTTTGTCTCCGTGATTTTTACCGGTATGCTTATTTTAACCTGCCCCGTTAGCGCTGTGCTAGCTTGTTGCTGCCACATGTCAGTGATTTAGGTACGTTTTTCTAAACTAGCCCTGTTAGTGCTGTGCTACCACGTTTTGTAGCTGCCGCGCGGTTTTTTTTGTTTTTAACCAGCCCTGTTCGTCCTACCGTGTTGTTGCTAGGTTAAGCTAAGCTAAGGTATTCAAACTTTGTAAATATCTTGTGTTTCAATGTCGGCAGGTTTCAACGTATGTAGGCAAATGGTATTTCCTTTACAAATGTACTGGGTGAGGCCGAAAACCAGGTGCGCTCTGTAGGCCGGAAATTACAGTATTACGATGTAGTGTCGTGTTTTGGTTCTTTGGCACAAGATTTAGCCCGGCAGATGTGAACGGAAGCAGCGTGTGGTCGACACACAACGGCGAAAACTGCCAACCTTGAGTCCGAAAGTGCTTTCATCTTCATTTTTGTTGAACACTGTGATGTTGTCCAGGTTGAACTGACTCTGGAGATTCAGACCTGCCAAAAACAACACAAACTCAAGAGCAGGCCATACTATTATACTGCATACAAATATATAAATAATATGCATCCATTTTCTTAGCCGCTTATCCTCACAAGGGAGTACTGGAGCCTATCCCAGCTATCTGCATGCAACTGGTTGCCAGGCAATTGCATGGCGCATCGAGAGAAACGACTGTTGCACCTTGGGGCAATTTAGAGTGTCCAAACTCACACACAGGCGGGGCCGGGATTTGAACGCCAGTCCCCAGAACTGTGAAGCCGATGCCCTAACCGGATGGCACACCGTGCCGCCATAATATAAATAGAATATCCATCACCGTGAATGAAGAAGAAAAATAAAATATATACAGCGCAATTTCCGGCCTAAAAGCTGCAACTTTTTTCACACGCTTCCAACCCTGCGGGTTATGCGACGCTAGCGTTAGGGCGGCGCTAGAGTTAGCGCGGCGCTAGCGTTAGCGCATCTGGTTCTAAGCCACGGTGCACAGAAAGAGTTAAACGCCCTGCGCTAGCATTAAACTCTGTGTACCGAGGCTTAGAACCAGGTGCGCTCTGAAGGCTTGTAGTTACGGTAGTTGGGTTATTATCGGCATGAAGGAGAAGCGTGCCGCATATTCATAAAGTCTGGATGGAGAATATTTTTAAAAGCAAATTCAAAACCCATTAAACTATCAATAATCATACCTTACATACTATAACAATCTCCGGTTACATCAACTATTTTTGAAACCATTCAATGCACCCACACTACATGAAACATAGCTACATTATTGCCTCCGAGACAATATTAGTCAAAAATAACCATTACAATCTTTGATTTGAGACGTAACTGGACGTGCGGGTGTCCCTAATGTTACGGCCCGCTGATCTACGGCGCTTATCCTCACCGGACTTCTCCGACAGCGGAAAGAGACGAGCCAAGAAAAGCTGAATCCGTCCGCAGAAAACCGTGTTTTGAGACTTGGACAGGCGCCGTAGAAGATCTGCGACGTTGCCAAAAAAAAAAAAAAAAGGAAACAACCATGACTCAAACGATCATAAAATATCATAAAAATAAAACAGAAACTTACCATTACACATTCTCAAGAGGTAGTTCTTGCCAGCGGTGTAGAATGAGTTCTGGGGGCGAGACATGGCCGCTGTTTAGAAATAAATCATTCCGCAGCAAAACAACAAGATGGCGCTTTTAAATATGTATTTACAGATTTCCATGTGGACACGTTCTCCTCCACGAAGGAGAAGATGTTGTCGCACTGGTCCAGAGGAAGACTGTCCAGCACGTCCCCCAGCAGCACGAAAGGCGTCGTGGCCGAGCAGATGCCTGCGCGGACGCAACGTTATATTATTATATTAACAATATTAGTGTCATTGGCGGTCGGATTACGAAAACAGTGCCAACGTGTCAAAATTACGACAAATACGGTTTTATACTTGTCGTTATAGCTCAGTAAAATAATACTTTATCTTCATGAGGATTGAAGCGATAACCGGAAATGATCGTGTCATGTAAATATGGAAGCTAGTCTGCTACGACACCTTCAGTGACTGCATCTATGCTCATGTAGATAAGAGACAGGTACTCCTCACAGCTCGACGCCTGCGCCACCTGCACACAAACATCAGCTCCTGATAAAGGCCATTTGTCATGAAACATGAAAGATCCGCGTTGATATAGTGCCTTACGATCTGCTCCCCGAGAACCCCCCGAAAAGCTTGGTCCAGTGTCGTCTTCTTTTCGGTCTCACTGCAAATTGCAGCCAGCACAAGGTTAGCACACCTTTTTTTTTTTGTTTTGTTTGTGGTCTCGCCACAAATGTGATCACTTACTTCCCGGGAATGTGATGGAAAGCGTTTATTATTGCTTTGCTGCTTTTGTCGCCCAGCGATCGCTTGGCGGATTCCTACGAGTTTACGACAGCGACATTGAACGTGAGACAATAGCAAAACTGTTAGCACAAGTGGCTACATGCTAAACCAGCAACAACAAAAAAAAAAAGGCAGAAGAGAGCCGCTACAGCGGATCGCGAGCTTGCGGGGTGACCCAGTTTACATCGACACAACACACGACAAAAATAATACACTTTCGGATAAAGAAAAGCTATTTCGCATTTTTCCCACCGTAAGCTTGTCTTTAGCTTCGACAAAATCAAACAAGGGTGGCGACATCTTTACACATCGCAGGCCGGAAGTTACGTCAACCTCTTCCGGGTCGTCGTAATTCCATTTAACCAGCTATATTTTGGTTAAATTCAGCCAAGGTTCGTGGATAAATAATTTTTACAAAATCATACACTACATACAGTATTTTTTTTTTCATTTTTCAATTCGAGTGGTGCAGTCCTCGTGGCTGCTATGTTTAGCTACACTTATTAAGATTTGAGACTTATTGAGATATATACATTATGTATTTCAGTGTTGTTATGTTTCGGGGATTTATGACATCAAACAGGATATTTTGGTTCAGTTACAACTATGTTTTGAAAGCGAAATGTTCATAGTTGTATACCAACACGTTCAGATATATAATATTTTACTATAAACAAACACAAAACAATCATAATTGATCAATTTTATTTGATTCTGCTCAATTCAATTTAGTCAAATATCAATAATGATCTAAATGTATGCACAATCTTGCGGTCCATGCATCGCCACTTTTGGGCTGCTGGTAGCAGTGTTGCACATTACATTTCGAGAAACGAAAGTACTTCGCTATGCTTAAACTACAAAGTTCGCATTAGTTTGATTTCAACAACGAGTCAAAAAAAAAAAAAAAAAAAAAGAAATATTTCAAACTTTCTTGCTGCAAATATTTACAGACAAAAACCCAGTTATGCAACGAATTCTTTCGAAGGGTGAATAATGTCACCGAGCCCATTAAAATTAACGAGCCATTCCACGCTGCCAATTATTAACGGTGCAATATTTTACCATTCATGTGATTGAAGAGTCATACATTTCCCAATGTACATTGTATACATACATAACGTATTCATAGGTTATTTTGTACTATCCGCAATCAATGATATTGTTCTGTTCTTGCTCATCATTAAGCAAAATAAAAAAAAATGAAACAAAAAATTAAAGTAACATCCTATATTAGAGGCTGCGATTTGAATTAATAAAAAACTTCTTTGGTCAATGCGGCGACTCAGAATGACACAAAAGTAAACATTTTTTTAATTGAAAAATGTGAACGATCTTAATCTCTTTTTAAGCATCCATCAGTCCATCCATTTTCTTAGCCCCTTATCCTCACAAGGGTCGCGGGGAGTACAATAAAGATTTGAATTAAGTCAATCAAATTCTCTCACGAAATCTATGAAAGTAATAAAATAATGTCAGAATAAAGCTAAACTTCCACGCATCCATTTTCTTTGGCGCTTATCCCCACAAGGGTGCTGGAGCCTATCCCAGCTGTCAACAGGCAGGAGGCGGGGCACACCCTGAACTGGTTGCCAGCCAATCGCAGGGCACATAGAGACAAACAGCCGCACTCACAATCACACCTATGAACAATTTAGAGGGTCCAATTAATTTTTTTAATGATTTAAAAACTGTAAGGTAAAACAGTCAGAACAGATATCCGTAACAGTAATCTTACAGTATTCTCATTCTTATTCTCATTTTTGTACATTCTAAGTTTATTATAGCGGAAAGGTGGAAAATGTATTAAAACCTCAAGTAAGACTTCATATTAGAGGCCATACTGAGGCTTTTCCTGATTAGAACTTTTTTTCTTATGACATCACTAGGCAGCACAATAATGGGAATTTTATTTAAATTGTTTTTTAAATTATTTTTACATTCAAATATCAACGTAAATAACTCTCCATCCAATTAAACTCATATTTCAGGTGGGAAAAAAAGACTTTTCACACATTTCACATTTATTCTATATGTGCCTTGTATCAAAGTTTGTCAAATAAATGAAAAAAAAATGGATTATCTAAAGTTGAATTTAATTGGTTAAAGGGATGACAATCAATATGAAATAAACCACATCATATCACGTATCATATTAAAGCCCTTGATGAGGACATTTTAGTTATGTGACTGTTTTGTCAATGTGACCTTGTATGATAATGCAATGACCCCAAACTTTTCTTTTTGGGGTCTGGAAAGGGTTTTATTTCCTGATGCTCAAGAGGGTGGACCTTAGATCTGGATGAACTTTTCGAGCTCATTATAGCTCTTTTTTTTCTTTTTTTTCCCCCTCCCAGCTTTGTTATTTCTAGATTCATATAATGAGAGCATCTCCCCACACTCTGCCATGTTTCCCCAAACCGGGATATAATCAAGCCCCGCAATCCCGAGGGCCAAATCATTTGCGGAACGACACTCCGGGACAAAACAAGCGCGGGGCAACAAAAAGAGCATTGTGCGCTCTGCCGAGGACACGACGCAAAACAAGTTTGCGTACACAATGCGCCCCCCTCCGCCGTTGGGAAGGGGGGTGGGGGGGGGGTGGACGGGACTAGACGTCGGTCACACAACGCCCATAAAACGTCGCGTGAAGACGTTTTGTGTCATATCAAGGTCATAACTTGTTATCGTAGATAAAACATTTATAAAGTGCAGGTGGGGGGGGGAGGGTGTAAAAAATTGGTAATCATAAAATCGGAAATGAGCACCTGTAAAACGGCATGCTCGCGGTTAGCATGTCAGCGACGCAGTACAGACGTTGCTGGTTCAAATCCTGGCTTCCAAAAGACTCAAAATTGTTTGGGGCATATTTTAGTTATGGTCTTTTTTGACTGTGTAAAATTTTCATCCCCTCATCAGATTAAAACATTTAAAAATTGATCGCTAAGGTGGCACGGTGGAGCTGTTGGCCTCACTGTTCTGAGGTCCCGGGTTCGATCCCGGCCCCACCTGTGCGGAGTTTGCACATTCTTCCCGTGCCTGCATGGGTTTCCTTCGGGCACTCCGGTTTCCTCCCACGTCCTAAAAACATGCAACATTAATTGAACACTCTAAATTGCCCGTAGGTGTGATTGTGAATGCGGCTGTTTGTCTCCATATGCCCTGCGATTGACTGGCAACCAATTCAGGGTGTACTCCGCCTCCTGCCCGTTGACAGCTGGGATAGGCTCCGTTGCTCTCCGCGACCGTTGTGAGGATAAGCGGCTAAGAAAATGAATGGATGGATGGATGATGGTTTGAATTTTTTCGGTGCAGATTGGATGAAAAATCACGAAAGTCGATGCACATTGATTTGCTTCCGCAAGCCACATAAAAAGATGCCGGGGGCCAGATGTTGCCCCCGGGCCTTGTGTTGCGCACAGACGTTCACCTAAATGCTTTTTGGTCTCGTTGTGCCTTGCGATTGGCCGGCTGGCCTCAAGTCAGCCGCTGCAGACCACAGGTCAGACGTAATGGGCGGGTAATTTTCCACATGGAAGCGGGCAATAAGCGCAGCTTGGACTTGGACACCAAACTCCTCCAGCGACACGTCGTAAAATCATTCGGGGACACTGACGACGACGAGATAATTAATGATCACCCGGCGCATCACGCAGCCACGCCGATGATGACTGGCGCATCGACGACAGACGAAGTCCCTTTAAACGACCTTGGCTGGATTAACTTCAGACTACGACGTGTTGGGAAATGCTCCCAAAGTCGTCGGGCGCTGATTCAATGATTAGCTCAGCGAGTGTGCGCATATCACCCATGCTCATAAACCATAAAAAACTCAATTAAAAAAAATATGAAGGGGATTTGTGTGCAATGATGGGCAAAAAAAAAAGACACTTTCACATCATCTTTTATTGTAAAAGATGTGGATCATCATTATCATCATCATCATTATCATCATCATCTGCGTCAATATCATTCTTATTTATTTTGAAGTGCAACAACAATAAATCAAATAAAATGAATTGAGTTACGGGCCAAATGTCACTGTTAGTGGACCAGACTGTCGGTTTTAATATTTTAAAAAAATCATTCTATTGATAATAAAATGGATTTTTAACATTAATACTTATTCTTCAATTTATTATATACTATATATATATATATATATATTTTATTATTCTTTTACTGAACAAGAGCCGGATGAAAGGGATGGGAGAGAGAAAAGCGAATGTAGACGGATGGATTATTTTTTTGGTACTTTTTAAGAATATTTAGTCATGTTGCTCGTTTTTATTTTATGAATTTTTAATGTTTCACGTTTATGTGTATTCGTATTTGGTGTAAACAAAAATGTACACTTTGATAACGCCCAAACAAGCTTGAGGTATGGGAACAACATTAAAATGTATTTGCATAAAAATCCATCCCTCCAACCATATTCTTTTGCCGCTTATCCTCACGAGGGTCGCGGAGAGTGTTGCAGCCTATCCCAGCTGTCAACGGGTTGCCAGCCAATCGCAGGGCACATAGAGACAAACAGTCACACTCACAATCACACCTTGGGACAATTTTGAGTCTTCTATCAATGTTGCATGTTTTGGGGATGTGGGAGGAAACCGGAGTGCCCGGAGAAAACCCACGCAGGCACGGGGAGAACATGCAAACTCCACACAGGCGGGGCCGGCATCGAACCCGGGAACTCAGAACTGTGAGGCCAACGCTTTACCAGCTGCCCCACCGTGCTGCCCTGCATAAAAGTAAAGTTAAAAAAAACAAAAACTTCTTACTTCAGTGTTAAGTGAATTTGTATTGAGATTTTAATATAACAATTGACGCAAGCAGAATTGTCCAAAAAAGTGCGTTTATCCAAATTTTAATAAGAGATCATTTTGTTCTCCAAGCAGTGTACAAAATGATAATTTGCACCGCTGCGTTGCGGCTAATGACAGTCAACATGAAAACATTAGATATGCATGTATTCATGTTTTTTTTTTTTTTTTTTTGTCACGTTCAAATATCAGGAATGGAATTTTTGAAGGTTAAAATGTTCCACGTGCTCGAGTGTCTTGGTTGTAGCCCCTCTCACCAGCCTGTTAATATTCTGCCCCATTGCACATGGGGGGGGGGGGCAACTGTAAGGAGTAAAGTCTTGTTGCCGCGGCAACGGCACAAGCAACAACAAGTACAGCACGAACGAATGGATGAAAGCCTTTGTCGGCGCTTTCCTCTTCCGCAGATTTACACGTTTGTTTTGTTTCTTTTTAAAGCCGAAAGGTGAGCAACAAAAGTGCACAGCGAAGCAGCTGCTTGCTGCCGAGGAACTTTCAAATGGAGAAGTCCCGATCGCCGAGTAAAATAACAACAACAATTTATTGTACACAAATTACTTGATTTCAAGACGTCAACTCCATGAATTGGGCACTCTAAATTGCCCCGAGGTGTGATTGTGAATGCGACTGTTTGTCTCTATGTGCCCTGCGATTGGCTGGCAACCAGTTCAGGGTGCACGTTGACAGCCGGGATAGCCTCCAGGACTCCCCGCGCACCTCGTGAGGATAGGCGGCAAAGATAATGGATGGATAGATGGATGGATGGAAGTCTTCAACTGAAAGTAACAACAAGACTCCTGGTTTGCTCGGCAACATTCAGACAAGTTGGCGTAATGACGGCGTAACATCCTGTCAAAACACCTGTCCTTCAAAATAAAAGCACAGACTTTCTTTGGCCTCACAGTGGCTTAATGCCTGAATGTCATGTAACATTTTGAGTTTAATCACAACTTTATCTTCTGTTTTACAAGATTACGTTTATTATTTCTCTTCAGTTGCGTTATGAGGGGATTCTCAGAAAATGGTCTCCTCTGCAAGAAGTCCCTGGACCCGCAAAGTTCGAGAACCTCTGATTAGATGATCGCTGGCGACCTCGCAAGCACTGCAAGTTTCCCGTCCACGACGGACGCCAACTGTTTTCTTGGTACCGAGGTCCTAACTGCCTTCAGACCGTCGATGAGTTCCTAGCGGGTCCTTGATTGATTCCCAGAACTGGTGTCGAGCTCGGAAGCCGTCGTAATTGTTGAGTGGCGTGCCTGCAACACGCCAAACAACAAACGTACTTATTTCCATCCATCCATTTCCTTGGCCGCTTATCCTCACGAGTGTTACAGGGAGTGCCGGAGCCTATCCCAGCTGTCAACAAGCAGGAGGCGGGGTACACCCTGAACTGGTCGCCAGCCAATCGCAGGGCACATTGAGACAGACAAGCAATTGCACTCACAATCTCACCTAGGGGCAATTTTGAGTGTCCAATTAATGTTGCATGTTTTTGGGGATGTGGGAGGAAACCGGAGTGCCCACCCGGAGAAAACCCACGCAGGTACGCGGAGAACATGCAAACTGCACACAGGGAGGGCCGGGGTTGAACCCGGGTCCTCGGAACTGTGAGGCCAACGCTTTACCAGCTGTTCCGCTGTGCCGCCCCAAAAGAAAATTCTAAATGAATTTCAAAGTCTTGATCATTTGTAGTCACGTAACAGTTTCCATGTTTTATTTATGTTAGCAATTTAAAAAAAAATGAATAAAACAAGCCCAACTCCAACTAAAACTGCATTTTGAGAATAAAAAAAAAAAAAATGTGCACGCTGGGGGGACGCCAAGACCCCCCCCCTCCGCCAACCCCCCCACTGCACGATGCATTCAGGCGAAAGCGAGAGTGTCAAACCCAACAACAACTAAAGCCTTCTGTTCTTCTCCGAGAGTGAGTTTGTCACTTTTTTTTTTTTAAACAGAAACAAAATCACCGCGGTGTCAAACCGTCATCAGCGACTGTGTGGCCATTGGGGGGGGGGGGGGGTTCCCCTCTGGCGCGGCGCTTTTAAGGCCACGAGACCCCCCGCTGACGCAGCACCGGTATAAGATCCAGCACACTGGGAGCAGGAAAGCAGCGGCTCGGTCCGGTGACTGTTCCGCAGCGAGCGTCCCAACGGCCTTTGTTGTGCGCTCATTATCTGCTGACTGGCTTCTTTTTTTTTTTTTTTAATACTGTACAGTCATTAATTTTTTTTTTTTGCAAAGCTGCACTGGACTCCGAACCCCCGTCTTCATTTGGAATGTGTTTGAATGGAACACCCCCACGCTCCAGAAAACGTGCTCTCATGTCTTCAGGAAGTATACAGTTGCAGTAGTGTTTCAAATGCAACACAACATCCATCCTTTTTCTTTTCCCGCTTATCCTCACGAGGGTCAGGGGAGTGCCGGAGCCTATCGCAGCTGTCAACGGGCAGGAGGCGGGGTACACCCGCAACTGGTTGCCAGCCAATCGCAGGGCACTTGGAGACAAACAGCCGCACTCACAATCACACCTACGGGCAATTTATAGTGTTCAATTGATGGATGTTTTTGGGATGTGGGAGGAAACCGGAGTGCCCAGAGAAAAGCCACGCAGGCAGGGGGAGAACGTGCAAACTCCACACAGGCGGAGCCGGGATCGAACCCGGGTCCTCAGAACTGTGAGGCCAACGCCTGCAATACAACAGTTTTCCGCAAATAGGTCGGAATTGTAACCCTAATCATCAGATTATTCTGGCGTTTTTAGGATCTTGTGGAGAGGCAAATAAGGAAAATAAATAATATTTTATATATATTACACATTTTTAGTGTGGTGGAGACAAAAAAGTGAAGGTCGAAGCATTGAGCTCAATTTTAAGCCTGCAAGACTTTTTGAAAGTCAAATATTTTTTTTTGAGGCAGCACGCTGGATTCATCTGGTAAAGTCTTGGCCTCACAGTTCTGAGGACCCCGGTTCGATCCCGGACCCGCCTGTGTGGAGTTTGCACGTTCTCCCCGTGCCTGCGTGGCTTTTCTCTGGGCACTCCGGTTTCCTCCCACATCCCAAAAACATGAATGAATTGGACACTCTAAATTGCCCGTAGGTGTGATTGTGAGTGCGGCTGTTTGTCTCCATGTGCCCTGCGATTGGCTGTCGACCAGTTCGGGGCGTACCCCGCCTCCTTCCCCTTGACAGCTGGGATTGCCTCTGGCACTCCCCGCGACCCTCGTGAGGATAAGCGACAAAAGAATATGGTTGGAGGGATGGATTTTTATGCACATACATTTTAATGTTGTTCCCATACCTCAAGCTTGTTTAAGAGTTATCAAGGTGTACATTTTTGTTTACACCAAATACAAATACACATAAATGTGAATGGTTTTTTTTTTATATTTTGAAACCCGCTGACCATATTTTTAGTTGTTTTTTTTTTAGTTCAAGTCAGTTCATTTATGTAATATTAGTGATATGAGGAGGATTAGCAATCTTTTGACCTGTTTAAGTGTACTAAGTACTAATGGAGTGTTGATTATCGCAAAAGTACAACTACTGGGACTTTTTTTTATCAGTGGGAGATAGCGTACGACACGTACTGTATTCTATATGTTCTCTACAAACGATATGATATGATGTTCGCTGCGTGGTGCGCCGCGTCAGTCCTCGTTCATGGTTTCCATTATCCCCGCCATATGTAGATGAGGATCATAAATTTGGGACTGCAACAGAGGCCACGTCCGCCACTGCGTCCTTTCGCTTGGGCCGAGAACGAGGGAGGGCCCCCCCCCCCCCCAGAAATGTTCCCCCGAGGGCCCCCCGCGAAAAAAAAAAAAGGGTTAAGCTGGCCATTGATGAATTTGTGTTGCCAACTGGAAATATTCCAGGCACCCCCACACTAACACCCCCCCCCCTTCCACCTCCATCACAATCACAATAACAACCCGGCGTTTCCGAAGAATCGCAGTGATAGATTTACTGTTTGCCGTGGTCGACTCCAAAGGAAGGGGTTGAAAAAAGTTGCACGCTTCATGAAATAATAATAATTAATGCTCGACTTGGGGGTGTCGTACTTTTCCTGAAGGCCTTCGGTCGATCAACTGGTGTTGACTCTGAGTTAAGGTCTCCGTTAAAAACATAATAATGAAAGCGTGACTTGTGATGTGTGTGCAAAATAACAATTATTAGAGTTTGAGTTCAGATTTCATCAACCCCATCGACGAAATATGCAACATTTTCATACAGCGCTTCAAAAACTTGCAAATAGAACAAAATAATGCTCAAACTAAGCAAAGCTTGACTTGTGATGTGCATGAAAACAGAACATTATGATCATAATCCAAGTTTTATTTGCATGTAAGGGCTGGGGTAAAAAAAAAATAATAAAAAAAACAAAAAACCTAATTTAAAATTACTCGGCTAAATCGACCCAAAATTCGTCTGGAACTTTATTTTGGTCCACCGGAAACAGTGTTTCACACGGACATTTATCGCTGACGGTTGCAGTGTTGTCGCATTGATCAACTTTGCCAAAAATGAGAGTGGCGCGTCTGTAAGTAACGTTTAACACATTATTAGATGTCTAATATCATCACATGTGAGCGAGATGATTATTTTATTTAATTTGACCAAAAATGGTCATCGTTAGCTCACTAGTGCTAATCGTAAATGCTAACCATTTAGCATAAGTTTATTTTTGTTGACTCAAATTTCTGTTGCACCAGCATATTTAGTTTAAGCACAGAAGTGCAGCTCTCATAAATAAATGAGACTAAAATGGACGTTAATAATTGAAAAATATTGCGATGATCATTAATTTTATTTTATTTATTTATTTTTTTTGGGGTGGGAGCAGCAAGTTTATTATCCCACGTACCCAGCACACCTGTTGATACAAGAATTCCAAAAAGTACAACAAAAATCATAAGAATTAACATGTGGGTCGTGTGATTTTCCAAGTACTTGCAGTGGATGAACTGGGGTTGAGTGTAAAAAGTTTGCAGACAAAATCATAATAATTAAAGCTGGACTTGTTACGTGCGGAAGAGGCTGTTTTATAATCGCTAGTACCTAGTAAACCTGTGATTTCACTGCGATAGTAGTACTTAAAAGGTTCAGAAAGTTAAAGTGTAACATGAAACTGTGATGATAATAATTAAAGCTTGACTCGCGCGTGATTTTATCATCCCCTTTTACAACTACGACATTGTCCTTAAATGCAACTAAAACAACAACCAAGAGGTTCAACACGTTTAATTTCTTTAAAAAAGTGACATTTTCAATACCATACAGACAAAAAGTGATAAAAGCCCGTACATGTGTACAAAATAATAGCAGAACATAGAATACTGATATTGGGGGAACATTTCGACACAAGCTGATAAGCTTTTTGCAATACCGAAGCTGTGGCTTGTGTGCATGCGTGTGTGTGTGTGCGCCAGCTTCCAGATAAAATTCCGGTAAGACAAACAGCTTTCTTTCTTTCTTTCTTTTTACAATGGCGTATAAACAAGCGCGGCGAGCTGCGTGCTCGGCCGCTTATTTCGTAGCCATCTCCACGGTGGAGGCGTCGTTGCCGCCGTTGACGTCGTAGTCGTCCGCCGGGCCGCTCACCAGCACCCGGATGCGTTCGGGGAAGTTGTCGAACTTGGGCGACAAGAGGAAGTCGTACACGAGGGCCGCCGCCACGCCGCCGCACATGGGCCCCACCCAGTACACCTGCGGTGGATTCGTTGGGGTTTAGTTATCAAGTAAATGTAGCGAGCGTGAGAATGTAACGAGAATAATCAAAAATTGACTCGCGGTGTGCATATGTGGCACGTTAATTTACTATAGGAGACCTTTGGAGAATTACATGACGCATGCTGTTTTACTATTTTGTAATTCTGGGGTGGATTAACTCGGCGCAATTGTGATGCAGTGGTTTGAAAAGTGGCAAAATAATCGTAAGAATTAAAGCTTGACTTGTGATAAGACTCACACGTAACATGTTATTTCACAATACTACGTCCCCAGGAGACTTACAGTGGCTTAACGGTCAAGTGTCATGAAATGGATGATTTTTAGTTTGTTTAGTCTGTCTGGGAGTCTCTTGTTCAGTTAGAAGTGATCCGCATATCATCTAAATATGGCTGGAAACAATAGGGTAATATTGCCCCGGACACTTCACTCGATTGTGAGATGTTGTCGTCTTCGAAAAGAGCTTCTGTGTCTGAAGGGGCGTGTACACGGCGTGTTTTCATTGGCGAACGTCCCAGTGTGATGTCACGGACAGAAGATGCTCGTTCATTTCAATATCTATTTTAGAATGTTTATAGGGATGACACTTGACCTTTTAACTGACGTAGATTCTGATGCAGGGATTTAAAAAAAAAGCACAGCGTTATAGTAAGAATTAAAGAATCAGGAATGGTGTACTGGATGAAGTACTTTTAACTGATGCAAGAGTTCAAAAAGTGTCAAATGTATTAAAAAAAAATACGAAGGATTATAGCGGGAATTGTGACTTGCACGTATGGATGATGTATGTGATTTTACTACGCCACATACGTACCCAGTGGTTGCTGAAGTCGTTCAGGATCAAAGCCGGACCGAAGGTGCGTGCGGGATTGATTCCGCAGCCAGTGAAACTGATCTGGGATCATCAACGCACACAATCGTCAAGATATGAATTTCCCTCGGGAAGAGTAATGTAACGCGCGCCGGGTAACGCAAACTCACCGCCGCCAAGTGTCCCAGGCACACGGAGAGGCCGATGGCCAAGGGGGCGGAGCCGCTGACGTCGCGTCGCCTTTTATCAGTCACGGCGATGACACAGAGGACAAGCTGGAAGGTGGCCAGTAGTTCGATGCCCACGCCCTGACTGGGGGTGATGCCGCTCAGCTGAAAAAGCCAGTTAGAGGGTTTCTCGCGCTGTTACTAAAAATGTGCGCCGAGTGCCGCTATCTCGCCACGCCAGATGCTGATATTAGCGGCTGCAGGAGTAGCGGGGACCTTTAACTCATTTGTTGGTTGAAAAAGTAATAACAACAGGGCTGGGGAACTAAGGTCACACTCAATATGTAATTCATGATAGCTTTTGCATGTTTTTAGACTTGCGTAGGCCAGGCATATACGGCCCACGGGCCACAGGTTGCACACCTTGCTGTAAGCATGTCTTCGTTCATGTAGTTAATTTTTTTTATTGTCATGTTAAGATTTTGATTTAAAACGTTCTGACCTGTTTTTTCATGCAAAATATTTTTTTTTCTTGTAAAAATAAAAATCCCGTGAAATAGTTTTTTTCTTATTAGAGGATTTTTGTCATTGTAAGGTAAATCAAAACCTGTAAAATGAAAAGGTTTTTCTCTCATAAAATATTTATTTCTCTTTCCCAAGATTGCAAGTTTATTCTTTTAATCTTAGCAATGTCCTGTGAAATGAAAATTTTATTGTTTTTTCATTAAAATCACCTGCAATAAGAATATTCCCAACAATTTTTTTAATGTAAATCGTGAACTTTTGACCTCTAACTTCTCCCATAAAATGAAAACAATATATATTTTAAATGTCTATTTTCTTGTAAATTTGGTACTTTTTTTTCCCATAGTTACAAAAATTCTTGTAAAAATGTTGTCATGCTACTGTGCTTTTATTGTCCAAATACATGATCGGCATTTTTTCTTATAACATTTTTTTCCTGTAAAGTTATGCATTTTTTTTCTCATTAAAATCTAGAAACAAAAAAATGACTGTAAAACTATATTTTTTTTTCTTGAAAGGTTTTTTTTTTTTCCGCTCATGAAATCAAAAACGGAATTTACTTAATAATACAACTCCATATTTGGCATATCAGGACTTTTTACCAAACATTTTTGAAGTAAAATTTTTATTTGCAAAAAAAAGAAAAAAATGAAGGAATTGATTACGAATTTTAAATACAAGGCTTATTCTTAAGTTCTCCACAAGTAATAATATTTTGGACTTACCTTGCAGAAAATGATCACTGAAGACATTATTTATTCCAGTCTGATTTTAGCCCCCCCATCTGATGCATTGCTTGATTTTCAGCGAAATCCAAACATTTTTGGCTTTTGCCGCTTACCTGATTGAGGCCCAGCGCGTCGGTGGCGGCGGGCCGCGCTCCGTACAGAATGCCGCTGGCCAGGGCCGAGCCCAGCATCTGGGCCACGACGTACATGACGGCCCGGAACACGCTGATCTGGCAGCTGGCCAGCATGCCCAGCGTGACGGCCGGGTTGAGGTGGGCGCCGCTGACGTGGCCCAGGCTCTGCGCCAGCGTGGCGATGGCCAGCCCGAAGGCCAGCGACACCTTGACCTCTTGACCCGGATCGCCGGGCTTGCCGATGGCCGCCGCGATGCTGAGGAAGATGAACAGGGTCATGCCCACCAGTTCGGCCAGGACGGCCCTCCAGAAGGCTTTGCTCTTGAACTCCCTCATGGTGGTGTGTGGCTGCAAATTCTGCGCACACCCGCAAGTGTGTGTTGAGTGTTGAGACAAAAAGCGAGCGGCGGTGTATTTAAGGCCTCCTGGCTGATAATGGTCAGTGGGCGGGCTTTAAAAACTGAAAGGGCCACCGCTGAATTAATGAGAAATTGAAAAGGACCTCCTTCTCCGGCCCCACAACCGGCACCTCCCAGTCAACTCCACGACTTGGAGAAAACTTTTTTTTTTTTTAAAACCCAGCCACCGTTCCAAAAAGTCCAAATGAGCACGTCGACGTCAAGAAAAAGCTTCACTTTTCAGAACGTGTCACAGAGAGTCCAAAAGAATCAATTGGTACGAGGCCAGAACAAAGGCGGTCAATCATTAACCGCAAGGATGAGCGCTAAATAATTATTACGAGGTGAAACATCAACTCTTGAGAAAAGGACCGGTCGCCTGCACCTGGACCCCCCTCCCCGTGACTCCGACGAAGGGAGGGAGAGCGCGAGAGTGGGAAAACGCCGGACGGGACGGCGGCCGCTGGACACGGAAGGCCACGGTTTGCCGGACGCACGTGTCGGGGGATTGATTAGCACGTGCGCGCGATCGGCCTGACGCTTCAAGGAGTTCGTGTAATCGATGTCTCTATGATTCCAGCTTTGATACGTGTCGTAGTCTTCCGAGATCATAGACGACTCGTCGCAGACAAAACAAAGTCAAACACAAATGCAGTAATTACTTAATTTTGCCCTTAACTAAGACACCGATGAAGTTTATTGCTTTCTATTAAGATAACACAAATTTCTGCTTGGAAATTGCACCAAATTTCTATAATGAAAAGTCACTGAATATGACCACTTTTTTTTTTTTTATATATCAAAGTTCCAACTATTATTTTTTTTCTTGTAAAGGTTTATCCTCGTAAAACATTTTCTCTTGACGGTTTGACTTTCTTATAAATTCCCACCATAGATTACAGAAGTTCCCTCTAATCTCGCAATAAATGATATTTTGAAAATTTAATTCATTTTGCAGAATTATGAATACATTTTCCCCATCAGTTAAGTTTACAACTTTATTCTAGTAAATCCATCCATCCAATTTCTTTGCTGGTTATCCTCACAAGGGTCGCGGGGAGTGCCGGAGCCTATCGCAGCTGTCAACGGGCAGGATACGGGCGGGGTACACCCTGAACTGGTCGCCAGCCAATCGCAGGGCACATAGAGGCAAACAGACGCACCCACAATCACACCTTGGGGCAATTTAGAGTGTCCAATTAATGTTGCATGTTTTTTGGAATGTGGGAGGAAACCGGAGTAACGTGCAAACTCCACACAGGCGGGTCCGGGATTGAACCCGGGACCTCAAAACTGTGAGGTCAACGGTTTTACTAGCTGCTCCACCGTGCTGCCTCTGGTAAATCCAACCCTCCCAAAAAAAAAAAACAAAAACAAAAAAAAAAAGATAATCAAATTTTGTAAATTCCCCAGTGTAATATTATGACATATTATGACCTGAAAACCTGCAACATTAATTGTACGCTCTAAATCTGGGGTGTCAAATTCATTTTTGTCACAGGCAGGCCACGTTGTAGTGTACCATTTCCCTCAGAAGGCCGTTATGACTGTGAATCCATGAAAATCTTTTGCCTCATGATATTTACAGATTATATTTCTGGACTAGTTTTGAATCAGAAACCAAGCATAACGTGTTTTTCAACTGTTGTTCATGTTTGGTCACATAAAAATGCTTCCAATATCTCAACTTTATCATTCATGATATGACAATTTGAAATTTTGTTACTGATTATCCCAAAAATCATGGAAGTTCATATACACGATTTGCCTTCGCGGGCCACATAAAATCATGCGGGGGGCCGGATCTGGACCCTGGGCCTTGAGTTTGACACCTGTCCTCTCAATTGCCCATAGGTGTGATTGTGAGTGCGGCTGTTTGTCTCCATGTGCCCTGCGATTGGCTGACAACCAGTTCAGGGTGTACCCGGCCTCCTGTGGTTGATAGCTGTAATAGGCTCTAGCACTCCCAGTGACCCTTGTGAGGATAAGTGGCAAAGAAAATGGATGGATGGAAGACATTATTTTATTACTTTTAGAGATTTCGTGAGAGAATTGGATTGATTGAATTCAAATCTTGATTGTAAAACGAGACTTTGATTTTTCTCGTTAAAATTGAAATGTATTCAAAATAAATCCACACATTGGGATATTAGGAACTAATAACGGACGTCGTGCAGTCATGCATCTTACAAGCTTCAAAATGTTTGTCCGAGTGACACCCCCCCCCCCCCCACGCGGGGGTGGCCAGATCAGAGGAAAAAAAAAAACCAAAAACCTCGCGAGCTGAAGGACGCCTTGTGTTGTTTTGCACATTTTTCGTGGCCATGCAGCGACGGCTGAGCGAGCAGAGCGAAAGGTTAAAGGCGGAGGAGCGCCGAGCGAGCGCTCTGAAAACCCAGCGACCCACAAAATAGCCTGTGACAAGTTGAGGCGGGGCGGGGGGGGGGGGGGACATCTCATTTTATTAATTGCTCCAGTGGGCCCCCTCCTCGCTGAGGAGCCCATCAAAAACAAATACTGTACAGCGCGTCCTCCGTCTCTTTTGGCAGGAAAATGAAATGATGAAGGATTTCAGAAAGTCGATGAGAAAATAAATGTACTCAAGCTGCAACTTACTGGCACCAAAGGCGTGATTGTGTTGCTTTAGCGCCATCTTCTGGCAACTTAGTAGAAGTGAGTTGAGGACCTTCACTTAGTCAAAAGTATTTTTGATCGGCATTTTTTTAAAAGAAAACACAGTGCTGGTTTTATGAGATTTAGAAAAAAAATCATTTATTCAGACAAAAAATTAATTGGACACCCTAAATTGTTCCTTCTTTCGTGTTCAACCTGGTGTACATGTCGTCATATGCATGCAAACGTGCAACATTAATTGGAAACTCTTAAATTGCCCCAAGGTGTGTTTGTGAGTGCGGCTGTTTTATTTCCATGTGCCCTCCGATTGGCTCGCAACCAGTTGAGGGTGTACCCCGCCTCCTGCCCGTTGACAGCTGGGATAGGCTCCAGCACTCCCCGCGACCCCTCGTGAGGATAAGCGGCAAAGAAAATGGATGGATGGAGCCTCCGGCATTCCCGCAACCCTTGTGAGGATAAGCGGCTCATGTGTATGGATGGATAAGATTACAATTTTCAAAATACTTGGAATATTCCCAAAAATGTTTACAATTTTAGAGCATAAAGGCAAGAACAAATTGAAACAAAATTGAGTTGCCACACCTGAAAAACTGTTTGGCCGCCCGGTGCCGCTGTTTCGGAGCAGAGTTCAAACGGGTTTACCGCTTGCGGGCCAGCACGTGGCCTCCGTTTGCCCCGAACGGGACGACGGCGACCGGAGCTCCATCGCACCCGTGCGGCTTTTATCGTTTCCTCTCTCGGTGGTCACGTGGCGCCGGCTGATGGTCGTTCCTTCTGTTGTTGTTTCCTCGTCGCCGACGGGCGAAAACGTGAGCTCGCATCCTGCCAGAGGGCATCGGGGGGGGGGGGGGCTTCTCCTTGTCACGCGGGCCCCCACCTGAACGCGTACAAAACGCAGCTCCACCCTGGAATATCCCCGGCTAATCGTTCCTGATCCATTAAAACACAAACTTTGACCAAAATCTACCTTATTCATGCGCTCGACAGTTCTCATCCTAAAGTAGCTATTTGTTTATTAACCCATTAAGATGAATATTAACGTGATATACAGGATTACCACTTTATCTTATTAATATTAGTCCTTTGATGTAAAATGTCTTTTTTTTCTTAAAATCATTACTTATTTCTAGTACTATTAGAAATCCATCCATCCATTTTTTTAGCTGCTTATCCTCACTAGGGTAGCAAGAGTGCTGGAGCCTATCGCAGCTGTCTACAGGCTGTAGGCGGGGTACACCCTGAACTGGTCGCCAGCCAATCGCAGGGCACATGGAGACAAACAGCCGCACTCACAATCACACCTATGAGCAATTTAAAGTGTCTAATTAATGTTGCATGTTTTTGGGACGTGGGAGGAAACCGGAGTACCCTGGGAAAACCCACGCAGGCACGGGGAGAACGTGCAAACGCCACACAGGTGGGGGCAGGATCGAACCCGGGACCTCAGAACTGTGAGGCCAACGCTAATATTACCACTTTATTTTATTAATATTAGCCCTTTTTTGTAAAATGTCATTTTTTCTTAAAATCATTACTTATTTCTAGTAATTTTAGAATTGTTTTATTTTTTATATTTTAATGTTACACATTAAGAGGTTTACACTTTACAAGAAAAACAAAATCCTAATATTACAAAGAGAAAGTGGTAATATTAAGAGAATAATTTCCCTCCAAAATAAAGTACTATTTCCAGAAAAATTATTGGATTATGGTTATTTTATTTTTTTGTAGCATAACTGTATTTTGAAAAAAAATATTGGTTTTCTTATCTTCACAATTTTACTGTCATTAAATGACACATCTTGTCATTAAATTGTCCCTTTAAATTTTTTTCCATATATTACAACTTTATTACCATTTAGTCAAAAGGAACTTTATCTCTTTTTTTTGCCAGAACTGTACAACTTCTTTCTCTTAAGATTACACAATTTTGTCATTAAAATGAAAATAGATATAAATATTTTTCTCCTTCCATTATTGTGACTTTTTATTTATTTCTTGCTTCATTTTCATACGTTTCAGATTCAAAGTGAGAGCATGCCGTCCCCGCCACGAGGCTTCACTGCAGGTACACTACGGTGTTTGTTTTCCTAATTTCTTCCCCTGACTGTACCACATTTTCCCACATGTGCTTGGGAGATTCTGGTGTGGTTGAAATTCCAAAAAGTTAAAAATTATTTATACATGCCTCATTTGTTGGATATGACAAAAATACGCCCTGTGAGGAGAACAGTGTTGACTTTTTCTATCCACTGTATCGTTGCGTCCCCAACTTGCTCTCACTCGTTCAGTTGTCGTCCCCCCCCCCACGTCGTTCCTTCCTCCATCGCTCTTTCAAGTGCACAAACCCCCCCCCCACCCCACCCCTCCACATTTTCCAGTGGAGATACCCTCAATCTGGTACTCCCCCCCTCAAGCAAACCTTCCTGTGAGTTGACACTCCCAAGCTGCGTCAACTCGCCCCCCCCCCCCCTCCAAGGTTTACATTCAGCGTGGTGAAAAGATTACACACGTCAAGTAAAACGTGATTGAATTGAGGAAAAACAGAGGAATGGACCTACCAGGTAGGCCAACATTTTTTCTCGAAAATGCGATGAATTGTCCCCCCCCCCAAAAAAAATTTAATAAATAAATAAATTCACTTCACTTTGGATTTACATTTTGCATCAAAGTCAAGTGTGAGCCAAAGCATAATTTACAATGACAAAAAGCAACAGCTTCGATAGCACAAAGACATTTTGTAAGTAAGACCTTTGGACGACCTCTTTTTCTTATCTTGAGCACGTTAGAGGTGATGAGTTGTTCAAATTTGAAATGAATTGACGGTAAATGGTGCCCGACTAATATGGCCTTTACAACAATGTAATTAACTGCTTGGCCCATTTGAAATCTTTTGCTAACCAAACCCAAGGAACCTAAAGAGCACCTCAGATGGATCAAACCAAATCTAAATCCCAGTAAAGATAATGTTATGTAATTGATGAACAGATTCCGACACGTTTGTGAACAGACACACAACATTAACACAGCGATGATCACTTTTGTCCCTATTTGTCACAGACCATCGAGCATCACAAACAGCTTTCAATTTTAGTGTCCTGTTAATGTTCAACTATGTGGTTCAATACTAGTAGTTTTTTTGTAAAACCGTACATTTTCAAATACATCATTGGTGCTGTTGTGGTCGAATCTTAATCTTTTCATTTCTATTAAAATCATTTATCCTTTACAGTTGAATTCTGTGTCAATCTATTTTTGAACTCAAATTATTATTATATATTTTTTAGTCCTAATAACATATAATACGACCCTTGTTAATGCAGGCCGTGATTAGCTGGCAACTAGTTCACGGTGTACCCCGCGTTCTGCCCGAAGATAGCTGGGATAGTCTCCAGGACTCCCGCAACTATAGTGAGGATAAGCAGCTCTGAAAATGGACAGATATTAGTACAGTGAAAAAGTCTGCATTACTCACTTGAAAACTCACTCATTCACTTTTTTTGCAGTACAGTGATACCTCTACTTACAAAATTAATTTGTTCCGGAAGTCGCTTTGTAGCATGAATTTTTCGCAAGTAGAAGCGCTTTTTACATGTAAATAGTCTAATCCGTTCCAAGACCCCCCCCCCCAAAAAAAAGCATTCAAAGTACATAATGTAAACTATAAAGAAAATTATATAAATAATTTGGGGTCTGCGAATCCAGCACCCATTTTTGCATTTGGTATACTGAATTTTATTTCAGAAAAAGAAAATATTTTTTCAAAAGAGGCGTTTTGTAACCTGAATTTTTTGTTACTAGAGGCATTCGGAAGTAGTCATAAAAACCTTTTAGGGTCAGGGGCGGGGGTCAGTTTCTTGCGGGTTTTCGGTATTACCGTTAAGTCCACAGTTCAGTCCGTAGCCCTTATGAATAGCAATGATAATGAAATTAAGAATTCGCAATAAATATCTTGGGTTTGAGGAGCTTCTACGTACATAGCTGTTTAACCATTACAGAAAAATGGAGAATGGAGTACCGTCAAGTAAAACTTTCCATTTTCAGCAGAGTGCAATTTTTTAGCATTTTCGACACGGGCTGTGAAAATCTACCATGGTGACGACCCCCCCCCCCCCCCCCCCCCCGCACACACCTGAGTAACGATGTTGATAAACCAGAACTGCCCTTTTCGGGACAGTAAGACGCTTGTGGATGATAGTGAACCCCCCCGAATCCCGTACGACACCTCCGAGTCAAGAGTTCACATTTTACACAAGATTACCTCGGAGCAAGGACCCCTCCTATGCCCACACGCATTTTCATTTTTAAAGGTGCCATAAGGACCCATGCGTCAAGCCAAATTGCAGAAAAAAAAAAACACGCGGGAAAAAATATTTTTTAGCATTAGTTGAATGCACAACTCAACAATATTGTGAATTAATAAGTACCCCCCCCCCCCCCCGCACACACCTGAGTAACGATGTTGATAAACCAGAACTGCCCTTTTCGGGACAGTAAGACGCTTGTGGATGATAGTGAACCCCCCCGAATCCCGTACGACACCTCCGAGTCAAGAGTTCACATTTTACACAAGATTACCTCGGAGCAAGGACCCCTCCTATGCCCACACGCATTTTCATTTTTAAAGGTGCCATAAGGACCCATGCGTCAAGCCAAATTGCAGAAAAAAAAAAACACGCGGGAAAAAATATTTTTTAGCATTAGTTGAATGCACAACTCAACAATATTGTGAATTAATAAGTACCCCCCCCCCACACACACACGCACACGCCACTAAACCACCCCACCCCATCCAAAGGAAATGTTAAAACTTCTCGTATGTGTGAACAGGTATTTGGCACAAGTGTTTTCAGGATTTTTCCACGGCCATTGGTATGTAAATGAAAGGCTTCCCGGCACTCGTGCATCAAATATATATATTTTTTTATTAATTACCAAAATTAATTTGAATTTACAACAGCTGTTGAAATCACCTCAAAGTGTTTATTTAGCATTTGGAAACTTTTGAAATTGACCATAGTGCGTATGGCTGTTATGATCAAGACAAGGTGTGTTGAAAAATATGAGCAATAAGAAAGACAGTCATTGTATTTTCACTTGCGGAAGCAGCACTTCATTCATCAGGCCGGCGAATTACACTTTAATAATTAGTTAGGTGGCAGATGCAGTGGAAACATCAACAAATGGGACCTCATTTGAAACAGGCAGATCTTCAGTCATCTTAATTATAAAATCACGGTCGGAGAAACCCGGCATGAAGGCGGTACCGTATACAGTTGAAAGATTGTGCCTCGCTCACTTATACATTTTGGGAACGAGGCAGTTCAAAGAAAATGTGCAAGGTTGTTGGAATTTCACACGTCGGCAGGGGTCGGACACACGCACCGGAAACTTAATTATTTGTATACAAGCTATAAAAAATGTCAGTAAAATACGCACGTCCCCCGAGCTGTTGAAATGAAAAGCAGCTGAGTGTGTAAATTTACATGCCTAATGGGACGTGCAATAACTCGACACGCATCCTTGAGGCTGCTCAATTAAGGTTTCAGAAATTCAAAAGGAGGCCCTTGACAATTTAGGTTTTATATGATCATTTCAGATACTCGTAAACAGATCACGTATCGCTCCCATGATGGGAGAACGCGGTACATTCTTATCGGCCGGCCCGCCGTGGCTTTCTATTCGTTTATCAAATACTTTTCATTCCAGGGAGGTTAATGTTATCCCAATTCCTGAGGGGGGACGGCAGACCGGCCATAAAAACCTAATCGAGTCCGGTTATCTTGAAACAATTGGCTCCTTTTATTATCTCCCGGCAGGGACGCGGCGATACTACGCAGGGCGCAAAGGATTTTATGATGTGTGAAAACATCATAAAAACTCTGGCAAGCAAGCTTGCGTGTCACGCAAAAGGGGGACGTTGGGCGATATCCGCTGTGGAAAGTGTGTCAAGCGGACGGGGAATCTGACGTGGCCGCTCGGCGGGGGTCTCCTCTGTGAACCCGAACGTGGGAGCGTTTGTTGTCGTGGCGCCCGAGACCCCTGACCAGGCTTTTCACAACTGTTTCTTTTTGTTACCTTTTGTTGAGGTGATGAATGCAAGAAAAGAACTTTACAATGCTCATAAATGGGTAAAGAAGCACAATGGCTGATCCGTCCAATAAAACCCTTGTGAGACTCTCGGTATTTGGACGGTGGCTTCGAATTGCAACGTTAGCGCAGGAGAGTCTCCAGTTTGAGTCCCCCCGTGCCCACGTCATTATCTCCCTGTGGCATGTCTTGTTTCCATCCATCTATATTCTTAGCCGCTTATCCTCACGAGGGTCGCGGGGAGTGCTGGAGGCTGTCCCAGCTGTCATCAGGTAGGAGGCACAGTACACCCTGAACTGGTCGCCAGCCAATCGCAGGGCACATGGAGACAAACAGCCGCACTCACGATCACACCTAGAGGCAATTTTAGAGTGTCCAATTAATGTTGCATGTTTTTGGGACGTGGGAGGAAACCGGAGTACCCTGGGAAAACCCACACAGGCACGGGGAGAACATGGAAACTCTACGCAGGGAGGACCGCGATTGAATCCGGATCCTCGGAACTGTGAGGCCAACGCTTTCCAGCTGAGCCACTGTGCTACCTGTCTTGTTTCCAGTTTAGGTTTATCTCTGGTTTTCTTTGTTACTATGGTTATTAGGTGTTGGACTTTGGCATTTTTGGATTTAAATATCATTTTTTTGAAATTCCTGGACTCCTGCCTTGCGTCACTGCTTCTTGCACTTGGGTCCTCCACGTTTTTGTCTTGCCTTTACTATCCCCCCGACTCTGACGTTATTTACTTTAAAAGCTTTCCTTTAGTCGACAATCTCTACTTTTTAAAATTTAAATTTCATCAAATGTTGTTCAGTTTATGCAAAAGATGAGCATGTTCATATTTGCATTTTGTTCCTTTACTCGTTGTAAACCGAAGCCTTTAACCGAGGTATGTACCACTTTGTTTTTTTTGGCATGTCATTACACCCCTACACGGCATCCAAATTATTTCACAATAGCTGAAATTCTGTGCAGTATTCCCGAATGCCGCCATTTACTTCGAAAAGGCTGTCCTGCAAACCCGTTGAGGATGGCGTGAAGAGGTGAAGAAATATGGTCTTCCCCTGCCATGACACGTTGCAGAATACGAGGATGTTGCCAAACTAAACAAGCTCCTTCCCTGATAAGGCGACGGCCATTTGTGAATGCGTCTTCAGAGAATTCCCGACACTTCCTTTTCTCCGACAAACCACAACAAAACACGTCTGCTTGGATTTCTTCCAAATGAGACTCGAGTGACGCCGACGTGGGAAATTTCAAGGTTGTAGTAAATCGAAACTTTCCGCAACGCGTGGCTAAAACGGCAAGGTCGTCGGGAAAATCATCTGTCACCGTTCAAAATCAGCCACAAGTGTTTACGAGAAGCATTTCAAAACACGACCAAAGAAGAATATGAGGATGGCACGATACGGTGAGGTGTGTGGAATGGCGGAGGTTTTCTAGACCAAAATCCTAAAAAAGAACTGACAACAACTGAACAAAACCAAGGAACTCGTGCTTATCACCAGACAATTTACAGTCGACGGTTGAAAATCAGTAAGAACACACAATCACAGACTGGGCGCCAGGTTTGCTTCGTTTCTTGCAAAATGAACTTGTTTCTTAAATTTTTGCAGAAAATCTTAGCCAAATTTGACAAGCTAATGTTTATAAACTGAACATATGTTGGTCATGTTAAGTATTTGGTTGTCACTAATTTCCATGAGTTCTGATGTCCAATTGTATTGATTGTTAAAAATAAAATGTATATAGTACTCAATTGTTCTGTATATCGCTGGTGTTGGACGGAAACCTCGCATCTCCAGAAGCGGCGCTTTTCTTCCAAATGAGACTCAAGTGACGCCGACGTGGGAAATTTCAAGGTTGTCGTAAATCGAAACTTTCCGGAACGCGTGGCTAAAACGGCAAGGTCGTCCGCAAACTAATCCGTCACCGTTCAAAATCAGCCACAAGTTTTTACGAGAAGCATTTCAAAACACGACCAACGAAGAATATGAGGATGCCACGATACTG
Source organism: Syngnathoides biaculeatus (assembly GCF_019802595.1). NCBI lineage: Eukaryota > Metazoa > Chordata > Actinopteri > Syngnathiformes > Syngnathidae > Syngnathoides > Syngnathoides biaculeatus. The sequence continues at coordinate 4,119,662 of NC_084652.1, read as the reverse complement.
ACAATTCTGTAGAATGGCTGAGGTTTCTGGACCAAAATCGTGAGGAAAAACTGACGAGAACTGAACAAAACCAAGGAACTAAATGAACTGAAATGAATCAGCGGACAATTTAGAGTCGATAGGTTGGAAATCAGTAAGAACACACGATCACAAACTAGGGGCCAAATCCAATCTGCCAAGTTTCTTGCAAAATGAACTTGGTCCTTTAATTTTTGCAGAAAATCTGAACCAAATTTGACTAGCTAATATTCATGAAATGACCATATGTTGGTCACATTATTTGGTTGTCACTGATTTCCATGAGTTCTGATGTCCAATTGTATATGCGGCACTTTTCAGGAAGCTTCCCCCCCCCCCCCCCACCTCCAAAAAACAAAACAAAAACAGCATGTTAGTTGACATCGCATCGTCAAAGAATTAAGCCTTATTATTATTATTTTACACCGCTTGGACAACAACACAAAATAAAAAGTTCTATATCCGAGCCATTATTATTATGATTATTACAGTAAAACAGTTGTAATAATATAAATCTGTCAGCCAGACTGAATTCCTAAACCTTTGTCTTGATGCTTTTGGGGATTCAGGCAATGACTCTGTCATGCCTCCATCACAAGTTTGTGCCTGGAACAAGAAAACAATGCGAGGAAGATGTTAATAATGTGACATGAGGTACATTTGCACAATAGCGAATGACGTCAGAGCCTCATCCCATTAATTACACATTAATTTCCTAAGCAGGCGTAGAAAAAAAAAATCACATTGATTTGGAAAATACCGTACCGTTGCCAAAGAATGTACAAATTCTGCTTTAGAGATTATCTCCTAAAGAATGAAGATGTCACTGTTAACCAAACTGCTCGGAAAGGAAAGGATCCAAAACAAATAGACAAAACCAATGACAAGCACTTGTTTGGACTGGCTTTTTACAACCACCGCCCTTGACCGGCTGCGGTGTCGCCTTTGGCCTTTTGGCTGCGATATTGGATGGCTTGTGAACTGCAGTCTTCCAGTACATGACGTGGGGTCATGTAATCACTCTTTTTTTTTTTTTTTTGACTTCAGGGTCTGTCCGAGTTGTACAAAAGAACACATCGCAGCGAACGTGAGGCTAAAAAACATCAGCGAGCGACGCATCCTTGTCGCTCCTCGTGCCACTTGTGCGCTATCTTCACAAATCCTGCCTGGGGGGGCAGGTTGAGAACGCACCCCTCTTTCCTTTCCCAGGAATGGCCTCCCTCCCGAGATTCTTGTCTGTGTCACGTTTGCTGGCTTTGATGTGCTTCAAGTTGATGAACGACGGTTCTTAGGAGATCCCGTACCGCCTGCACAGCATCTGCCCGGTGCTAGTCCATTAAACACTGAATCGCTGTCAGCAGTGAACATTGAATGGGTTCCCACTACAGACCCCAAGATAGTTCCGTTTTTTTTTTTTTCTTGTGCCATAACATCATATTTCAAAAACTTCATTTCAGTGACCGTTTATTCTTACAAGGGTGGTTGTCTTATTCTCACAAGGGTGGTTGGAGTTCCGAAGCCGATCCCCCCTATCTTTGGGCGAAAGGTGGACTATAGTCTGAACTGGTCGCCCGTCAGTCGCAGGGCACATTGCGACACCACCAAAAGTCGATCCGTCCAAAAGTGACAATGGATTTTCCGTCCATTTTTGGCAGAAACGTTTTGATGGTGGAAATTTCGGTGTGTCACTGTGGAAAATGGAAAACTATGACTGGTAGAATACTCTAAAAAACCGCATCTCCTGTCTTTGGTCAGGTAACATCAAATATAAATATGGTTCTCGGTTTGATATAGTCACACGGGGCCTGAAATTTGAAAAAAATGACTGGATTTTAAACTTTTTTTTGTAGAAATGATTGATAAACACTGCCAGTCATTTTAATTGTTCTTGATATTTGACATCTAGCTGGATTTTCGATCTCCTTGAACAGGAAGTAGGGTTCTTCCAGACACAGACTTGAACTTTTGGTTGATATTTAACATTCCCCTGGATTTGAAATTCATTCAAAATCGTCGGTGAAGTGTTTGCTTGGACACTGGATTTGGATCTCACTCACAAGAAAGAATATTCTTGCTCTCGATGCAGGCCAGTGAAATGTTCGTTTTGTTTAGTTTGCAAAACGCAGTCTGACAATGAGTGCTAGAAACTGACAATGAATATACTCACACTTGCTTAATACTTGACATTCCGATAGATTCAGATCTCATTAAAAAAAAAAAAATACAACAACTTTCTCTATAGAAAGAGATTGTCTGTGTGTTCGACACCTATTATTGAGTTAACATTTCACATACAATTAGATTCGGACCTCATTCCAAATCAACAGGATTCTTGCTCGGACACCTGATATTTTGACTGACAAAGAATTGCGACCTTTTTGACACCAATAAGAAACTATAAAATCTAGAGAAGCAGCCCAGGTGGCCATTAAACTACGTTATGTTGAATTACACGAGAGACACAATTGCATGATCTGTTCATTGCCGTGGTTATGTAAGAAATGACCACGCTGGTTGCAGTAATTACGACAGCCTCCTCCCAAACATATGGAGGCGGACAATCAAGACCGTTTCCTCAATGCACAAGTGTCGACATTAAATCTCAGAACACAAAGCAGCGTCGGCTGATCATCAGCGGGGGGTCCGACCGGGGGAAGTGGCCGGGGTCGCCGGTGTTAACGGGGCAGGTGTCGGCAGGATCTTCTCACAGAGCGCCGGTCCCCGAGGTGCGACTGGACTCCCTGTCTCCTGTTCCATCGCGGCCGCTGGCTTCATTACGGGAAGGAAACAATCGGATAACTGCTTCCCTGCATTGTCCACCCGACTGCGGACGAGGGAGTTGGGACTGTTTATGGCGCGCTCGAGGAATACCCTCTCAAATGAACAAATTATGAGTCATTGATGGGGATTAGGAGGTGTGTCAGAAAAGTTCCCGGACTGGTTTCAGCTATATTTCAAACCCACCGTATGAATTTTCCCCCATTCAGTGTAATTCCTGTGACCTCAGCACTCCTCAACACTTTATTTTTTTTCTCCACATGCTGTGTCAGGCTGTCACGCAACGAGGAGAGTGTGATGATGAGACCGCACTTGGTAGGGAAAGTCATCACCGATGATGAGTCACGGATCTTTCAGTACGTCCCAGAGACCGAATGTTAGACCCTTTCAGTGGAAGTGTCTTGACGTTGCCATCGAAGCGCGTTGAAAATGTAATTGAAGGTCTCATTGGCACACAGTTATAGCGCTCGCGTTATTGGACATGATATTCATCAAGGCCAAAGAAAAGCGGGTCAGGTGAAGTCCAAACTCAAGCTCGTGTTGAACGTATTCTTCGATGTGAGGGAAATCGTCCACTGAAGGTCCTTGCTAAAGAGATATCCTGTGGCGTTAGCGTCTTTTCGTGCATATGAAAAGACGAGATGGCAGGACAACTCGTGGCTGCTTCACTCCGGCAACATCGTCTTAAAGTCAGCGAGTATTCGATACTTCTTTCATCGGCGTGCTGGAGCAACCTCGCAACTTACTCACCCAAATTGGGGACCCTTTCTGTAAACGCGGACGGCATAAACTGCGACGACATAAACTGCGGGGGATACTTGAAAAATCCTTCCATGAATGCATGAAATTGGGCCAAATTTTAACGGATTAAGTTTTGGGATTCAGTTCCCACTTTTTCCTCTACTCACCAAAAACTGAGGAAAGTTGAACCAGGGAACATCAATAACAATAAACTAGGATGAGGCAAAGCAAGCTATTCAGCACTTCTACCATTTTTTTTCCCCCACACAAGTGTCTCTTCTTCCTTTTACGTACACACCGTGAGTACATTTGTCACTTGTGGTCTTTTTCCTGGAACAGACAAGCAACCCGATGTTAGATCCACACGGGAGTGTTGCGGCTGCATAGCAATAAGCCGCCTCCATTTACTTCCACTGGCAAACGCTCGCGCCAGCCGAGCCAACTCAGAACAAAGCCCGCGCCCCTCGCCGTTTCAACGGCGTCTCCACTTTACCGTGACGTTCGGGCCTTTTAAAGAAGCACTCCCCGCTCAAGACGTGACCCGCGGCACTTTGTCGCGTTTGAACGGCGAGGACACTTGGATGACTCACAAGACGAGTGTGCACAACGGACGGCTTGTTAAATGGCTGCGCGGTGACTGCCATATTAACATCCTTCACTCGATGACACTTTTTGGGCGCCGTAAGGATAGAAAAGTCTGAAAAGGGTTTTTTTTTTTCTCTGTCAGGTCAAGCAAGGTCCTTTCTGAGTGCTGTGGAGACTCTATGGTGGAATCAGGAAGGTTGTCTATGACCGACTTGTTTGGATTTCACTACTATTTTCCCCTCACGGAAACCAAAACAATCCATTCAAGAGTGGTGATGTTGTCATTACTTTTTCAATCAAAAATAGTTATACAGCCGAAAAAAACAAGTTAATATCTCAGTTCTTAGAGCGTTGCTTTGGTAAGCCGGGGGTCGTGAGTTTGTATCCCACTGGGGCCTCCGCTCCCCGAGAGGGGTTGCGTCAGGAAGGGGCATCCGGCGTAAAAAACTGTGCCAAACAAATATGAATGTTCATCTGAGATGCCCCGCTGTGGCGACCCCGAACAGGACAAGCCGAAAGAAACTTACTTAAAAGTAATGTATAAAAACAAAACCTTGATAACAAATAACATGGATCTAAGAATTCTTGTCACACTACTGTAAAAATGGCACGTGTACAAGAAGTAAGAATATATAAACATTGTTAAAGCAATTATCATTGCTTTAATGTATATTAAATATAAATAGGAATCACACAATATAATATTAACACAAATAAAATGTGTATCTCATCTAAATCTTTTGTGTTTTCTTCCAATTTTGTACTGAACTGTAATATTTTTGCCGTACGATTACACTCCAGCCAAGTGCCATTCGTTTTAAACTTTGTGGACTTTTAAGGGAAGAAAGTGGAACCCATTAGATTTTTTTTTTTTTTTTTTTTGGTGTTGATCCCGCGTGGATCGACGGGCACATTAACACAAACAGGTGTTCTGTCCTTTTGTCAACAATTTGGGCTTGGCAGAGGTCTACGCTCTCCTGAGTGCCCTTCGAGTTGAAGGATGCCAACAGTATCGCTGTTGGTTCTCGGATCGGTTTGGAGGAAATTCAGCCAAACAAAGTAGGGAAGCTAAAGACTCAGATTAGTAGCCCCTGAAAAACTACGTCGCCTCCCTTGACAGGTACAGCACTGTTCCAGAACGCTCGTTTAATGGGGTCGGAGCAGCAAAGCCGTTAAGTTAATGCGGGTCGTTTCGTGGCGCTCAATTCCCCGCAACGTTGATCACTTCGAGAAGCAATTGCCTTTAGCCCACCTTTGCTTTATTTAACGAGCGGGTCGGAATTTAAATATCACATCGTCTAATTAGAATATTGCCTGATACTTGAAAAGGTCAGCTTGACTCATTCCTTCAATTTTTGGACCCAACGATGTAGCCCTGGCTCAAAGTCTTTGGTGCTGAAAAGTGCTGCGGCCAATTTACTAAAACTTTCCACCCTTGCAGTGAGGAATTAAAGGCAGGCCGGCCTACAGACTGAAAAGAGAGCACAAACAAAATGTGTGATTCAGATTCCTCACCGTGTGGGACGTAATCGGGAAGATGTTTTTAAGGGGCGGTAAAACTCCTGGGATGTGATGAGAGCTGAAATGCAGGGGATAAACACGTGGCATCCAGCTCGGCACCGATAATCTTCACCTTAAATTTTAGGGCTCCAAATCAACTTTTATGTTGGGAAGGAAATATCTTTACCAGTAAGCGATTGGCCCGCAGTTTGTGCTGCAAACTGGTTGCAGAGCGCCAAGGATAACGGCTGACTCAGTCATAAGCACAGTACTTTGAGGAAATTGCTTATATTGGATTTATTTCATACAGAATACAAAAACACAAGGTCACCCTCACACAGAGTTGGATGGATGGATGGATGGATGGAGGGACTTCTGAGACATTGCACAAAAACTCAACACGACCAGCGCGACGTTAAATACATGTTCATATTCTGTTTGATTGGGCCTTTGCTGACTTTGCTCAGGAAAAGGGAAAATCCTTGAATTATGGCTGATTATTGATTTGTGCATACCCTATTGAATGTATCATGGCCTGGATCATTAGATTTTCTTTCTTTCCTCTTATTTTATTCCCCACCACTATGTTCGAGTATCCTTCCAATGAGTTGTAATCAGACAGCCCAGATCCGCTGGTACCAAAACACGCCTCACTTTGTCCCAAGAATCTGCACGTCACAGCATTTTTTTATATCATCCTTTCAAACGGTCATTTTCTTCGGAGAGGTAAACAAACAGGACGTCGCCCACTGCTTCGGTGAGCTGCCTATCAGTAGCAATACGCGATGTGACGGACGGGTGAACAAACACGGAGGGCCCCCCCCCCCTCCCCCTCCTCCCCGGTGCTGATAAAGCGGAGACAAATACCAGCCATCCATCTACTGCGCTGCTAATCCTGTTCAGGATCACGGCTGCGGTGAGGAAGATTCACATCGACGGCCGGTCTTCATTGAAACTGAAATCGTGACAGGAAAGCTCGAGCACCAAAACAATCGAGTCAAATAAAAAGAAAAAAGACCAGAGCTCGGATTTCAAACTTCATATATCGCCGTATCAAATGTTATTGCTTTTTTGGTTTTAGTACGTTTCATTTTTGTTTTTCACTCCCCCCCCCGGGCCCCCCCTGCTTATCTCTTGATCCCCCAACTCAGTTTCAACAAATATTGAAGCAAGTCTTACCTTTTTGCTCTTGCTTTGTTTCAACCCAGATTCCAACAAGTGCCCTTTAATCTTGATTTTTCTTTCCCACTTTGAAAATATCCCCACTTATTGAAGAATGTTTTTTTTTTTTTGGGGGGGGGGTTAATTATTTTTTTTTCAATGCAACTATAATGTGCATCAGTTTTCTTGAGATTTTCGCGATTTGCTGTCGGGTCGGTCCCTAGTCCCCTGTAACTTTTCTTTTATTCCTAAATGATCAAATTAGATTCCAAGAGGTGTTGTGGTTTTCTTTAATTATTGGTTTTGGTGATTTTTGTTCCCCAACCAGATCATAGCAAGTGTTGTTGTTGGTGTATTGTTGTCGCTAATTTTGTTTTGTCTCCTCCCCTCCCTTAAACTATGTAATATGGTGGATGGTTTTCACCAGATCTGATTTGTTGTTGTTGTTCCTGCTTATAAAAGGAACCGTTTAGGACACTGGCGCCCCAAGCGCGTCAAACATCAACTCTAATAATATTGGAAATATGAATTCGGACCATGTTACAAGGCAGGCCGGGACTCGCCGCATACAAGGCCAGATGGGGAGTATTTGCTGTGCCAAACAAGTTGCTTTATGACTCCCGAGGAGTCTCCTCGGTGTCAAATATGACATTTGTTTATCTACGATCACCCGATCGTTGCGTTCAGGCCAACTTGACAAAAGCGCCATGCATCGGTTGAGTTGAAACGGTGCCGACGCCAGGACCTTTGCAATTGCTTTTAGTGGGCATCTGAACCGCATTTGGACGCAGTTTCGTGGGAGTTGCAGTGGGCTGCATATTCTGTTCTGACTAATAAAGCACGTCTGTCCACATTCCTCACATCTCTTGATGGCATTCTGATTGCTTATTTGTCAGCCGGGAGGAAGCGGAGCCGACAGTACACCGCGCTGACAAAATGGCACACTGGAGAGTAAGCGGGAGGGAATCGGTCAGCCTTCCGCCAGATGGAAGAACCATTGGGAGTCAAGGTTGGGGGTCTGCTGCACGACCCCGGGTGGGAGACGGTCACGTTCTGCTAAACAAGAACCGGTCACCTTGACCACTGAAATCAACACGCACGAGGCAGTTACCCGAAATAGATTGCATTGTTGACTTCGTACAGAGGTCAGACTTCCTTTCTTTTATGTTTTGTGTGTTTATTTGGTTGTTTTTCTTTTTTTTTTTTCTCTCTCTTTGGGATGAAGCAGGCTTTAAAACATGCATACATATTCCCCCCCCCAGGCTTTCCCTTCCCATCCCCCGGTGGGCAACAAAAGCAATCAAAAGTCGACTTGGTTTCCGTCAAAGTTCCCAACGCAATCTGCGACCGGTTGCGTTCCTGCGCTGTGTCATTCACGAGGCAAATTCAAAGTCACGCTTGACTGGCCCGAGCGTTGTCATCGCACCACCTCCCTGTTGACCTTCGTAGAGCACTTGCTGAAAACTTTGATCCAGCTGCTAGTTACTTAAGTCAAACATGCGCAAGACAAAATGAAATGGGACTCTCGGGACTTGATGCAATAACCTTTATTTCTTTCGAGCCGGTGACCCCTCCCCTCTAAAGACCTTTGATTTATGTATCTATATATTTTTACGTGCAAAATAGTTGCCATTATGCCAAAGCTCTCCCTGTTCAACTGAGCTTGATGGAGTGGTTTGAAGGGCTTTATTGGAGTGGTACCAGGCACCCCCTTTATGAAGGCATCTCATTTACGACCCTGACCTCGTAAACATACGTAAAGGTCGAAGCATAACTACGTTTTTTTTTTTTTTTTAAAGAGTTTAACTTTTACCTCATGCGGTGCAAATTTGCAGTTTGCTTTTCGGCTGAATTTACATAGAACTGAATTCGTACATCTTGTTTCATGGAGTGGACTGCACGGTGGCTCAGATGGTAACAGTGGCACAGTTCCGAGGACCTGGGTTTGATCCGGATCTGCCCGTGTGGAGTTTGCATGTTCTTCCCGTGGCTGCGTGGGTTTTCTCCGGGCACTCAGGTTTCAAAAACCTGCAACATTAATTGGACACTCAAAATTGCCCATAGGTGTGATTGCGAGTGCGACTGTTGTGTCTCCATGTGCCCTGCGATTGACTGGCAACCAGTTCAGGGTGTACTCCGCCTCCTGGCCGTTGACAGCTGGGATAGGCTCCGGCGATCCCCGCGACCCTCGTGACGACAAGCGGCAAAGAAAATGGATGGATGGATTCGTGTAGTTCATCTCAAGTGATCCATATAAATGCAACTATTAAATATTAAGGTGTTACATAATGTTGAGTTGGCCACGGTTGACTCATCCACTCCGCACATTTCTCCGCACTTTGTTTACGGTTAATTGTCAATGCTTTCGCCGGGATTTGAGCAGGGATCTCCACCATCTGTGCCTTTACGCGGCACTCGCATTGATACATATCTGATATTATATATGTAAATTTTTATCCACATTCGGAAGAGTAATTATTTGGATATGAAGATAGCCAATTTCATGCGTTTCATCCATTTATGCTGCCATGAGCCAGATTCTAATAATGACATTTCAAAAGAAAATGGGAAAAAAATGGAATTGTGTCACTTGAACCGTGCACTGTGAATCCAGCCTATCCTTTAGAAACGTGCCGCCTTTAATTAGTTTCCGGTGATATTCAAATTTTAATGTTGAGCAGCATGTAAAAAGATTATTTGGGTTGGTAAACTTCTATCCATCCATTCACTTTATTTCTGTAGAAAATCATCTCTTGTAAGCAATAAAACAAGATCTCCCCCCCCCCCATGCTATCCCCCTTAGCTCTGGAGAGAAATATGACCACCTCCCTTTATCAAATGTGCACTATAAAAATATTAAAAGATGAAAAGATTGAGTGAGGAATTTGAATTAAAAAAAAAACTGTTCCATAATGATAAAAAGTCAAATCCAAAAGGAATGAATGAATGAGTTGGCCATCCATATTTTGATAATGGCACAATGGTGTCCAGCAGAGGGCAATAATGGATCATCATTTAAATAATCCATACATTCTAAATGTCAGCATTGCTGGGCCCCCTGGAGCAGGCGGGGGTCATTTTCTCCCCGCTTTTGATCGTCCATCATTCGTATTTCCCAACTTGAGCTTCGAATCACTTCCACCGTGACTTGCAAAGCCAAAGGAACAATAAGATTTTATCAAGCCCGAGTAATAACTTTTTTTTTTTTTTCCCCAAAAAGGGCACTTCTTATCCCATCAAAACTTCATATAAATTAGTCGTCCCGTACGGATATATGCACATATCAGATTGTATGATATTGCAACTAAACACATGGGACAGAATAGAACACGTACCATTGAAGAAAATTTTTTCAACTATTTCATTCAACAATAAATCCATTATTGATGCTGTAGTTTGCAGTGGCCTAGATGACGTGTACTCCATCTAAAACCGCATTTCTGACTAAAATGGACCGCCAGGGACATGAGAACCGCTCCCCCGCACATATCTAACCGTCGCACTTCGTTTTATGAAATGGGACTTGTTGAAACTAACATTGTCTCACATTTTTCCGCATCGTTGTGATAATTGTTGCCCAATCGGCATCCGTTGTGGCGTGGTCATCCCTGAAACGGGGGAGAATCCTTTCTCCATCTGTGTTCCGACAGTCCAGTCCGTAAATATTGTGTCGTTGACGCAATTCTCATCACTGTGGTTCTGAACGTCACCACGATGGCTTTATAATCAAACAAACAGTAAATATAACGGAAAGTATGCGCCTCCCACCTTTTGAATAAAATCAGAATCATCTTTAACGGCCAAGTGTGTAGAACACACAAGGAGTTTTTCTCCAGACCTGAGACTGCTAAGTTTTTGGGGACCAGTATAATAGTGGAGCATTTGAAGCAGGTTGGTACTTCACACAGTTCTAGAGACCGGTTGAAGATTTTTGCAAAGACAGGAGCAAGTTGGATCTGCGCAGACTTTGTGACAGGATGGGGGGACACACGGTCTGGACCTGGTGCTTTGTTGAGCTTTTGTTGTTTGAAGATCTGTCGAGCGTCCCCCTTCACGGATGCTAAACGGTGGAGTGGAAGGTGGTGCGCCTTGGTGGGCGCATAGTGTGGAAGTGTCGGTTTCAAATCTGCAGGAAATGCTATTTAAGTCGTCGGCTAGCCCGCGCTTGTTTTCTACCGGGGTGTGAACGTCGCTTGTAGTTAGTGAGTGATTGTAGACCGTGCCAAAACTGATTTGGAGTCATTAACGCCGAGCTGTTTTTCTAGCTAAAGTCAATATAATAATTTCTTTAGTCAGCTGATTTCTAGCGCGATTGTAGAGGGCTGCGTCCCCGCTACGTTATGCGATCTCTTTTAGCCTGGCTGAAAACCACGGCTTGTTGTTATTGAAAGTGAAAATGAGGAATATGTAAATCAAACTTTCACTTTTTAATACTTGGTTTGCAAATCCTTTGCAGTCAAGTACTACACCGCCTCAAGTCTGGAACAGATGGACAACACCTGACGCTGGATTTCTGCCCTGCCTTTTGCTGCAACTGTCTTCAGTTCCTCGTTGTCTTTGGGGGATTGGTTCCTTCCCTCTGGTCTCAAGCACGTGAAGTGCATGCTCCGTCGGATTCAGGTCAGGTGATATACTTGGCCACGCATTTGTATGTATACGTGTATGTTTCCGTCTTAGCGAGGGGGCCCCAGATGTTATTTTTGTGCGACTCACGGCATCAGCACGGTCGGCGTGCGACAAGAAGCACACTTCGGGCTTCCACGACGACAGCAGCGAGCCCACAATGGCTGAGATGAAGTCGAATTCTATCACGACTGTGTACACACACTGACTCGCAGACTGTGGTCTAAGCCGTTCGGCTTGTTAGTTCTTCGTGTGCTTTGTTTTTCCGCCCCTGCATTTGCAGCCCGCATGAGTCACAAAGTCAAATTAATATTTTCACTCCTTTGGATGGGAGGCTGTATGACAGCAAATGGAATATGAGCTGATGCTCAGTGTTTTTACAGGAATGAAAAAGAATTGCAGAGTTCATCTTTTTTACTTGAGAGGAAAAGATGTGCCTTAAAAGGTCGCCGTCAATTTTTGCAGGTTCCAGAATACTTTTACATAGAAAAAAAAAAAAATTCTTCCGATGCCCGCTGAGCAACGTCGACGTCGACTTTAAAGGTTGCATTGCGTATTATTATTATTTTTTTATTCACAGAAATATGCCTAACGTGTTTTGACAGGATGCATTTCCGGCTCATACAATTTGTCGCCTCATCCCCGAGAATTATGCGACAGAATTAAACGAGATGCATTTCATCTGGGTTTACCAGAATGACATTATTAGACATCGCATTTATATGCGCTCCTTGCAACGGAGTCAGAGGGAAAACTCACAATTTCGCTGATGTGCATGATCGAGGATAACCCAAAGCAGCAATTTACTTTATTATAGACAGTCTTTAAAAAAGATTGACAGACCGTGGATGTATTTTGTGTGGTCTGTCACCTCTGTGCTAGATTTTCTGTATAAAATGTAAGATTGCTGAAGTTTTGAGGCAACTGAGGCAAATGGAGTGCACTACTCGGTAGTAACATGTCTCAATTACAGTAAAGCCTCGGTTCTCGAACGTCCCCGTTTTCGAACAAATCGGTTTTGGATCGAAAGATTTTTTTGCTTCTGTTATCGAACGAAAATCGGTACTCGAAAAAAACCCCGAAAATAACTCTGCGCAGCCAGAGCACCTGACCCACGACACGCTTTGTTGTGAATTCCCACGCCGCCAAAAAAACCTGGAAATAACATAATGCGTGCGGCGCAACCAGCGCACTTTTGTTATTATGTATAACACAGCCTCTGTACACAGACCTGTCCCGATAGTGTTTTTCTTCTTATCAAGGACCACCGTATCAACCCCCAATCATGGCTCCAAAGAAGGCAACTTGCTTGTTTAAAGTTATTCTGCACTTTTGTTTAAAAAAAAAAAAAAAGTTTACAAGGCTAGGGGCCGAGTCGCTACAGATACGGCAATGCACTCCCGGCCTAGCGTACGCTACTTCTAAAGCATACATTTTATGTAAAAAATAAATAGATTTCCTAGGTTACTTTATTATATAAATTATTTAAATTATACATGTATTTCTACTATGCAGTTTATTATCAAGAAAGCTAAAAAAAAATGCTTTAAATAGCCCAATTTTTTAGGCTTGTAACACATTATTTCTTTTTCCATTCATTGTAATGGGAAACATCGATTCGGGTCTTGAACCAATGACTTCTTAAACCGTTTTCTGGAACAGATTGTGGTCGAGAACCAAGGCATCACTGTAGTTTGCTGGCTAAAGCAGTTTTTCTCAAACATTGTATAAAAAAAAGGAATGATAATAAAATAACTAACCCAACCTCACCTTATGACTTAGTCCTAACCACTAGTAGTAACATTTTGAACCATCCAGATAGAGATAGACAACAGTCACACTCACAATGAGAACCAATTTAATTTATATTATCCTAACGATATTAATAATAATGGAATAATTATGAATAATAATTTAGAATAATATATCACAATTTAGATACTCAATTTAGAGTCTACAATGAATCCGCGTTTTAGGGATGTGCGAGGAAACCGGAGTGCCTGGAAAAAAGCCACGCAGGCACGGGGAGAACATGCAAACCTCACGCAGGCGGAGACGGGATTTGAACCCCAGTCCGCAGAACTGTGAGGCCAACGCTTCAACCGAGTGCGCCACCGTGCCACCGAAAAACTCAACTTAAATGATTGAATTAAAATACAAAGGTTGAATATAAAGTGTGCGAAAACAAGCATGTTAAATCCATCCGAACTGTACATCAAACCAAGTGGATTAACAGTATAAAAATTTGACAGTTGCTTGAAAGAGGCCAATAAATTAAATGTTTCCAAATGGTATAATCTTCATTTCTTGGGTTGTGTTTTCTGTATTACAGTAAAATCCTATGAGAGGGTGGCTGGAAATAATATTGTGTACTGTGACAGGCAAAATAAATGCACTGAGTTAGCCCCAATGTTGTATGATACTCGCTCTTGTCAGTGGAAAAACAAACCGACACACACAAAAAAAAAAAACATGATACGTACATTTTCACCTCCCCACTAATAAATCACACCCAGAGTGTCAGGTTGGAAAAAAACAACAGTACAGCAATAGATTATCCACTTTGAGCCATATTTTCTCATGTTCTGTGTGTATTTTTATGTTTTTTTACCCACCTGACTTGCACTCCCTTCACCTCCGTGCATTCAACCATCCAGACGCGCCCGCTTTGTGCTTTTGAAATGAAATGAAAAAAAAAAAAAACACTTATTTGAATACTGCGATTAGTGCCGAGCATATCTATCAAATATCACATCGTATGAATCAAAATATTCTTTGATAGCAGCAACTAAGCTTGAATTGCAGGTCACGCTCATTTCAAAAACCACGTCGGACGCGGCATAACTTTGTGACGGAGGCGTTCAATCATCATCAGAATCAGATAATTTTTTTTCAATTTCATTTTTAATTCTTTTTTTTTTTTTCCAGTTCACAGATGTTAATATCGATTCTGAAGAAAAACGGCACTCGTTTGATTGGTGATGGTCCTCTTCTGTCGTCAGCGCGCATAGATTTTGTTCTGAAAGCCTTTAAAGAGGCAATTTTCATACATGTACACAAACGGACCGAGAATGGACGCGGTCGCGCTAAAAAAGAAACACAAGTGGTTCTTCTCCCGTCACGTAGAATGGAAAACCCGATTGCCGAGCGCCATCGACGGTGATGCCGCGCGTGTAATATTCATGCCTTGGGGGTAAACAAAGGGCCTGTACGTATTGCACCGTTGTCATGTAAATGTGCTTGTTTTCAACGGCCGATTATATGTCAGGCCCTAATTGGGCCGAGCGGGACTGCAGCCCCCTATTGCGTTGTGAAAGAATACACCAACAGTGATCACACATACGAGTGAACCGTGCGTTGGACGAAGGAGTTAAAAAAAACGAGCTTCTAATGGCTGTGCTGACGAACGGCCATTGTAATTTGAAATAACTAGGTGCAATGACGGAGATGAATGCGACCAAGGCTACCTCAAAGGCAGTGATCAGGTTACAAGAATAGAAGGTCAGATCGGCGTATGTGTAAGGGACCATTATGATGCTTAATGATGATAAAGGTGGCGGAAGGGATCACATTAGAGCGCAATGCTTGAATTGATGTTCAACCTCTTTTCCTGTGGCTCTGTCCTGTGTTTACTGTGGGTTTTAGTTCTTTAGCTGGGGTGTCTGTCCTTCGCGCTGATCCTATCGTCTCTGAGCTGTTCAGTGGTTGTCAGTCGGGTGGCTAAACCCATTAGCGGGGTTGTTATTAAAAAAGTGTCCGGAGGTCTGAAAAGTTCATTCACGCCGTTGATGATCATTTGGCCCTAAATAACGTGACGCTGATCCGGTATGTTCGTTTATTGTCATGGCCAGAACTCCCGGCTGAACCCAAATGCACGACTCACGAGGCTTAGTAGCAGTTTTGGAGGCGTCTTGATTCGATCCAAAGTCCAAAGTACCGGTAAGTAGTCCACAAAGGCAGCAGTTGTAGATTTGGCAGGCGTACAGTAAGAGGAAGGTCGCTAACGGGTCGGGGTTCGATACACGGGACAGCAAGAGCAGAAACAAGGAGTTGCGGGAACGTGACATGGGATCAACGATCTGGCAAAGACCAGGGCCATAAATACGTGGGCCGTAATTACGGAGATGACACACCGGTGCGGGCATCCGGTGATAGGACATCGGGGACCGGCACAGCCATGACATTTATGCTTTGAAGGAGATTCTCGCTCAGGATCTCATTGGGTTGCTTTACTGTTTACGGGTTAGCTTGGCCTTGCTCTTTGTCTCAACCAACCGTACAAACTATGTAAGATAAACAGAGTTATAAATTAAGCTTTTACAAAAGTAATACAGCTCAGTTTTGGTTTTGTTTCATAGAGGTAATAATGCAACATCTACTACTGTGGTACAAGTTTCCAGAGTTGATGAAATGGATAAAAGTAAGTCACGCTCGGATGATCAAGTCAACGTTTAGCAGTTTTTGGGCATGATTTCGACTTTTAACGGCCTTAATATCTTCCCAACTGAAAATGGGGGCTAAAGGCGAGGCCTGACATGACCCTGCACCAATCCAAATGGCTCAAAATGTTTCCAACATCAGGTCTTTAGGCCTTGTGTCCACGACTAATTGAATGACAATGCCCATGCAGCTGAGATTTGGCAGTCCGAGGAATTTTATACAGTCGGTTACTTGGATGAGTCACGAAGATGCATCGTTCAGGTTTAAGCTACAATTACTCCATCCATCCATTTTCATAGCCGCTTATCCTCATAAGGGTCGCAGGAGTGCTGGAGCCTATCCCAGCTGTCAACAGGGAACACAAGTGGTTGCCAGCCAATCGCAGGGCACATGGAGACAAACAGGCGCACTCACAATCACACCTAGGGGCAATTTAGAGTGTCCAGTCAATGTTTTTGGGTTGCGGGCGGAAACCGGAGTGCCCGGAAAGAACCCACGCAAAAACTCCACACAGGGAAGGCTGGGATTGAACCCGGGACCTCAGAACTGTGAGGCCAACACTTTCAAGCTGCTCCACTGTGCTGCCCTACAATTTGTCATACAGTAAATGTTTAGTTAAACTTATAGAATGTAGCAGAAAATCTATTAAAATACAAACACAGTTTTTCCATAAAGTCTTCAACACATACAGATAATCAGTCCAAATTTGAGAATTGTTCGCCCGATTGTCATGAACAGTTACTGTTTATTGTGGGGCGGAGTAAGAGTTCTGCAACTCCGAACCCGTGTGGTCAGCACCGAGTTGAGCTTGAACCACAGACCTTCGTGATTGTGACCTGGAATTGAAACGAGAGCCAATTAGTCAGCTCAAGATGACTTGCATTGAGACATATAGCCGAGGAAGCGGTTCTGCAGATTGGATAAATTCCGTCCTCAATTGGCGATCTATCACGACATCTGTGAAGTTAAGATTACCACAAAATGGAAACGTATACGCTGATTGCGGCCACTTAGAGGCGATCGGTGAGAGAGATAATAAAACGGATCTGAGCAAACAGCTAATTAAAGATGCTTTCTCTCAGGCAATCACGGGTGTAATGAATTGGTAATTACTTGACACAATAAATCCCAGACTGCTTATGCCAGCAGGTTTATAAAGGCAATTAAATCCTTGAAAAATAACGTCGCCGATCGAAGAGAGTCGACGTTGGCCTCAAAGCTTGCGTCGTAGAGTGGCTATTTAGCAACCTGAAAATTGTTAGTTCAACTGCTGGTTCTTCAGGGTTCGTACGGGTCAGGGAATTTCTGGAATATCATGGAAAGAAACGTTGCTTTTTCCAGGTCTTGGAAAGAATGTCGCTGTGCTGGAGGAACCTCCCTACTCCCTCCACGATTTTAGTCATTTAGAGTTATTTGCCGGCTGAACTCCAAGCCAGAAAGCTCGAGCAGAGATTGGAACCCGCAACTTCCGGCTGTGAGGCAGCTGTGCTTAACACCGGTTTACAATTTGCTCATATTTCCGAAAAGGTTTGAGAAACAATGAGCTTGACAACCACGGACAAGAAACCAAAGTAGCTGTCAAAACCCTGAAACTCGTCAAATTACAGGGCAGTGCATGTAATTTGATTCTGATTTGCATATTATGTCGGAACACTGCGTTAAACGTGTCACCTGCAAAATATCCCAAAAGCAGTTTTTAAAAAAACAGGGATGAATGTACAAAAAAAAAAAAAAAAAACTTCTTAACTGCAGAAACATCTTGGAGTCTAATGAAAAATACACTTTTAAGTCACGTGTTTATATTTTGTTGACAAGGTTTTTATCCTTTGGAGGGCGAGGGAGACCGAGGCCAAGTGCGATCACCCCGCATGGTATTAAATATTGTTGATACTTCAGAACCCGGACCAATTTTTCTACGTTATCATTAAAAAAAAAAAAAAAAAAAAGAGTTGAACTTTCAACTTTGAAATGATTCGCACTAAAGTCATTCTAAGATCAGCAAATTGCATGACCGCAATCCTCACTTGAGTTCCCAATGTGTTAAAAAAAAAAAAAAAATGTAACCTCCAAGCAAATTCCCAGATGATATTCTACGCTCTCATGGATAAACCCTCCCTAATTGAATCGCGGGGAAAATGTGATTGACGTGTTGTCTCCGTGAGGCCCAAAAAGCCGATTAGGAAGTCACCGGCGGCCGCCCGTATGGCGCAATTAGGAGTTTTGCATACACGCAATTACACGCCCCCAAATTGAAACGCCGATGCACGCCGCTTATCTGCATACAAAGGCTTGCCTCGGGGATTTCAGGGGCAATACGTGCAAGCGGACCGATACCAATAATCCCGCTAAAATATGTAACGCGTAATAGGCTGATAAGACGATGCCGTGGATGTCAGACGATCCGCGCAGGGCAAATCGGCGATAACGGGTTCGTTGCCATGCCAGGATGTTATCGGAAAATTCTCCACCTCGACTTGGCAACGTGGCGCGTCGCGTGTCGCGCTTTCGCGTGAGGATGTTCAAGAGGGCCGCTCACTAAAACGCAGCGCGATAAAAAAGGGTTGAATACGCGGAAGAGTGGAAAGGCTCCTCTGAGAATAATTGCATTAACTGATTGCATTGATTCAAGCTTTTACCTTCTTTCGACGTGCGCCCGTCGATGGGAGCCGCTCGGGTAGCATCCCGAATATTTGCGCATGACACGTTTGCCTTTCCAATATTGACACGTTTGCGCCGGCTAAGCCCCGAAAAGTGATTTGGAGGAAGAGGATTTTGTTTCACGACTCGACAAGCAAATAGAGTTTTTTATTGGGGGGTGGGAGGAAGTCGGGCATTTTTTTCATTTGAAGTAGCAAAAAGCAAAAAATACTTTATGAATATTGACAAGCAGCATGTTTTTTTTTTTTTTTTTTTTTAAATTAAGAGGGAATTGGGTAAATAATGGATGGCATAGAAAATGGATGATTGCTGTGACAGTCTGCCAGGTCTTCACCGCAAGAGTCTTTTATTTTATAGGTCACGAGGATTTGGAAAATAAAGGGAAACCATTAGCTGCCTGATTAAGAATTCTCGTAAAATTGACAACCACCCAAATGTTTCCCATTAACTATAGGAATAGTTTACGCCATAAATATAATCCACATTATGTTCCCAGACCCTATAATATAATTTCACATTTATCTCACTTTTAACTAATTACTCCTTAACCAATGGCTTATAGATTATTAACAGTGAGGATGTGGTTACATATGTGACTGTTTTACAACCAATAATAAACACCAAAGACTGCTTTCCTGTTTGTTTTCACGTGTGGTCACACGCTGTGCTGCCTCGAACGGCAGCCATTTTCGATCCCTGAGCTCCGTTACTCATACATATGCAAGGTGGACGACATGTTTCCAACTGCATTTATTTTAGACGCGACCCGACAAGCCCAGATTGACTATTAGGCTACCTGGCGTACACACATCACGGGACTCAGGATTGCGTATCGTGCCCTTGATCTTTTACTCTTGACATAAATCACGAAGGAGTTGCACTTACCTGTATGCTAACATGGAAAACGAAAGGTGGTGGAATATTATTTTTTTAATATCGAGGCAAACTCCCTTTATTCCATTTTTTTTTTTCCAAAAAGTAAAACCTGTACAATAGTTCACTACAAGCAAAATGAAATGTTCATTATTCGTTTAAAATTTGCTGACAGTGGCAGGAAGACAAAAGAATAAATCCAGTATTTCTCTAATCTTTCAAGTGACCAACAAAAAAAGGATCTTAACTGTAATGTTGGCCTTCTGAAAAGAGTTATCGATTAAGCTTGTTAGCTTAGCTCGGCGACAAACGACGACGGAGGTTGAAGCCGGGCAGCGTCGGGCAATCGTCCACAAAGCCAAGTCTCCGTGAAGGACAGAGCCGGCCGCAGAAAGTCCAAAGTCTTTCGTCGGAAGCGTTAAGACGATGTCCCCGCTTACGAAGGCGGAGTTGTGCACTAGATCGCGAGGCTTTGCAGAGCGCACCGACTAGTGAACTCTGGAAAAAGCTTCAGCGAATTGGCGAGAGTTGTCGAAAAAAAGTCAGAAGAAGGCTCCCGATAGATTCTTGTGTACCTGAGTCACAAGACGCCCGTGAAACAAAAACACAGAGTAACGGAGAGCATTCTGGAAGTCTACAACACTGGTAGGTGTTCGGTAGAGAGGTTAAACGGCGGCGCGCGGTGGTGTGTGGGTAATTCGGCGAAAAATGTGACGTCAGTGAAAACAACCCATTAGCCATTGTACTATATTTTGATTTTTGACATTTTGAGTGTTACATACTGTGAGTTGAGACTAAAATCCCCTTTCCTCAAACCAGAAAAATGTTTGACAAAGCAGTTGTATTGCGTTCAAGACAATTCAATCACACACACAACAACAGGCACGATAAAACAACTAACACAAAATAGAAGTTCAAAGACCCGAGTAGTCGAGCCCAACGGCGAATCGCCACCAACGTTGAACGAATGTTCCCAAACAGGCCAACGTTCTTTCCGGCGCATGTTCAAAGTGAACGAATGTGCCGGAAATGTCCACGGACGAACGGCAGAGGGCGACGCGGTGGTTGAAAAAAAAAAAAAAAAAAAAACCCCGATGACGGTTTTTCTCGTCCTCACATAGGCACTCCTTGGAACGTTCCAGAATTCCGCATCGCAAAAGATCTGCATCATAATAACTCAAAAGTATGAAAGGAAACGGCATCACAAAAGATCCCCATCATAATAACTTCAAAGTATGAAAGGAAAATAAAGAGAACAAAGAATAAAAATACACACGCACAACAATACAATAGAGACTCCCATTTACAAACCGCTAACTGTCCGTTGCAAACAATTTCATGGATTCATTTCTCCACTTATTGCTCGTTACTAGTTAGCTAACCCTAACCCACTTTTGCAACTGCTTTCATGTCGGTCACGCCAACCGTCTCCAGAAGCCAAACCTAAATCCGAAGGAATATAAAATTGGACACACGTGTGCGACAACACACACACCCCGTCAGTCACGCGTTCCAATACTTTTGCTCGCATTGACCGCTCGGGTTCGAACAAAAGGTTCTGTTTTGGCAAATCTTTTTCTGTTCCAGAATATTGAACACAACTTTTTTCCAACACGGTGCGCACTTCTAAGTTATGTAGCTAATGCATATGTAAATAGAAAATAAAAGATGAAATGTTGAGGCCATATTCATCTATTAAGGTAAGACTCAGATGCTTTTAGTTTATAGCGAAAACAAACAAACATAGGATAATTGAATTTAGGGGGAAAAATGTAAAAACATATTCCGTACTTAGTTTTGAAAAAAAAAAAAAAATAGTTCAATTAAACAACAACCTGGATCCCCTTTGAAGCCTTGGCAACGAGGCGAGAAATTATTCATCGGCGCATAATATTTTGTATACACGAGGCATTCATTCATTGTAATAGTTTTCCAATGTCACACTTTTTCAATGTCATTCCAGAAATCAATTTATTATGTCTCATTTGCACGGCTTTGGCCGTACTCGGGGGAGGTGAGCGAGTGCTTTTATCGACAAACATTCAAAGCCGCGAATGAAGCAAACTTAAATGAACGTCACGTGCCAAGTTTTTGGGAAGGTGAGAGGAAGCCGGAGTTGGCGCACTGGAGGAAAAAATTTGAACCGAGATTGGAACGCGAATCCTTTGGCTGCGAGGCAAGGACACAAAACACAAAGACGAATTAAAAAAAAAAAAAAAAAAACGGGCAAATTAAAATGACACATTGCTGCTGTCATTTTTTTTTTTCTATAAGTGCCAGCATTTGTTTCTGTGTTGTATTTGCGGACGCATGTTTCGATAATTTGGCGGCGTTGAATGTCGGCGACGCTGAGGCGTCTTGTTGCCACGGCTACAATGCAAAACGTGGCTGGATGTCAGATTACATGACTGTGAATCAAAGCGAATTAAAAAGTGGATCAGATCTCACGCGATTTCTTGATAAGGCTGAAAATTTGTTTGATATGAACTCCAATGCTGCTTTCTTAAAAAAAAAAAAAAAAAAAAAACCAACACCCTATTTTTCATAATTTTGGTAATATGCACTGAGCATCCACTTTGTTAGGTACACGTAATGGCATCCCAGACAAATGATGCTTCACAAAATTCTGCCAATGAGGCTCAGTTTTGAGTGATCTTGTTGTAAGGCTAATTAGCATTAGCCAAATGCAGGCATTTTCCCGGGGTCCGAAGATTGCCCGTATAACTGATTATATTCAATTTAAAGCCGTTTTTATTATTGTAGTCATAATTGACACCCTCAAAAACACATCGAAATCATTTCTAATGGTCGCCTTCCCTTCGTACGCAATGGACTATTCCATCTAAGCATCACATACGTGCACAACGTGCGTAACCGACAAGAGCAAACGCCAGATGTTCCCGCCTGTAGCATTAGTACTGCTGTCAGTGTCGGCCGACAGGGACGCAGTAAAGCGGAAACTCTGACGTGACGTTTTTCATACTGGAAAAAGAAAAATATGAAGGTGGTCAAAATGCCAAACAAAATTAAATGTCGAGTCATTTCCAAGCAAGAAAAGCGTTGAGATCGTTGACTTATCTTGCTCAGGAAACACAATTTTCACAGAGCCACACCTTTTAGTTGATGATAAAGAGTAATATCGAAAATCTTTGCGGTGGATGGAGGAGCGCCCCGCGACCGAGCTCGCCTCGGGCCCTCGCATGACTAAATAAGAACGTGGCGTTAACCGCAGAACCGCACCGCATCGTTTCTTTTGTTTCATTTTTATTTTTGTTTTTGTTTCCGCGCCTTCTCACCTGAGCACCGTTCCGACAAAAACAACACCACGCCACGGACAATACGTCTGTCTCACTGTCGGCCGAGCACCCGCCCGCTTTGTTTGTGACCGAGCAGATGGAATCATCGATTGCCGCCTTCCCGCCCTGGCTGATGATATACTGCGGCACTTTGAATTCGCTGCTGCTGCGTGAATAACAAAAGAGTAGACGGAGAACAAAGTTACGAAATGAACTCGACTGCATGTCATCTGCATGCATAGTTTGGAATTGTAAGGGAGCACGCGGGTAAAATATTCCATTACAGAACAAATTGCGTGGCTTGCTATGTTCCTCATGAATATGGTTGAGTCCGCCGCATCTACATGAATAGACCAGCAGCTGGTTGTGTTGAGTGTTTGTATTGTGTATCTCCGTGTGTGTGTGTGTGTGTGTGTGTCCCCACCTCCGAGTCATTCGCCACATTGGACCCTTCCGACCTGTCAATCACTCGTACAATAATAGCCAATCAGATAGCCGCGTTGTCTTAACACACCCCTCTCGCCGCATTGTCCCACAAGCAATGCCGGTTGTCAGTAGCGGGCGCTTGGAAAAGTTAAAGTCACGAAGAAAATGATCCTCAGATGCGCTTGGGGAACGCGCGATTCTGATGAAAGATATCCGGCTAGGTTAGAATCATTTTCCAAAGCCTAAAATACAGTTGACGAAGCGTCTACGATGGATTAAGGCTCGCGGAAGAGCGAACGTACAACTCAATGTGGACAATATCGACAAACACAAGGCTGTATGTTCAAAGGTAAGTGCGGGAAAAGTATCTTCTCTAGAAGAGTTTGATTGAATTATGATCAGCTTTCACTTTGTTAGTGTATCACTGACTTACTGAATGAAGTGTGTAATATTTTATGCCAAAGAGTCGGGTTAGTGATACGTCTATTTGTATCACATCGGACTTTTTTAAGACAGAGCACTGGGTTGGATTACGAGCCAAGGCAAATGAATTCACCCACTCACTTCTAAGACCGCAATGATATTACTTGTGATCTTTCCATGTAAAAAGTACCCACCCTGCTTTACGTGCGCAGTACGCTTCCACTATTTTATCCTGTTGGATTTCAACATGAAGTTTGTGAGGCGTCAAACTTTTTTGCATCGATCGCCAACATTTCGCTGTAACTCTTGACATTGCGTCCTGCCCCGTCCAAAATCTTAATTCCGTGTACATATCCTTGCGTGAAATAGTTGAGACCTCTCTGTAGAACTCTCTTGGACAAGTCTGACGCATTTGGCAAAAAACATACCCCAATATTATCTGGAATACACGATAGAGAATCAACTTCAAACATGTCCTGTTCACTCGCCATTTTGGAAGCTTGTGGGACATGGCTAAGGGGGCGGAGCTTAGGAGCGCTATCGGAAAGGTCCGTGAAAATGACACGAGCGGTTTGCAACCGCGATGTGTGTTTACCAGACAAGCTCGCTTTCTTCTTGGAGTGTGTTATCTTCAGTTCATAATAAAGCCCACTGAACATCATGCCTTTGCCTGGGAGTCCTGCATTTGGGTCCGCCCCCGTTCCGCTGGCTCATGACAGCCTTAAGCCTCGAACTCGGCATCCAGAGATGTTGCTCCAAAGCCGAGCTGTGATTTGTGTCGATGTACGTATCGAATCATTGGTTAAATACCAGGCTCCAAGAGAAACGACCCCATCGGATCAGGGAACCAAATATCAGATTGCCATTCACGTGTCCATCAATCCATTTTATGTACCGGATAGGATTGTGGATTGTGTATTGGATGCAGGAGCTTTTATGACGTCATACTTGAAGGAATATTTCTACCGAATCCAGCGAAATAAGGCTTTCTTTGAGAATAAATAAACCTGACATTTTCGGGAAAACTTCTCCTTACGGGGCTGGCCCGAAAGATCCGGAGCAAAGTTCGCACACGGATCACCATCGATTATGGAGCAGGTACCTCAAAGACATTTGTAAAGTGCTGATAAATCCAAAATGCTTTTTAATATTGCTGAGGAGAGGAAAATGTCACTGGTGTGATGGGACTGAAACATGTAAGATTGTCCGCCGTACTTCGTAAGCTGCAAATACATTAAGTACTGACTTTACTGAAATGTTATGGAACCATCCATTTTTTTATAGCGCTTAAACTCAGGAGGCTCGCGTGTGCGCTGGAGTCCATCCCAGTTGACTTAGATCCGAGAGGCGGGCTACACCACGGGCTGGTTGCCGGCCATTCACGGTGAAGGTCTAGACCGGGAGTATGAAACTCATTTTTGTCGCGGGCCGCATTGTACTTGCAGTTTCCGCTCAGAGTGTGGCTGTGAAACCATAAAACAATCCTTAACCTCCTCATCAAATTTATGAACTAGTTTTGGAATCAGAAATCAAGGGTAATGGGTTTTTCCCAACTATTGTTTTATGGTAAATACAAAAATGCTTGTAATTTCTCAATGTTATCGTATATGATGGGAAAATTTGAAATTTTGGTACAGGTTTGATACCTCTGCGGGCCACATAAAATCATGCGGCAGGCCGGATCCGGCCCCCGGGCCTTGAGTTTGACACCTGTGGTCTAGACAAGCAAGCATTCGCACGGAAGCTCAACTCACAATCTTCAATCTACCGGACACGCATCTTTTGCTCATGTGGGAAGACTGGGGCCCAATACGGAGAAACCGTTTTTCCCAAGTCCAGTTAAAAGATAGTCGGATTATGTCAGGAAGGGCAGCCAGCGTAAAAACCGTGCGAGTAAAAAATGTTTCCCAGCAATCGCCCATAAGACGAGTAAGCAGAAGCAGAGCGAGCGGTGCCGAGAGGGATCAGAAGAGATGCGGAATTACGGTTGTAACGTTTCTTCCGGGTGGGTTCAAATAAGTCACGGTACCGACGAAAGCAGCGCTAGCTAACATCGGTTTCTTTACTGTGAAATGGTGAATACCGTCCTCCCCGTGTAGCTTTTAAATCGCTCAAAGCATACGGCGGCGCATCACCGCAAATTTACTGCTGGGAAACGCAAAACTATCGACCGAGGGTCATGTTCGTTGCAGTGCACCGAAACGGCTCCGGAGGAACCCGGCGGATCAGACGTCTCGCCGCCTCGTCGCGGTGGGCAGAAGAACCGCGTAGCACTTGGATGGCGCATTCATATATTTATGTCTGATCCACACGGAGACACGGGTGCACATCCTCAGCTGGGGTTGTCTGTTCTTCTGAAGCATGACATCGCGTCAGGAAATGGGGGGGGGGGGGGCCCTCATATGGCAGATATCATCCATTATGAACAAAACAAGGAAGTCGATTTTAGTTCCTCCGTTTTAAATGCACGTTTCTTTGAGATAAGACGTCAGCAGTTGGGTTTTCAGAATTATTTATTTAATGGTTACAGGTACATTTTTTTAGAGTACAGAAGAGGGAAAAGCCAAATTACGCCCCCTCCTCCCCCCAAAAAAACTATTACAACAAATGAATATTATTGCTAGGAATGTAATAATAACGAGATTGAAATCAACACGGTGCACACATGCTGATGCGAGAGACCCGACGCGGTGAAAATTGAAATTCATGTGCGCATTTTGCTCTTAATAGAATGCGGCCGAAGAAGGGGGGACCCCAGTCACAGAGTTAGACCCAAGTCACCAATTTTAGTCCGATTTGGTGTTCGCGAGGCTTGACGTCGACTGGAACTCCATTTTTGGTCCTCTGCATTTCCGAGACGATGTACATTTAGTTTTGTTTTGTTTTGTTTTGTTTTTTTTGGGGGGGGGGGGAGTTGCATTTTGTGTGTAACGGGAGCTCCAAAGATGATTGAATTTGCATTCAAGGATTATGTTTTTCCTGAAACGTGGATAAGGATAACGGCAACCCGCAAAGACGGGTGAGCTACAGCGACTTTAACGGTTTAACTCGCTGCTAGCCGGTCAAATATGAACAAACCTTGATGTGGTTGTTGAATTGCAAAGACCGTAAAGTTATAAACAATATTGAGGCCTGTTTTACAATGATTTAAAAAATATATATATGATTTTGGCGACACAGTGGATCAGCTGGTGAGCCATTGGCCTCACAGTTCTGTGGAGTTTGCACGTTCTCCCCATTCTTGTGTGGGTTTTCTCCTGGCACTCCGGTTTTCTCCCACATCCCCAAAAACTTTCAAAATGAATTGGACTCTCTAAATTGCCCCAAGGTGTGACCGTGAGTGCGTCCGTTTGTCTCGATGTGCCCTGCGATTGGACGGCGACCAGTTCAGGGTGTAAACCCGCCTCCTGCCCGTTGATAGCTGGGATAGGCTCCAGCGCTCTCCGCGACCCTCGTGAGGATAAGCGGTAAAGAAAATGGATGGATGGATATCTGATTGTGGACTTATTAGTATAGTTAACTAATACAAATACAAGTAGTGAGTGCAACGTGGTGATTGATTGTGATTAATGTTGTCAATTATGACGCAATTCATAACTTAACTCGATTTTTGCCAGAGTAACTTGACACTCGCTTGAAACTTCAAGGTGATGAATTGAAATTTACGACGTATGGTGGGAATTTTAAAAAGGTTTTTATCGCGACAAAGAGCCCCAGAACGCCAAGGTCACGTTGGCACTTAATTTGTAAATTGCGAGCCAACATTTCTTTATTTCCTCCCACAACGTACGCGTCATACGTTATTGTCTGAAAAGACATTCAATAAAACATGAGATTGGAAAGCTGCCTTAACTCAACAAAAATTCCGAAAACTGCCGTGAAGTATTTTTGGAATAATTTTCCTCTCTAAAATGGTAATTCATTATTACAAAAGGTATTTCCCCAATGAAATACAGTATGTAATGAATATATATTTTTTTGCTTTCAACACATATCAGTTGGCAAAAGCTGTTGACCGCACGTTGGCGGAGCGCAGACCGAAGACGAATACGAATGTGGGTTTTGTGTCCGTCGGGCGGGTAAAGACACTTCAGCGTGCTTTGCTTTCCCCGCTGTGTTGCCTACCAAGTGATGCATAATCGCAACGTGACTGACAGCTCCCGGCTACACCTCCTCGAAAAACTCTCCTGCAAAATTATTGAAACGCTGAGCCTCCTTTTCATTTTTGGCCGGAGAACAGAAACATTTGGGTTTGGCGTAGAAATAGGAATATGAGACGAGAAATCAACAGCTATTGCTTCTTCTTTGCTGTTATTCTGTTGTCCATTTAAGTACAACGGCCGTCCCCCGTCGGCCATTTTGTCTGGCTATTGCTTGAGTATCTTCGCGTTCCCCCCCCCCCCCTTTTTTTTTTAGATATTATGGCCCCAAAGAAGAAAGCTGCGTCTTTTGGCGATGCTTCTGCACCCAAAAGAAAATGCATGACCATGCAAACCGGAGCTCAAGATCATAAAAAGATTGGAGAAAGGAGAGAAACTTTTATTAAAGACGAAACCCGTTTTTTTTTTTTTAGCGCACGTGAAGGGTTCTGGTCCTATGTCGGATAAAATGATCACAAAACAAGCTTCTTTGGGACTTGTCGAGATGGAGAGGATTGAGGACCAGGTTCCTTGGCGATAGCTCAGCGCAGCCTCCCCTTCTTCTTCTTCTTCTTCTTCTCCATCCACCTCTCAGCAGTAATCCCGAGTACATTCATTATCTTGTGTATTTCAATGTATTTGCTTTTTATACAAAGTATTTTGATTTAAATTGGAATCCGAGTTATGTCGAAAAGTCACTATTGCAGGAATGGATCTCAGTCGTAGACCGAGGACTCACTGTACTCAAAACACTCACATCTCAAATTATTTTTCCCAGTTTAACTAAACAAAGACCATTTATCTGTTTTTCCATCCATGCATTTTCTTTGCCGCTTATCCTCACAAGGGTCACGGGGAGTGCTGGAGCCCGTCCCAGCCGTCAACGGGCATGAGGCGGGGTACACCCTGAACTGGTCGCCAGCCAATCGCAGGGCACATGGAGACAAACGACAGCCGCAATCACAACTAGGGGCAATTTAGAGTGTCAAATTAACGTTTTATGTTTTTGGGATGTGGGAGGAAACCGGAATACCCGGAGGAAACCCACACAGGCACGCGGACAACATGCAAACTCCATACAGGCTGGTCCGGGATTGAACCCAGGACCTCAAAACTGTGAGGCCAACGCTTTACCAGGTGCCCCACCGTGCCCCCCCCTGTTTATCCTCACCAAAAAATTATTTGACTTTTTATTTGTATTAAAAGCATATTGTAAATACAGCAATAACATAATCAAACAGAATGTAAAGAGATCAACGGTTTGTGCATCATTATTTCATGGTTCGAAGCCCATTTCCATTTTGCTCCTTCGGGTGTGTGTACGTGTGCGTATTACGGCTGCGGATTGCATTGCGTAATACTGTGACCGTCAAAAGAAATGATTTCAGGAAGTGCCGATGCTATATGATGCATTACTCCATAGCGTCAACGGGGGGTGGGGGAGGGGGGGGGGGTGTAAACAAATGACGATCTTGTTTGCATTTTCCCAACACCAATAAATCACACCTCAGCCTGGATTGTCATTTTTTTGGAGAACGACAGACGATCGCAATAGATCATTCACTTAGCCTCTGTTTCGGACCCTTAGTCTAATTGTCGCAGGGGAAAATACAAAATCTGTGGTTTCCCCGAATGCGGAATGTTTAGATTATTTTTTCCCGTGCGACTTCAGAGGAATAGCGGTCTAATCCGCAAACGGAGCGAGCAGGCAATCCGACGAGATCTAAACTAGGAGCCGTCCTCCCAGAAATGTGCGAAAAATACTCAGTTTGGATTGAAAAGTGTGAGGAAGCGCTGCGGTCGGCACACGGCGCGGAAGTTTTAACACGACTGCGCAGTATAAAAACGGCAGCGAGGATGAGATTCCCTGGATAAAAGGGGGAAGCACAAAAAATGAAGAGCGATTCCAAGAGGTCATTTACGCCACCTGGTGTTTGGACCCTAGTGGGGGATTAAATTCGGCATTGAAATGATTTAGACGTCGGCCTGCCCTTCGCGCAATATGTTGCACGCGCTGTTCTGGTGTTTTGCGTCACAATCCCTCGAGCGGTTTGGGTCGTATCTGGCATGGAAAAGCCACCCGCCGGCCGGAATCCCTTCTTGATCCAGGGCCAAAATTATCGTCGACCGAGGCCCACGTTGTGAGGATATTCGCGCGGCAGCGGGCTTTTCGCCGCAGGCGCTGAGGAGCTCTTCCTAAGCTGACGTGCAGTCACGCAAAGCCCCCGCAGAAATTCATTTCTCCTCGCCGGCGTTGTCTTTTCGAACACGGTCAGCCTTGCGGCTCATCGCTCTTGCTTTTAATGCGCACCCGCGATGCAATTTTTGCGCCGTGTACGATAAGCAGAGGTGGAAAAAGTACTTAGTACTTAAAGCGGTTTACGGTGTTGAAAATTGCGAGCAAGGTTCGGATGAAACTTCACTTCACTAATCCCTCGCTAACTTGCACGAGGGTAACTCTCAAATATGGCCATTTGTCATGGCGTGCAATTATGAAATTGCGTATGAAAACTCTGTGTTTCTCAGCGACAGCCCAGAAACCAGTTCCATCAAGAGAAGATCTGTGCGGAGGACTGGGCCAAAATCCCTCCTGCAGTGTGCGCAAAACCCGGTGAACAACGACAGGAAACGTTTGTCCTCTGTAATCTCAAACAAAGGCTACTGTACCAAATATTAACATTGGTTTTCTCAGGTGTTCAAAGACTTATTTGCAGCTGTATCACACAAATAAATCGTTTAAAAAAAAATCAGACATTGTGATTTCTGGATTTGTCTTTTTAGATGATCTCGCTCACATTGGACAGGCACCTACCATGAAAATTTCAGACACCTCCGTGATTTGTGTTTGTTCAAATACTTTTTTTCTTCACTGGAGAACAGGGGCGTCAAACGTGTTTTTCCCCGTGGGGCACATTGTAGTTGTGGCTCCTCTCTGGGGGCCATTATGATTGTTAAACAATAAAAAATGTTGAATTATGACATGGCAATTTGAAATTTTAACAAAAATACTCGGAGTTGACACACACGATTTGCCTTCGCGGGCCAGTTCTGGCCCCCGGGCCTTGAGTTTGACACCTGTGGTGTAGAATGTGTGGATCGTGACCCCAATTGGGCACCTCATATGTGCGTATATAATGTATTGGTTGTTGTAAAGGTAAAGTGCATGCATGAAACCTTAAAAATTGTATAAATAATATCATCTCTCTCACAGTGGACACGCACCAACGATGAAAATTTCAGACCCCTCCATGATTTCTAAGCGGGAGAACTTGCAATATGGCAGGGTGTTCAAATACTTATTTTCTTCACTGTACGTACATGTCGCTTTCGGATCGGCGACCATTCATCCTGCCTCTGTTCGCCGGTCTGATGCAAAGTTGTCGGCAAACAAAATGGCCAATTTTCTACTTTACGAGACGGATAGTCCACCATATTCTCAGTAAAGCTCCTGAAGCCCGAGGTAACAGGTCAGCGTGAGACTGCGGCATTATGCTCGCGAGGCACAAGAAGTGCACAGAGTGATTTTATTGCAAATTCTCCACTTAAAGTAAAAAGTACAGACTCGGAAATGTAATTAACCGCAACAGCACAAATGTATTTTTTTTACCATGACTTCTCGTGTTTACATATTTTGATAACGACAAAAACTAAAAAAAAAAAAAAAAAAAAAAAGGAGCTGCAAAGTCTCTCCTTGAGGGCCGGACTCGAGAGACGCTGAATCATCGAGCTTCACTCGGAGAAAAAATATTTTTGCGGCGCGCTTAAATTGGGTCGCTCCGATCGTCTGGGATTTTAATGTGCCGGTGGCGGTGAAGCTGCCAAAGCGCAGTGGGGGGAAAAAAAATTACATTTTTTGTTGTTGTTTTTTTAACCACAACATCCCAAACAAACAAACACGAGGCTACATTACATGCCGCTAACTAACTAACACGTCTGCCTTCGGTGCGGGCACCGCGGGATCGATTCCCGCTCAGCGATGGTGTCGGTATCTGCCCTGCGACTGACTGGTGACCGGTTCAGGGCGTAGTTCGCCTTTCGCCCGATGCTAGCTGGAATAGGCTCCATCTTTCCCGTGAACGTTGTGAGGATAAGCGGCTTGGATAATGGTTCATGGATGAACAAAGGAACGCATCTTGGTGCAGTCCCCCTTAAAAGTCATTCGCAAAAAAAAACCCCACACCTTCTGTATCGTTCATCCATCCATTTTCTTAGACGCTTATCCTCACAAGGGTCGCAGGGGAGTGCTGGAGACAATCCCAGCTATTAACGGGCAAAAGGAAGGGCATCCGGCGTAAAAACCGTGCCAAACAAATACGAGCGTTCACCTGCGATGGCACGCTGTGCCAACCCCTATCGGGACAAGCCGAAAGAAAGACGGGGCACACCCTGAACGGGTTGCCAGCCAATCGCAGGGCAGATGGAGACAGACACCAGTCGCACTCACAATCACACCTATGGTCAATTAAGAGTGTCCAATCAATGTTGCATGATTTTGGGATCTGGGAGGGGAGAACATGCCACACAGGCGGGTCCGGGATTGAACCCAAGACCTCACAACTGTGAGGCCAACACTTTCAAGCTGCTCCACTGTGCCGCCCTCACTATATCATCCATCCATCTGTTTTCTTAGCCTCTTATCCTCACAAGGGTTGCAGGGGAGCGCTGGAGCCTATCCCAGCTGTCAACGGGCAGGAGGCGGGGTACACCTTGAACGGGTCGCCAGCCAATCGCAGGGCACCAGACAACCAGCCAATCGCACTCACAATCTCACCTAGGGGCAATTTAGAGTGTCCAATCAATGTTGAATGATTTTTGGACGTGGGAGGAAACCGGAGTGCCCGGAGAAAAACCCACGCAGGCACGGGGAGAACATGCAAACTCCACACAGGGAGGGCTGGGATTGAACCCGGGACCTCAGAACTGTGAGGCCAACACATTCCGGCTGCTCCACCGTGCCACCCCTACTATATCATCCATCCATCCTTTTTCTTTTCCCGCTTATCCTCACAAGGGTCGCGGGGAGTGCTGGAGCCTTTCCCAGTTATCAACGGGCAGGAGGCGAGGAAGCACCCCGAAGTGGTCGCCGGCCAATCGCAGGGCACATCCAGACAAACAGCCACACTCCAAATCACACCTACGGTCAATTTAGAGTGTCCAATTAATGTTGCGTGTTTTTGGGATGCGGGAGGAAACCGAGCGCCCGGAGGAAACCCACGCAGGCACGGCGAGGAGATGGGAACTCCACACAGGGAGGGCTGGGATTGAACCCGGGACCTCAGAACTGTGAGGCCAACGCTTTAGCAGCTGGTCCACCGTGCCGCCCCCACTGCATCAATTGCATCAATTATACCGACTCGGCTTTAACATCCGTCGCGTGTCAGAGAGCGACACGCTTTCCACATTCTCTTCCTCGAGCTGTCTAAAATTAAAAAGCGACTGATCGTTTAATACGAGCCGTTCGCGGCGCGGAATCGGCCTCACCCCGTGGCTCTTTCATCACGTTCTTATTAGCGCGCCTCGCGAGCGCTCGGCAACGAATTCGGAACCCCGCGGAAGAAACGCTCGAGAGCAGGAGAGACGGCGGCACGTGACGAAGAGTCGAGACGAGTCCACCTGAAGTCGTTACTCGCGGTGAGCTAAATTGCAACTCCTTGAGAAATTGCAATCGCCAATCAGAAATACCCGAGACAAAAATAGATCCCGTGTCTATAATGCCGGCGAATAGATCACAGCATCGTTATTTTTCAGGTTCGGTTTATCTGCAAATAATGTCTTTTGTCTTTTTAGACAGAATGTACTGCAGCTCGTTATCTGATGTTATTTCGAGCAAACGTAAACAATAAATCGTACGATTGTGATCGCTTCATATCGGTTAAAATGCGCACGATAATCCCGAGGTCGAACCAGTGAGGATAAATAAAGAGGACCGATGGGGACGGCAGCCAAATGGAATGAAGGAAGGATGGGTGTATTCAATATTATTAAAAATGGGAAAAGGCAAAAATACAGTCAAGAAAATAAGTATTTGAACACCCTGCGATATTGCAAGTTGCCCCACTTAGGGGGTCTGAAATTTTCATGGTAGGTGGATGTCCGCTGTGAGCGAGATCATCTAAAAAAACAAATCCAGATATCACAATGTATGATTTTTTTTTTTAACGATTTATTTGTGTGATACAGCTGCAAATAAGTATTTGAACGCCTGAGAAAACCAATGTTGATATTTGGTACGGTAGCCTCCCTCTGTTTGCAATACCGGAAGTCAAGCGTTTCCTGTCGTTGTTCACCAGGATTGCACACACTGCAGGAGGGATTTTGGACCACTCCTGCACACAGATCTTCTCTAGATCAAACAGGTTTCTGAGCTGTCGCTGAGAAACACGGAGTTTCAGCTCCCTCCAAAGATTTTCTATTGGGTTGAGGTCTGGAGACACACCAGAACCTTGATATGCTTCTCACGGAGCCACTCCTTGGTTTTCCCGGCCGTGGACTTCGGGTCAAAGACCCAGCCTCGACCCATCTTCGATGCTCTGACTGAGGGGAAGAGGCCGCGGTCGTCCTCTCCTTAATACGGTCCAGTCGTCCTGTCCCATGTGCAGAAAAACACCCCCGAAGCATGACGCCACTCCCACCATGCTTCACAGTAGGGACGGCGTTCTTGGGATGGAACTGATCATCCGTCTTCCTCCAAATCATGACCAAAAATTTCCATTTCAGACAGTTCCAGACCACGGAACTTTCTCCCATGAGTCCTCCGTATCCAAATGGTCATTGGCAAAGGTCACGTTTCATGTCAACCAGGTAAAGTGCAAGCTCACGGCGGTCTCCCGTCTTAACGCGCCAACGGATTTTGCATTTCCGACCCACTTCCAGTCCACTGCAACGCGTGACGGTCCTTTGAGACGAGAAAAAGCTCCGATTTTTCTAATGTCAAAATATTCACAGACGACGCCAACGAATCCAAGACCACTCGATGGCGTTTGTTTACCCATCTGGTGCGCCGCGTATTGTGTCGCATGTCGGTCGACGGGTGTGACGAGGCGCCGTGTTCTCGCGGCAGGTGACGGGGAAAGGAGCACCACTCAACCTTCCGCAAGCTCGCCGTGCTTCGGGGAATGTGAAGTGTCGGGAGCGCTGATTTCCAATTCAGATGAACATTCTTTAAATATCAAGAGGCCAATTCATCTTGAGGGGGTGAACCGCGTTTTGGAAACGTCGCATTTTAAAATCAAAGTGCGCCAGGCTGTATCATTGCCAGCAGCCTCTCAAATTGCCAAATTTCGCCTCTTTGTTTTATGAAAGTGTTGCCACAGCTGCCAAGGAAACCCGCAAAGTGATGATCAAGTAACTATGCTATTATTTATATATATTTTAAGTTTTCATGCATGCACTCCACCAACAACAACTACATATGGGGTGCCCAGTTGGGGTCGCGATTCACGCATTCTACACCGCAGGTGTCAAACTCAAGGTCCGGGGGCCAGATCTGGCCCGTGAAGGCAAGTCGTGTGTGTCAACTTCCAGGATTTTTGTTAAAATTTCAAATCACCGTGTCATAAATGACATCTTTGCAATATTGCAAGCATTTTTGTGTTACCAAACGTGAACAATAGCCCAAAAAGCCCATTTACCTTGATTTTGGATTCCAAATCGGTGAATAGATAATGAGGCGATTCAAATTTTTTTTATTGTTTCACAATCATACCGGCCCTCAGGGGGGAACCGGAACTACGAAAATGAGTTTGACACCCCTGTTCTACGGTGAAGAAAATAAGTATTTGAACACCTTGCTATATTGCAAGTTCTCCCGCTTAGAAACCATGGAGGGGCCTGAAATTTGCAGTCTCACGCTGACTTGTTACCTTGGGCTTCAGGAGCTTTACGGAGAAAATGGTGGGATATCCATGTCTGGAAATTGGCCATTTTCATTGCCAACAACTTTGCATCAGACCGGCCAACAGAGGCAGGATGAATGGTCGCCGATTCGAAAGTGACATGTACGTACAGTGAAGAAAATAAGTATTTGAACACCCTGCTCTATTGCAAGTTCTCCCACTTAGAAATTCATGGAGGGGTCTGAAATCTTCATCGTAGGTCCATGTTCACTGTGAAAGAGATCATCTAAAAAAGAAAAATACAGAAATCACAATGTTTGATTTTTTTTTTTTTCACGATTTACTTGTGTGATACAGCTGCAAATAAGTATTTGAACACCCGGTACAGTAGCCTTTGTTTGCAATTACAGAGGTTAAATGTTTCCTGTAGTTGTTCACTCGGTTTGCACACTGCAGGAAGGATTTTGGCCCACTCCTCCACGCAGATCTTCTCTAGATCAGACAGTTTTCTGGGCCGTCGCCGAGAAACACAGAGTTTAAGCTCCCTCCAAAGATTTTCTATTGGGTTTAGGTCTGGAGACTGGCTAGTCCACGCCAGAACCTTGCTATGCTTCTTACGGCGCGAGTCCTCGGTTTTCCTGGCTGTGTGCTTCGGGTCCTGGTCACGTTGAAAGACCTTGCCACGACCCATCTTCAATCCTCTGACCGAGGGAAAGAGGTGTTCAAATACTTATTTTCTTCACTGTACACAATGGAAAATGTGACAGCGAAAGTGCGCACACCTAAAGACGGCGGATCCGCACTGTGACGTAGAAGTGGACGCATGCATACGTCATGTAGTTCAGCTATTTCCTTTAGCCACAACGCTACGACGCTCAGAGATGCTAATAATGTTTTCCCTTCCTGTATTTTGTTCCCGTTTGTTGAATAAAGTGATTGAACGAGCACCTGCGGCTGTTTCCATCCCCGCTCTGCCTACGCCACCCGGTTCTGAATTACAATCACTCGAACTAGCGGCGGTCGGCTACATTCAATTAGCTAACGACATTTACGCTAATGGAGACAGAGTGCACTGTATAATGAAAGTGGGGCGGGAAAAACAACAACAAAATTCTGCAGTGAAGTCGCGATAAGTGAAACGCTGATGTAGCGAGGGACGACCGCGCCGTGGTTCATTCTCCGGATCCGGAATGTTCTAACCTACACGTAAAACGCCGGACGTCGCGTGTAGGCTTCGAATCAGGAAATGATTCTCTTTACACGGGGAAAGGAAGGTGGAGGGACGATTTAGAACTCCGCACAGCGTGAGGCGTCTGCGGCGGTGGCAAGTCTCGCTTTTACCATCCGTCCAATTGTAATTGAAAACGGACACACGCTGCTTATTTTAATTAGACGTCGAAATTGTGCATAAGGAAGTCAAGGGCGGGGGGGGGGGGGGTGCTAATCTGCCAGACGGTTTGTTTCGCGTGGCAGGAAAAAATGGCTCCTCGCAAATGATAATTTTATGTAATCAGCAGAGTGAAGTTGGTTTCAATCGTCGGTTCTTAAAATAGGGTCGCTGGACTTCCGGTGGTCCGCGGGCTAGCGCCGAGGGGTCCGCAATAAAACAAAAAAACGTTTTTTTAATTCACTTTTTAAAATGGCTTTCCATGCTCGTTACACTTTGACTTCTTTATTTTCTTTATTTTATTTGACAACTTTATTTTCAGAACAACTTGTGAATTTTGCACACATCATAACATTAACACTTTTCTATTAAAATGGGCACATTTTTATTTCCCTAGTTTTACATAGATAGATAGATAGATAGATAGATAGATAGATAGATAGATAGATAGATAGATAGATAGATAGATAGATAGATATAGATAGATAGATAGATGTTTAATTGCTTTGATTGAGTGCGTGTCCTCGGAGGAAAAAAAGTCTCCCCTGAACCCAATAATTTAAAGCCCAAGTGTCATGCCTATAAACATTCTAAAATAGAAATTGTAATGAAAAATACATATAGCATTATTCACTTCAATGTCTAGACGAAAAAATAAATACGAGCGGAGGGCACGTCATCCACGCACAAAGTTGTGGAAGTCTCATTTGACATTCAAGTGGACGCCATATTGGCTCCATCTTCTGTCTGTGATGTCACACTGGGACATTCGCCATTGAAAACACGCGGCGCCGCCTACTATAGGAGACGAACACGCCCCTTCGGACACGGAAGCTCTTTTTGAAGAAGATCTCACAACCGAGTCAAGTGGCAATATTACCCTATCGTTTCGAGAAGTGTTTAGATGATATACGGATCACGGCCAAACCGCTTGCGGGCAAACCACCTCCCCGCCCGATCCACCTCCGCGGCGGTGATAAACAACGCCGCCTGTGAGCGATGACGACGATGCAGCCAAACCGCCTCCCCGTCCGATCCACCTCCACGGCAGTGATAAACAACGCCGCCCACGAGCAACGACAACGATGCAGCCAAACCGCCTCCCCGTCCGATCCATGAGATGAGTCGCCGCGGCCCGGCGCCGCGTCCGCCGATCACGGCTTCGGCCAGAGTGGCACAGACACGTTTAGCCCCCCTGACTTTCGGATTACACCCCCCCCCCCCGCTAACTATTATTTTTTTTAGTTGCTGTATACACACCTACCTGTCATTTGGAACCCACAAACCTCTCATCCTTTGCACCTGTGGAATCCATTTTTCACGACAAACCGGGTCTTTTGGAAAAGTATGACGAGCGAATCCGTCCTCCCGAGTGTTCGAGCAATATCCAGCAATACAACGAGCCGGCGTTTTGGCTAACACGAAGGAACAACGAGCTACCTTCCAGCAGGTAAAACTAGGATAAACAAACGAGACCGCTTGCGTTCGCTACTGCCCTGAACGCCACTTCCTGCTTCAAATCCCTTGAGAGGATTTTCATGGCGTCAAAATCAGGTTTTGTGGTGAAAAAATAGATGTGTCCATACCGGCTACCGTTTTTCATTAATAATGTACTAAAAATCATGCATTTCATGACAGTGGACCTTTAAGCTCTCCCACCCTAGATGACAAAGTTCTGTTTTACAGGCTGAGTATTTTCGGGTAAAACTTTGAGGAAAAATACGCAAACCTTTGATCTTTCCCGTTTCGGTCCTTCTCTCGGCCGAACCTTCGACGGTGTTTATTCTATGAAAACAATCCTCAAGTGGCAATGAACAGACCGAAGGGAGTTTCAAGGGCAATGATCGCTAACAAGCAGGACCCGACCGCGATCGAGCGGAAATGTGCACTCAGTCAAATTACATGGGGGGGGGTGACACAGCTGGGCCAAACACAAGTGCTGGAAGTAGGAGGCGATTGGCTGTCCCATAAGGGGATGAGTGATGAGAGCAGGTGAAACTAATCAGACGACAAGGGGCCCAGAACGGACACAGGGGGTGCATCTCAATTCTTTATTTGCAACCTCCTTGCTCCGTGATCCTTGGTCCTGCTCCCAAGACACAAACACCTGAGTCACTCGCGCCGCCTTTCCAGCGGCTTATGAATATGGATACATATGTTCAAAAATTGTTTTTGAACACAAAACACTGACAAATCGAAAACGATAGATTTTAGACGACAATTGCGACGGTCCAAGTCTGACGCAGATCAACTGGTTCTGTAGGAGAAATCAGGTTGAATCATTTTTTGGGGTCATTATCGTGAGAAGTCATGCATGTGAGTTATGTCTTCCCTTTAAATTCACATCATTATTATTCATAACTGAAGTGCGTATCAAACTCGGAGCTGCCGCCGACCCGTCATTTACATTTAAATGTAAAACAAAGGAGTAATCAACAGCGCAAATCATTGGCTGGCCGTAACGCACTCTTACGCTTTATAACCGCTGCTAAATAAAAAAAGATTATTTCTTCTTTGTCGCTGTTTTTAAGGCACTGCTAAGGAATTAATAACCCTATTTTTTGTCATTGTGTGAATAAACTAAACAAAGCCACCTGCCGCTGTTTTCTATGATGCTATATGAAGTCATACTTCAAAATAAACAGACCAAAGTTCAATTTGGACTAAGGCTTTCTGTCATCTTTTATTTTAGCTTTGGTCTTCCTCACGCCCGCAACCGACTCGGGCCACAAAGTCGATACGCATCGCCAAGCCAAAAAATATCAGAATCCAGCATATATAATAGTATATATTTATCACGTTTGTATCAATAAATGTTATACATGTATTTAACTTTTGTCTGACGACACCGATTAAAAAAAAAACACACATTTTGAAACTAGCATGACATCAGGAAGTTTTGCTAGCTATGGTTTGCACGCAGACGAATTTCGGAACGCCTCTTCCGGGTTTGGATTGGTGACGTCATAAGTAGCCGACCAACAAACCCACCGAGTTATGGAAACTCTTATTTTATACAAAAGCCACACTTTTATATCAACCGTGCAAAGTCGAGGTAAAAGTTTTAGCTTGGATCTTCCTCTCGGCTGACGATGATTGAGGCGTTTTTATTTTTTTTATTTTTATGGCGATTATTATGATGGCGATGATGAGAGGAGGCTGTGATTGGCCAGGGCGCGCGTCTCGGGAGTGCGAGTCCTCCGCTTGTCGGGGGGGGGGGGAGGGAGGGGGTGAAGCGAATTATTTCCAACCGCCGCCGGCCGCACACGAGCCAGGCGCACCGGCTCGGTTCGGATGCGCTCAGTGCGCGCGCGCCCCTCGGGGACCATGGACGCGACCCTCAACCCGATCATCTGGGCGGACTTGGATTGCACTTTGCTGGACGCGTCGCCGGACACGCTGTGGGGCAACACTTCGCTGTCGCAATTGAACGCAGACGGTAAGGAATCAGGGAGCGGTGAGGAAATGACAACTCGCATGAAAGCTGTCAATTATGACCATTTTTTTTGGTTATGTTTTGTTTCGAATCTTGCAAGGTTTCTTCTGTAGCGCCACCACTGATGAGATCGGCACCTGCTGGCCGCAGAGCAGCACCGGCAGGATTGTGGAGCGACCCTGCCCCGAGTACATCAATGGAGTCAAGTACAACACCAACAGTAAGATGATCTTTTTTTTTTTAATCCCCACGGGAGGTGGGGAAAAAGTTCTCATTATTATTTTTAATTGTGAGAGGCTCCTGTGCGATTGTTTTGTTTGACGTAAATCAAATGTGTCAAGGGGGGGTTGGGGTGGGGGGGGGTGACAATTGCTGTACGACCCCCTGTCAGCCAAACAGATGAGGCAGACTTGAGCATGTATGTGTAATGCTTACCAGATAAAGCCACTTAAAGCGAGATGGTGACTCTTGGTCCCTGAGAGGCAAGATTCAGTTTTGACTCATGTCTCGGGGGGAGGATTAAAAAACAGAAAAAAGAAAAATGTAAAAAATTGAAAATGCCACTTAGTAATAATAATACAGTACAAGTAACTTTGTGAGATGTGTAATGAAGCATTCCTCTCAAACCTGCAGCGCTGTAAAAAAAAACCCCCAACTCAACCGTTTTAAAAAATAAACAATGTATAAATAAACTGCTCAGTCTAAAATGTGAACATTGTGCATTATACTATAAAGAATATGGTCATTGCATGCTCATAAACGATAGAAAACATTATTTTGTTCCTCTTTATTTCCTTGGCATTTATCCAACCATCCTTTTTTTGCCGCTTATCCTCATGAGGGTCGCAGGGAGTGCCGGAGCCTATCCCAGCTGTCAGCGGGCAGGAGGGAGGGTACACCCTGAACTGTTTGCCAGCCAATCGCAGGGCACCAGACAACCAGCCAATCGCACTCACAATCTCACCGAGGGGCAATTTAGAGTGTCCAATTAATGTTGAATGTTTTTGGGATGTTGGAGGAAACCGGAGTGGCCGGAGAAAACCCAGGCAGGCACGGGGAGAACATGCACACTCCACACAGGCGGTTCCGGGATTGAACCCGGGACCTCAGAATTGTGAGGCCAACGCTTTACCAGCTGATCCACCGTGCTGCCCCTTGGCATTTAAGTACATCTAAATACTATTCGCAGTGGTTCAGTTTTTCCACATTTTTGTGATCTTAATCAATATTTATAACAATTTGTAATGTAATGTGATTCCAAGTTTATATTATTTTGCAAAAATCGCTGCGGGGGGCAGGGCGCAAACAGCCGCTCTCACAATCACACCTAGGGGCAATTTAGAGTGTTGGGATGTGGGAGGAAACCGGAGAGCCCAGAGAGAAGCCACGGAGGCACGCGGAGGACATGCAAACTCCAAAGAGGTGGGGCCGGGATTTGAACCCCGGTCCTGAGAACTGTGAGGCCAACGCTGATCCACCGTGCCCCTGTTACCAATCCCTTTTTGGCAAAAAAAAAAAAAAAAAAAAATTAAACAATGTTTTCATAGGCCTCTGATTTTTAAAAATAGTTTTTCCTCAATTTGTTGCGTATATGTAATTATATGAGGTGATAATTCCTTTATGTGGGTTCGGAGTCATAATGGCCCTCCGAGGGAAGTCCGAGCTACAACGCGGCCCACGAAGAAAATGGGTTTCACCCCCCTTGTATTACGCCGTGCTACCAATCCTGCACAACCCACTGATTTAATTTCATTTCATTTTTTAAAAATCCGTTCTCGGGACCTTGTTATTAGAGCGTTGGCGGAGACTCAAACTTCAAACCGTCTACACGGAAGGCAGCAGTATGTACCACTACATCACCAGCGCCAAGTGTGTGTTGTAAATACTTTTTGTATGCACCGTGTATCCTTTCACAAGGATTATGTATAAGGCGAATGGAAAAAATGTTCAACGCAACCATCAGTTGAGAATTGGAATTTCTTGCCTCGAGCGACATAACGCCTATAATCGCGTCATTGTACTACAGGGCCGATGCGGTGCACATCTTCGGGCAATGTGTTTGTGCTTCTTTGTCATGAGCCATCGCTGCGGGGGAGGACACAAATGCAGGACTCCGAGGCAAAGGCATAATGTCCAGTGGGTTTTATTTCAGAAGCAGTGTCCGCACCCGGTGACCCGGTGCAAACTCGATGAAGTGGCAAATGCCCGTGACGAAAACTCCCAACATTTCGAGTGCCAGAGGTGGCACCGCCCAGAGCGGTGGGCAGGCCACGCCCCTCTTGGCAGTGCTCCAGCCTTGCTCATGACATTCTTCCTAACTTTCTCTTTTTTTTGTGCACAAAAGGACACAGTACAGAGGATAAAAACAAAAAATAACCTTCCCCCAAAAAAGTCAATTAAAATGAGCAGCAAGCACAAAGAAAATCAAGATAAAATTAGTACAGCGCTTTCTTGGTTTATGCCAATAATCATATTCGGTTTCTAGGTTACAAATGGCCTACAATGAGCTAGTTTGCGTAGCAACCAGATGGCACAAGAAGCCTTACTGGCATATTTCCCGTTTTCATCGCCTTGTTTTATATGCGGGGCCTGCGTCGCTGTTGTAGGAACAGAAAGCCATCATTAACTGAGGACCCCCTGCAAAGCACAATTAAACCGATAACTCAAGGAACATATGTATATATATATATATATATATATATATATATATACATATATACCGTAATTCCCGGCCTACAGAGCGCACCTGGTTATAAGCCTCACTCAGTACATTTGTAAAGGGAATACCATTTGGTACATACATAGGCCGTAGCTGTGTAAAAGCCGCAAGTGGCCAGATTGAAACCGACATTGAAACTCGAGATATTTACAGCACAAAGACGGTACACAGAGTTTAATGCGAGCACTGCCATGCTAATGCTAGCGCCGCCGCGCTAATGCTAACGCTAGTTCCGTGCTAACAGGGCCGCTTAAAAAAAACATACTGGTAAAAATCACTGAGACATGGCAGTGACACGCTAGCGCAGCGCTAACATGGCCAGACCGGTAAAAGTCACATCCTCGGCACATACATTCCACCGGTCTTACCTTTAGACAAATTAGCCGCATCACCGCATAAGCCGCAGGGTTCAAAGCGTGTGGAAAAAAAGTTGCGGCTTATAGGCCGGAAATTATGGTATATATTTTTAGTCCATTGACCCCGC
Source organism: Syngnathoides biaculeatus (assembly GCF_019802595.1). Taxonomy (NCBI): domain Eukaryota; kingdom Metazoa; phylum Chordata; class Actinopteri; order Syngnathiformes; family Syngnathidae; genus Syngnathoides; species Syngnathoides biaculeatus. Next base: position 4,076,140 of record NC_084652.1, on the reverse strand, counting down.
TGAGGAATCTATTAATAATAGTTTTTACACCGAGACTTGACTGTATTGTCCAATTTTCTGCTTGTAAATATGAGCTTCAAGCCTTAGTAGCATCGCATCCAACTGTGATTAACACATATACACGCAAACACACGTCGGAGAGCGACGTTTTTCACCCCAAACCCAAGTCCTGCGATGCACGAGGACCGAAGTCCCAAGGACGACGACGCAAAGCTTTTCCCGTAGTGTCCGTTTTCCCCACCGCGCGGCTGTTATCCCCGTAAGAGGCTCAGGCGCGATGTCATTATCCTCGCCAGACACTTAACGCCGTCAGCTCGCCTCGCCGCCGGTACGCCCACCGCTCTCCCGCCGCTCCCGTTTGATGGACGTACCTGGTGCGTTGACCTCCGCTCCCTGCGCATAAAGTTATATCGCACTTATGGATTCATAAAATGTCACATGTCGGGTATCGAAGAGATGCTGCGGGGAGTCCTCGGTTTATGATTTCGAGGGTCGGAATGGTGCAGCCGTGAACTAGTTTGAAGAGTTTCTTGTCAGCGAGAGCCGCGTCTCGGGTGAGCTGCCCCCGGCGGGTAACTCCGTCGGGTTTTCCGGCGAGGGTCCGGCGCCTCAGCGGAACGTTCCAAACTAGGTGTGCTAACTCACCCACCAGGGAACCCGCCCATTCTTTTCCAGGCTCCTACGATGGTGCCGCGTGATGGCGGCTTGTTTCTATTCCCGGAACTGGTGAATTCCACACATTTAATGCTTTGCTAAAATAATCTTATTTCGAGAGCAGCTATAACCCTTTAAAAAGATGTAACTATATTATATATGTAACTTTATTTGGGGTTAAGTGGCACTTTAAATAATGGCACGTGTGGTCTGACTTCCGTGTAATGTAAGTTTGAATGTGGTTTGTTAATTGGAATCGGATTTGACACAGGGGTGTGTGGTCTTTTTATACTCACCGTATGCACAAATCTATCCAACTATTTACCCGCCATCCATCCATCCATCCATCCATCCATCCATCCATCCATCCGTCCGTCCGTCGAGAGGTTTTTATTTGAAACACACCCGTGGGCGCATAAAGCCTCTCCAATCAGCGTTTGAGAGGGGTTTAATACTTTTTTTGTTTTTTTTTTAACGTTCCGAGCCGTAGCCGTGATTGCACACGCCACTTTTGACGCCGCCGACTCCGGGCGATCGCCAGTCACCTTCACAGCGCGCGCGAGACGCCGCCGGGTCTTGATGTGTTCACCTTCAACGGGAGACCCCAATAACGCTCGTTTGGCGCCGTCCGGAAAACAAAAGTCTCGGCTTTATTGTCGCACTTATAGATTGCTCACCTCATATCCGCGAGGCGCCGCGCAATTTTAATTGGTTATGTATTCACGACGCGCAGCTTCCGTTTATGATTTCAGCAGGGGCCGGGATGGAGACAGTGGCGGAAGGCGAGTCCTGACGGGGATGTCGGTGCTGCAGCTGCCGCAGCGCGGAGTGACGAGACTTTGCATGCTTCATTTTGTGCACTTTTAATAGATTTGACAGGCGCAACCAGGGTATACCCCCGTTTCTACGCTGCGACTTTAGCATGTTTGATGTGTCACGGGTGCAGGTTCCCCCGGTTGTCTTGAGGGAGCCGTGCCGCGGGGAGGTTAGCGGAGGTTTGCGTAGGTGGCTGATTTGATGACAAACGAACATTTTCTTCTCGACGATTTTTAGGAGGAGACATTTACTGCACGTGGAAGCGTAACGGCTTCCTTCGACGAACGGAAATGTCGCGTTCCTCTCGGCTGGCGACGGTGCTTCATGAATCTGGGGTCTTAGTTGCGTTGCTTTGTTGTTGTTGTTCATAGCTTAATGTCATCTTGAACCTATTCGCTCCAAGCCCTTTTCAGAGCAAATTTTCCCACGTTGCCAGAGTCGAACTCTCACTGGAAATAAAACCGACTTACTGTCGGCGATGCTGACCGAAATCTGACACTGGTCATACGGGGACCGAAGAGCCCATATCGGGGAGTCCGGTACACCATACTCACAGGGACACGGTTGAATACCATCAAGTCCAGTGGTTGGACGAACTTCATGCACTCTTGAGGACCCTGGTGAGTATTTAGACCGGGTCCGTTCTGCCACGGCCAAGAGAAATAGCACACTCTGCCCGTCCTGAATCTGAGATTTGACTTCCTTGATGGACCAACCTCTCCAGAACAACTCTGTAAACCTTTCCAAGGACCCTGAGATGTGTAATCCCTGTGTAGTTGGAACACACCCTGCGGTCCTCTCTGTTAAAAAAGGGGACCACCAACGTGGTCTGCCAAACCAGAGGCACTGCCGTCAATTTACATGTGATGTTGCAGAGGCATGTCAACCAGGACAGGCCCACAAAATTCAGCGTCTTTAGGAACTCTGGGCGGAGTTCATCCAACCCTGGGGCTTTTTTTTTTTTACCACCTTAATGACCTTATCGTCAGAAATAGAAGAAACCAGTTCAGACTTCCCAGACTCTGCTTCCTCCTGGGAAGGCATGTTGGTGTAATTGAAGAGGTCTTCAAAGTTTTCAGACCATCGACTCACAATATCCAGAGCTGAGGCCAGTTGAGGGAGGCTCCACGGGGCCAAACCCCAACGTACAGGCGCCGAGTTGAGGGGCAATAAGCATGCCCACATCTGCTCTGCACCTCTCACCGTGGGCAACTTCTGAGTAGAAAATATTCCAACCCCTCTCAAGAGGACTGATACCAGACCCCAATTACATGTCTTCGGATCTTGTTAAGCCCACATACCAGCTCGGACTCTTCCCCTGCCATAAAATTGACATTCCATGTCCTGGCTGGCCGTAGGGCTTTTTGTAGCCGGGAACCCCAAGGTCCAGCTCACCACACATCCTGACCCCTTTGCACACAGTTGGTGAGTCTATGGTGTTGCCAACATCGCTTCTCTGGGCTGTGCCCGGCCAGACTCCGGGGCTGCAGGTCCGGCTAGAAGATACCCACCTTCGAGTACCAGACGGTGGCCCCGCTGACCCGCACACGCTCAAGGGAAACTGTGGTCCATCTTAGTCTGGTTCTTCACCTCGGACTCGTCTGCCATGGGGGACCCTACCGGGGATGTAAAACCCCAGAGGATCATCAGGGCACCGCGATGGGAGGGGACAAAGTCTTGTTCGATGGCAAAACATAGCTAAGTCGCGGGAAGTTGCATTTAAGGATGTTTGCTCCGGAAGGAAAATTATGCAACAAAAAGAAAACACTCAAGAGATTGAACTCTCAGGTAAGGGGATGCGAATTCCCTTCCATGTCTCGGAGCCTATATAAATATTAATGTGCACGCAGAGTGGTGTAAAAGGTTTATGCATTTTTAACGCTTCCTGTGTCCCTCTTTGCGTATTTATAGTTCTTTAAGTCGGCATGAAATGAAATGGGCAAGACTGCGACCGTGCCATTTTTAGCTGTTTGAAAACATTCATTTTTTTTTTTCTTTCCCCCCTGCCGTGTGATCTTGCGTCTGTCGAGCCTCGGGCCAGACAAAGTGCCCGCTTGTCAGCTTTGCGAAGCCGAGCCGTATCTCGGTCACTTTTCTTTCCGCTCGGCGGCCGAGCCGTGGCTAATTATTGACAGAATTGCATTAGCGCTCTTCGGATAAACGCCGCCTCGGTGTCGTACCGCTCGTTTCATTGTCACGCTGAGGCCTCTTTGGCCAGCTCCACAAAGAGTCACGATTGATATTGATTCCCTTATCTGGATTAATAAAGTCTGAGTCATATCAGCGGAGCATCGCGCGAAGGGCTGCTTGCGTGTATTTTATACCGTGTTTGAAATGAGCGACGAGGATCACGTGGCTCGTATGAAACTGAAATTGGGTGCTGATTGTGTCAGACCTTGATTTGTCTCTTTGGGGTGTGCGGTCGGTAGGAATACGTACCGTGCATCCTAAAATGAGGCACATCTAGTTTAGGGAGTGTGGTTGGTGTTTGGTTAGCGCAGGGAAGTTTGGAGTTAGGGTTAGGGGTGCCCAGACTTTTTTTTACCCCAAGATCTACTTATTTAAGCAGCCAGCCTCTCGCGAGCTACCGACGAGGGGTGGTGGTGGTGGTGGTGATGATACTCCCAAACCGTTTTAAGGTTAATGTTATGTTGCCTCCTATATTTAAAATACAGAATTATCTTTCTGTGCACTGTATCGTCTGTGCTTTCATCCTGGATCAGGCTGGGCCAAGGTGGAAATTTAAAACTACACACCATCTCATCCCGCACTTTCTACTTTGGCTTCGGACCAGACCTTTCCCGTTCGGAAAAGAGAAAAACCTCGTCCAGTTTAACCAATTTTTCTTGGATTATTCACATACTCCGACAGTCGTTGCATCTTAAAACAACAGCATATCTTTTTTCTAACTTTCTCCATTATTATCGAACGCAAACAAAAGCAGCATCTCTAGCTCGTCTTTGCTCTACGTTGCCCAGACTGTGTTGCTAACTAAAGCAGCGGTGGTGGACGCGGTCATTCTAAAACACATTGCAATAGCTGTATGTCGTACTTTTAATTTGCATTGGATTAGTATTCATTTTTTTTGCGCGCAACACAGAATATCTGCGAAGAGACCGCATCAGCGGTGCACAATTTAGAGGGAACATTGGCTGCCGTCTTTCCCGCGATCATTGACCACCCCTGGGTTGGGTTGAGTTTGGGCTGGCGTGAGAGTTGGTGTTACAGATGTGGTGATCGTAAGGCCGAATGTTCAGTTTGGGTTACACATTTTGGAAATTAATATCAAACAGTGTGAACAAGCCACACTGTCAGTCTACTCAAATGCAGGAAAACAATGTAGCTAACGAGCTAATGCTGTGCGAGGAACTCGTTCACATGTTAAGACGCCCCACTTTATTTTACTTGAATAGTTTTCATGTTTAGGTGAGGTTGTATTTTTATGTATTATTAACTTTCTAATCCGCAGATATCTTTTTGTTTTTTTTCTTTTGTGAACAACGGCGTCTATGACGTAAGGTGTAATGGCCAGCCAAAAATCCCACTTTGCTATGTAAAACGTGTATACATTCATTCATCTTCCGTTCTGCTTATCCTCACAAGGGTTCCATACCTATCTTTGGGCAGGAGGCGGCGCACGCCCTCAACTGGTTGCCAGCCAATCGCATGCCACATAGAGAGAAACAAGCATTCACACTCCCAGTCGCACACAAAGGCAATTTAGAGTCTCTTCATAATCCATTTTTAAAAAGTGCAAAACAAAATCTTTGTCCTCATTTTTGCCATTGGGGAACTTTTAAAACAAAACAGCATGGCCGTAAGTGAAGAATATGCATTTTGTTCGCAATCGTTCTCCGGTGGAAAAGTCGTCCATACTGAACCTGTATTTTTCTTCAAAACGCTGTCCGTCCCTTACAGGTACTCAGATGCTAAATTTACAACTGGATCGATTTTCGACATTTCAGTACACAAAACCTTTTAGTCCGGTGGCTGCCTCTCGTCTGTAAAGGCGTTCTCCCGCGGCGCATGAGAATGGGTCACCGGCTTTGCTCAATGTGTGTTGCCAACATTTCACCCGCCATTGCACACCGAGTTGTCTTCGGGATTTAATCGGCTACAGCAGACGCCGAACTCGCCTCAACTTCTCGAGACCGGAGGACTTTGATTTGGATCTCGAGCGTCTTCGTTCCTTTGTTTGGACTGTTTGAAAAGAAAGAGCTTTTTCTTCTTCTTTCCCTTTCGGCTTGTCCCAATTAGGGGTCACCACTGCACGTCATCTCATCTCGTGCATCCTCCTCTCTTGCACCCACTGTCCTCATGTCCTCCCTCAACCTTTTCCTTTGGTCTGCCTCTCGCTCTTTTGCCTGGCAGCTCCATCCTCAGCACCCTTCTACCGATATGAGTATACTCTCTCGCCTCTGGACATGTCCAAACCATCCAAGTCTGCTCTCTTGAACCTTGTCTCCAAAACATCCAACTTTGGCTGTCCCTCTAATCCTATCCAACCTGCTCACTCCGACCGAGAACCTCAACATCTTCACTTCTGCCACCTCCAGTTCTGCTTCCTGTTGTCTCTTCAGTGCCACCGCCTCTAACCCGTACATCGTGGCCGGCCTCACCACTGTTTTATAACCTTTGCCCTTCATCCTTGGGGAGACTCTTCTGTCACATAGAACACCAGACACCTTCGGGCAACTGTTCCACCCCGCTTGGACCCGTTTCTTCACTTCCTTCCCACACTTTCCATTTGCTCTGTATTGTTGACCCCAAGTATTTGAAGTCATCCACCCTCGCCATCTCTTTCCCCACTGCCCCTCTCATTCATGCACATATTTCTTTCTATTTGTTCCTCTGCCTGCTCCCTGCTTTCAGTGCAGATCACAATATCATCTGTGAACATCATAGTCCAAGGGGATTCCAGTCTAACCTCTTCTGTCAACGTGTCCATTACTACCGCAAACAGGAAGGGGCTCAAGAGCCCTGAGTCAATATGTCGTCTGCAGCATTAGCCTCTCCTGCTTACTAGCTATCAATCCACTGGTTAGCTGCATTTCATAGTCGCAATTATTCAAACTAGTTTTCCTTCCCTTGTTGGCGTCATCGCTTTAGACGGGCTGAAGTTGTTGTTGGAAGTCTTTCTGTCGGACTTCAAACATTGCTTTATGCCTTGCAAGGCGTCTTTGTCGAGCTTTTGCCTGCAGGTAAACCGGTTCCTGTCGTCCTCCATTTTTAATACGATTCTTTGAAGAATTTCTACTTGGGCCACTGGGAAATGAGTGGAGATCTCTCGATGCAATGTGGCAATATGGTAAGAAATGAACACGTATTGACCGACGTTTTGCGGACAACACAGGTGAAAAGTTCAATAAATCGTTGCGACTTCTACTTCTGGGAGATCATAAAGTCGATAAAAGCATTTTTCACTTTTGGAGGCAACGGTGTTTATATGTGGGACGTCATCAAACACCACTAGTTTCTGTTTCCAAATGAGTGCAGGAGTATTTACTGAATTGTTTTGTTAGCATAGCTAGATACTCAGTATCTAGTATCCATCCATCCAGTTTCCTAGCTGCTTATCCTCACAAGGGTCACGGGAGTGCAGGAGGCGGGGTACACCCCGAAATGGTTGCCAGCCGATCGCAGGGCACATGGAGACAAACACAATCACACCTATGGGCAATTTAGAGTGTCCAATTAATCTTGCATGTTTTTGGGATGTGGGAGGAAACCGCAGTGCCCGGAGAAAACCCACGCAGGCACAGGGAGAACATGCAAACTCTACGCAGGGAGGACCGCGATTGAATCCGGATCCTCAGAACTGTGAGGCCAACGCTTTCGAGCTGCGCTACCGTGCCGCCGAGAGTAACTATGCAATCATAATTTGAATTGATTATAATTGTTTTTTTTTTTTTTGTGAGATCATTCTGAAGTCGTGATCGAAAGCAGTGTTTATTGCTTTTTTGGGAAATCTGCGGCCATTTAGTTGAACACAAAGCAAGACAGGAACGGACAGTAAATGCATTTCGTGAGGTGTAAATTTTACAGATGTAGGCAATGCCCACTTACTAAAATATGAATAAATGCATGCATACGTGATGTAATTTTGTAAGGCTGATGAGCATCGATGGAAAGTGACGGCACGATATGCTCGCCGTCGCATTTTTTGGTTTATTGGCTTCCCATCGGAGCTCTCTTGACTTTCGCCCTCGTCTCTCACCAACCGATTGCGGTAAAAAGCGTCTGACGGCAAATTGCGCGACCGGCCGCCGTTTATGCGCCGCGTAGGGGTGAAGAATGTATTACGGTCATTTCCCGCCGTGGAGAGAAAGTGGACAGTTAAAGAGGAGCATGTGAGTCATTAGCGTCTCTGCCGGAGACCTTATTGGCCCTTGTTATACGCCATCTTGGGAAATGTCTGATAACGTCCTCAATAAAATGCATGAATGGCTACAGAGTGGCGGCCGCCTTATTAAATGACGCTTGGCAAAAAAATTGAATACGCATCTCGTGGCCCGGCGACGGTCAGATGCGCTTCCCTTTGTCCTTTCTTGCGTGGCCTTCCGGGTGACTGACTCCTCCTCCTTTTAAACTTCTTCCATGAAAAAGTTTTCCCAAATCTTGAAAAAAAAATCAATACCGAGCAAGATTCCCTCTCAAACTCGTCTGCAGTATGTTTTAAACGGGGTAGACACTTACCGATATTAAATTATAGCCCATTTTCAAAGAAATCACTACGCGCGTCCTTAATTGCTCCTATCGGAGCTGAATCGCTAAGATCTTAAATATCTGGCGCTTAAATCCTTGTACCGGATTCCGCGTGCTGTCCGTGGGTGTATTGGGTGCAATCTACTCTTTCGCTAAGATCTCAAATCCCACAGTAACAGATTGCATGCAACAGGTTTGAAGATGGTGCACGTGTCTCTGACGGGTTTCACGGGGGAAAATGTAGGAGCGCAAAGTGAAATTTGAAGTGATGGAATTGGAAGTGTTAATGGAAGATAAACAGAAACTAATTCACTATTAGTTTTGGGGAAGTTACCGCATTCAAGCCATGTTTTCTGTTATCTATCTCACCTCCCAGTGCCTGTGATTCCGATGCACCTGCCCATCCTTTGTGTAACATGGCTTTTTTAACTAGTGACAGCACACCTGAAAAATGACTCGGTGAGAGGTCAGCACCAATTATAATTGTACATTGAAATGACCCTGATGCAGGGAAAGGCAGTGTTGAAAGTTTTGTTCTGATAAAGCTGATATCGGTGGACTATTGAGACTGTACCCAAGTCAGTCTCCAGACTCATTCAAAAACTGTATTGCTGAATAGATGATATGTCCTGATAATTTTTTTCTCTCTGGTATTTCAAATCATAAACATTGTGTGTTCCTACACATCACACATCGTCAGGCATCTCCTCTCCCCAATGCACGTCTCTTGTAGTAACAAGACTGACCTGTGAGAGGCAGCGCAGTGCCAAAGAGCGTCCGGACCGCAGGAAAACACAGTGATGAAGAAATCAAAGAAGTTGTGATAACTGAGAGCTGATCTGACAATTACCGTGTCAAACTTTTCTTTTACCTTTGAAATGTGATGAAGCAATCAGCGACCATCAGGCTAGTGTACTTCAACACACACAAGGATTTACTATTTTAAATATTCAACAGGTTTAAGACTTAATATATTCGACCCGACTGTTTTCTGAACAGATTGAGGACAAATTAGTCCCTTAAAACAACCCACACTCCAGATGAATCCGTCAGTCTAACCTTGTAAAAACATCCATCCGATAATCGAGCTTTTACCGCTTTGATTGGAAAAGGGGCAAATACTCAGATTTGGCTTGATTAAATGTGTGTACACTGATTTACAACCAGTTCAGGGTGTACCCCCCCCATGCTGAAAAGTCTCCCTGGGATTAGTCCGCATGCGTTACTAACGGTGGAACTCCGGGTTACGTAGCCGATGCTAGCGGACGTTCGTTGTGTTCGTCTCTGTGAGACCTCCATAGTGAACATGAACAAGTATTTAAAAAAAAAAAAAAAAAAAACATACCAGTAAAAATCACAGAGACACAGCAACATGTTAGCACAGTGGTTAGGGCTAGTGTGGGCCGGTTTAAAAAAAAAAAAAACAAAACACATCGGTAAAAGTCACTTCCTCGGCACATATACTCCCGTTGACAGCTGGGATATGATCCAGCACTCCCCGCGGCCCTTGTGAGGATAAGCGGCTGAGAAGATGGATGGATGGATGGATGGATGATTTACTCAAAGACAGTGGTACTGTAGCTCAAAGTCCTCAACCATAACACTCACACGTTAGCCTCCGCCTCTTTGTTCAGAACATAGCGCAGCTAGCCAGTCGATAGCTAGCGAGCAAGGAACTAATTTAGCAGCCTGCGTCCAAGTGGTCGTTCTTGTTAGCGCAAACATGATCAGAGTTCTTTTCTCTCTTTTCTTTCTTCCTTCTCTCTTTTTTTTTTCAAGTCTACTGAGTAGCTTTGTTTGGTTTTCAGACTCCAAGCCTCTTTGCTCCCGTTGCTTTTATTATCCTCTCTAACCTGCACAGGAATCGCAACGTAGAACGCGCCCGGCAACTAATTAGGCCGTGGAAACTTTTGTCACTGCCTCGTGAATTTGGGCCCGCGACCCGAAACAATAATCCAAAGGCGGGGGTGGAGGGCATCTAAGGACTCTCACGACATCGCGCTGCATGTATTTCGTTTGGGTCGCTCGGGCTCCGGGGGTAAAAGCTCACTTCCTGCATCATCACGGGAGTGAAAATAGATTCTGGAAGACAGTTGGTTCCAAGCGATATTGTTTGAGGCTTATGACATCGAAAAGCTCACTTGAATGAAAGTGACCTTTCCGTCGTGTTCTGCTGGAATGGATTTGCTTTAGTTCTCGAGAAGTTGAAACTGGATCGCGGGGCGGGAAAGCAAATACAGTACTGATTAGCGGAAATGTGGAAAAACTGGTCACAAGAACACTGATTTTATTTTTATATTTTATATATATATATATATTTTTTTTTTTTTTTTGGAAAGTGCTGATTTGACACCTGACCTCAGCTTTGATTGGACATTGTGGCTAGACGCAAAGATGATAGTTCCAAGTACCTTCGGCAGAGAGCTCTCCTCACAGGAGATCTGACGATAATCTTTTTGTACTTGGTTGACTTCACCCCATTTTTAAAAAATCTCTTCCGATTCGTAAAAAAGTGATAGACGACCGTAATTATTCAGAGTCTGCTGTCAATCTCACTAGACTGAGGGAAAAATTGATATTCTCTTGATAGACTTTCAAATACACCAAAGAATATGTTACCGATTGAGCGAGGTGAGGGACCAGGACAAAGTACGACTCCAAAATCCCGATGATGACTACGACAACTGGATCTTGGTTTCCCTTGCCAGGGACGCGGGTCACTGTGGTCCCCCCTCGGAGCCAGGCCTGGAGGTGAGGCTCGAAGGCGGGCGCCTGGTGCCCGGGCCTGGACCCATGGGGCTCGGCCTGGCGCACCCCGAAAGGGTAACGTGAGTCCCCCTTCCCACGGTCTCACCGCCTGTGAGAGGGGCCATAGGGGTCGGGTGCGGCCTGAGCTGGGCGGTGGCCACAAGTGGGGAAAGAGACCCCGAGGACGACCCAGGACACGCTGGAGAAACTATGTCTCTCGGGTCTTGGGAACGCCTTGGGATCCCTCTGGAAGAAGTGGCTGGGGAAAGGGAAGTCTGGGTATCCTTACTGAAGCTACTGCACCTGCGACCCGACCCGGAAAACCGTTAGATGACAGATGGATGGATGGCTTGAAATGCAAGTCGAAGAAAGTCCAAACCAACTCGACGAAAACCAGTAAATGCACTAAAACGCCTCAAGGGGATGTTGGTTAACTACAGGAAGTACTTTGATCGCGGACGTAACATGGACACGCAGGCCGTGTGTAAATATATTTATGTCACTTGCAATGATAACAAATCCCACTCACTGGATTGCAAGTTCAAGCAATCATAATTTGGACATGCACCAAAATTTCCCGCATTCATAACCAGACGCCTCCTGTTCATGCTTGGATCTTGTCATTAAGACTCATGATTAATTCAGTGCAAAAATTAAGGAAAATGTGAGCAAAATGTCCTCAAGGAGACTGAAGATGCAGTTTTGTCCCAAAATGTAATCAGATATGCCAAATTATTATATGCAGAACCGTGCTCACAAACAAACAAACAAACAGAACACAGATTTGGGCCAATCGAAGCGTCATCTGCGCACACGTAGAAAAAGGAAACATGATTCAGCGTTTCAGACGGCGTCTTGGATCGTCTCGGGGGTCCGATTCGCCATCGCGGCCCGGGTGGCCTGCGAGCGGTGACCGGTTCGGGTCATCAAAGCCGCTTTGAGAGTACTTCGTCGTCCTTTGAGGGCCGTGCAGAATTTCTGTATGAATTTCTTTCCTATGAGGTTTTATGAGTGCCTAAACACAACGGAAAGTCCCCTTTGAAATAGTTTTATTTTAAGGTCAATTAAAAAATATATATATATATTTATATGTATCATTGCTTTCCCATATTTTGCAGATGAAAACTGGCTTGGTAGCAGAATTTATTAAAACTAATCACCCAAAGCCGGTTTTGCTACATGAATTTTTGGCAGCGAGTCTGTCATTTTTCATAAGCTAGCGGTTAGCACATCTGCCTCGCAGTCGGGATCGAATCGCGGCTTGGGCTGCGTGTGGGCCCATATGTGTACTCTACTGTGTGTTCTCCCTCTGGTTGTGTGGCTTTTCTCCGGATACTCCAGCTCCCTCCCTCATTCCAAATGAATGATTAAGATTAATGGACATTTCCGATGGTGATCTTAAGCTCCGCCCCCTTAGCCGTGTCCGTGTTGAACAGAATATGTTTGAAATCGATTTCTCTATCGCGTATTCCAGATAATATTGGGGTATGTTTTTTGCCAAATGCATCAGAGAGGTCTCAACTATTTCACGTAAGCAATGATGCAAAAAAAAAAAAAAGTATAACGCCTCGCAAACTTCATATTGAAATCCAACAGGATAAAATAGTGGAATCTTACTGCGCATGTAAAGCAGGGTGAGTACTTTTTACTTGGAAAGTTCACCCTTGTACCCCAGCACGATATCTTTCACCAGAATTGCACGTTCCCCAAGCGCATCTGAGGACCATTTCCTTCATAACACGAACTTTTCCAAGCGCCGGCTACTGACAACCAGCATTGCTTGTGGGACAACACGCCGAGAGGGGCGTGTCAAGCCAGGGGTTAAGACAACGGGGCTATCTGATTGGCTATTATTGTACGAGTGATTGACAGGTCGGAAAGGTCAATTGGAGATTCTGACTCGCCAGTATGTGCCCTGCGATTGGCTGGCGACCAGTCTGAGGTGTACCTCGCCTCTCGCGCAGAATGATGTTGCTGGGCTGCAGCTCCATTGTGACGTTAATAAGGAAAATTAAAATGAATGGATAGACGGTTCAACCACGCTTGAAAATATAATCAAGGTCTACGTTGTGGTTGGAATCCTCCATTTTAGCGTCATTTTAGCCATTTGCGACCGAATTTGAATTCCAGGTAGTAGATCGCGATGCTGAATTGCAAATCATTTTTCTTTTCGTCACTTGGCACAGATGGAGTTTGGCAGCCATGTTTCTCGATTCGCTAAACAACACGGAACGCATCGTAACTTTGCTCAGGTTGTGTTGTTGGTGGAAGTGAAATCCAACTGCACAAATTGTGCTGAAGAAAAAGTACACATATGAATACTGCAATATGATAGTTTGTGTGTGTGTGTGTCTTCACCTGGTCTCCCGACATGTGCGGCGCTCTGGCCGTGCTCCAGTTCCCGCTGCCTTAGCGAATCACTTCATCAACGCTGCGCCATTGTGGCCTAGTTCACTCTGTGCCCGGGCGCGCTCAATTAGATTTCACCCGGCTTTTGTCGCCTCACGTGAGCCGTTTTGGTTATGCAACTTTTAACGCGGTGAACCTTTTCATCGTGCGGCTACCGGCGATTCGAACACTCACTCGTGCGAGGTTGGGGGGGGGGGGGGGGGGGGTCGCGCAAAGCTGCGAGCCCCAGCCGGCCTCATCCCGGGTGGGCCTGTTTGGCTCGGGGCTTTCGACTGTTAAGCTCGCGGCTGACATCTTAAATTGAGGCGCCGGTGAGGAAGTGATAAACAAAGGCGACCAATCAGATCCCAGCGTAAAGACTACAAGTGGTTGGGATCAGGTAGCGCTGGTTCAGGCTGACGTTTTCAAGGCACGGTGTGATATCATTGCAGCCCAGCTTAGATGTACGGAAGTCGATTTTATTAATTTAGATTGCTTTCAATAAATTCTTGTTCAGGTGTGCCTTGTCGTCTCAGTTGTCCGTCATCTGGTATTTAGTTCCCGGCTTTCGTTCTGCCCATTGTTGGTGTTGCTAGCTGTGTTAAACTAGTCACATCATATTTCCTTCCGTGGTGGATGTATTCCATGTCTTTCTTTATTGCTTTGAACTTTGTTTTTTTTTTCTATACTTCAATGATTTCATGTTTTGATTCTATAAACTACTTTGTTGCCTTTTTCTCTTTTTTTTTTAGTTAAAAAGCTTTGTGAGACTCCCGCACTCCTGCCTTGCCTCCTTCCACCTTTTGCCGACTCCACCACGCAAACTCGTGCTTGTGACAGTGGAATGCTAACAAAACGTGTACCTACAGAGCGCACCTGATTATAAGCCTCACCCAGTACATTTGTAAAGGAAATACCATTTGGTACGTACATAAGCCGCAGCTGTGGAAAAGCCGCAAGTGCCCACATTGAAACACGACATATTTACAAAGAAAGACGGTACACAGAGTTTTCAAAGTTTTAATACCTTAGCTTAGCTTAACCTAGCAACAACACAGGGCAGTTAAAAAATAAAAAATACCAGTAAAAAAAAAAAAAATAGCCGTAGTAACACAGTAGCACAGCACTAACAGGGCCAATTAAAAAAAAACAAAAACATAAATAAATCACTGAGACATGGCAGTAACACAGCAGCAGCAGGATAGTGCGCCGCTAACGGTAGCGCTGCGCTTAAATAAAAAAACATACCGGTTAAATCACTGAGACACAGCAGTAACACAGTGGCAAGACGCTACCGCGGCGCTAACGGGGCTGATTAATTAAAAAAAAAAAAAAAAAAAACATACCGGTAAAAATCACTGAGACAACAGCAACGCGCTAGCACAGCGCCAACGCTAGCGCAGCGCTAACAGGGCCAATTAAAAAAAAAAAACATACCTAAATTACTGAGACACGGCAGTAACACAGCAGCAACATGCAAGTGCGGCGCTAGCACTGCGCCTAAAAAAAAAAACATACCGGTTAAATCACTGAGACACAGCAAGACGCTAGCGTAGCACCAACGCTAGCACAGCACTAACAGGGCCGGTTAAAAAAAATCATACTGGTAAAAGTCACTTCCTCGGCAGATATATTCCACCGGTCTCACTCTTACCTTTTCCGCTTGAGTGCCCCCTTGCGGCCGTTGGAAAAAAAAAAATGCTGTCTTGCCATCGAAAGTAGCAGCTTGAAAATGCGTTTTCCTAACAAATCCTAATTTCCACGTCAAGTTGTGAAGGTGTGATTATATGCAGTTTTCCATTTGGTTTCGTCAGCGCGACAGCATCCCCCCCTTGAGTCGCACTCGCCTCCTGTGACCGGCGCTCGGCTGCGGATCTGACTCGTCACCCGCCAAAGAGGAGAAGACACATTCTGACCGCTGACACGGACCACGCAACATCGACGAGCGCTGAAAGCGAGCGTTTTGCATGATTTGGCTTTTGGATGACTGTTGGCGTCGTGGTCGAACGTTATTTGATCATCGATTCGGTTTCTTCACCGCTTATCCCGAGTAGGGTCAAGGGTGAGGTGGATGCAAAAACATTTTGGGGAAGAAGCGAGGTACGTCCTGGACTGGTTTGCCTGCCAGTCGCAGGGCTTGCACCGAATAGACGAAACAGCACATACAGTGAAGAAAATAAGTATTTGAACACCCTGCTATAGTGCAAGATCTCCCACTTACAAATCATGAAGAGGTCTGAAATTTTCCACAGTGAGAGAGATCATCTAAAAAGAAAAATCCATAAAGCACAATGTCTGATTTTTTTTTTAAATGATTAATTTGTGTGATACCGCTGCAAATAAGTATTTGAACACCTGTCTATCAGCTAGAATTCTGAATCAGATGCACCGGTGTGAGGTCCCTCGCTGCATAAAGACACCTGTCCACCCCGTACAATTCGTAAGACTCAAACTTGTAACATGGCCAAGACCCAAAGAGCTGTCCAAAAACACCAGAGACAGAATTAATTGTACAACTCCACACGGCTGGAAAGGGCTACGGAGAAATTGCCAAGCACTGTTGGAGCAATCATGAGAAAATGGAAGAAGCTGAACACGACGGTCAATCTCAATCGGAGTGAAGCCCCATGCAAGTTTTCTTCCTCGTGGGGTCTCAATAATCCTAAGAATGGTGAGGAATCAGCCCAGGACTGCCCAAGAGGACTTGGTCAATGACCTGAAAACAGCTGGGAACCCCGTTTCCAAGGTGACTGTTGACGTCATGGTTTGAAATCATGCATGGCACGGAAGGTTCCCCCGCTTAAATCAGCACACATCAAGACCCGTCTTAAGTTTGCCAATGACCATTTGGATGACACAGAGGACTCATGGGAGAAAGTTTTGTGGGCGGATGAGACCAAAATGGAACCTTTTGGTCATAATTCCACTAACCGTGTTTGGAGGACGACGAATGATGAGTTCCATCCCAAGAACACCGTCCCTACTGTGAAGCGTGGGGGTGGTAGCATCATGCTTCGGGGGTGTTTTTCTGCACATGGGACAGGACGACTGCACCGTATTAAGGAGAGGACAATCGCGGCCATGTATTGTGAAATTTTGGGGAGCAACCTCTTTCGCTCAGTCAGAGCATTGAAGATGGGTCTTTCAACGTGACCATGACCCAAAGCACACAGCCAGGAAAACGAAGGAGTGGCTTCCGTAAGAATCGAGGTTCTGGCGTGGCCTAAAACCAATAGAAAATCTTTGGAGGGAGCTGAAACTCCGTGTTTGTAAGCGCCAGCCCAGTAACCCGTCTGATCTCGAGAAGATCTGTGTGGAGGAGTGGGCCAAAATCCCTCCTGCAGTGTGTGCAAACCTGGTGAACAACGACAGGAAACGTTTGACCTCTGTAATTGCAAACAAAGGCTACTGTACCAAATATTAACATTGGTTTTCTCAGGTGTTCAAATACTTATTCGCAGCTGTATCACACAAATAAATTGTTAAAAAAAATCATACATTGTGATTTCTGTATTTTTCTTTTTCGATGATCTCTCTCACAGCGGACTTGCACCTACGATGAACATTTCAGACCCCTCCACGATTTCCAAGTGGGAGAACTCGCAATATAGCAGGGTGTTCAAATACTTATTTTCTTCACTGTATAGTTACGTTCACATGGATCTCAAAGCTGTGAGGCAGACCACCAGACCCCCCCCCCCCCCCATGGATATAGCGTAATATCACAGTTTTCACACCATTTCTTGCATTTTGAGATGTGGAAGTCGCACCCCATTTCCCCTTCGTCGCCACATTGACATCTCCGCCGCCAGCCACTTGCCTGATCGCTTGGCTAACACTAATGTGCACCCCCATTTATTATATTGTTATTATTATTATTAGCTTGTTTTCACACCAGCAACTGGATTTGCTCCCCGGCTTCTCAGAATCAATAATTGGACGGATCGCAAGTTGTGTTAGCGCGAACGCGCGTCCCGCGGAGGCGCGAAAGGACGGAAGGCGGAGGCGGCGCGAAGGAGCTGGCGACGGCGCTTCCTGTCGGTGCCAGCGCGGGACAACTAAACATCCCCGCGCTGTACGACGTGACTTGCGAAAAGTGGCGCCAAAAAGATAATAGCACGAGTACTGCCGCACCGCACGTCGTGTGCAGATGATTAGAAATGCATTTGCCTTGCACCAGCGCCAGGGAATTAGCCGTGCGTCAGTGGAAGACCACCTCCCCCCCCCCCCCCTTTTCACCACCGGCTCTGCTTGCCTTCACAAACGCGGCGTGATAGTCGCCTCCAGAAGGCCGCGACTCCAGGAAACGCGGGCCGTCGCTAAAATTAGCTCCCGACGACTTCAATGCTCCCTTTTTTTGTGTGTTTTCATGTCAAGTCAGCTGCGTGTGGCAAAGGAATGTGCGGTGAAACGCTGACTGGTGTGTGATGGAGGTGGGGGGGGGGGACGGAGGGATCAGGTTTTTTTTCCAGACCGGCTGGTGGATTTTGAAGTGATGCCAGTCTGCCGTTAGCACAGTCGCGCTGACTTGATAGTAGCTGTCACGTCGGGAAACGTTCGCCGTTCCTACGCGTCAGCGGGGTTAGGTCAGTCACTTTGATGCGGGAAGTCGGACGGTTCCGACTTTCAACTCGGAAAAACTGGGATAGTAGTCTGACAGGACTGATTTGTGGCCTGTGTCAAAAGTGCCTCAAGCTCAAGTCCCATGTCTAGTCAAGCTAGTCATCTGCTTTTGGCAGAACATCAAATTTGTTGACTCATTTGACCAAACTAAACCCAACTACTACTCTAATAAACTGGTCTCCTGATTAACTTTAAAACATTTATTTTAAGGAGTGGCCCCAAATTTAGCAATATCTCCATTTTTATGAATGGAGTAGGGGGGCACAACTATGCCCCAAAGGTGGGTTAAACCGGAGTTGGCACTCTGCAGGTGTTTTTGGAGCCGACTTAAGCAACCGCCAATCAAATTGGCTCCTCTCATTCCCTTTAAATCTGCCACAACATCAGTCTCAAAGAGATATCTGCTCGTAAGAGGACGACAGTTTTTCTTTTTAGGAACTTACCGTAATTTCCGGCCTACAAGCCGCAACTTTTTTCACGCGCTTTCAGCCCTGCGGTTTATGAGGTGGCTAATTTGTGCGTTTTTTTCTAACGGCCGCAAGGGGGGCACTCGAGCGGAAAAGGTAAGAATGAGACCGGTGGAATGTATGTGCCGAGGAAGTGACTTTTACCGGCCCTGTTAGCGCTGTGCTAGCGTGTTGCTGCTGTGTTACTGGCGTGTCTCAGTGATATTTACCGGTAAGTTTTATTTCAACTGTCCCTGTTAGCATTATCGTGATGCTAGCATTAGCACTGGCTTTAGCGCGGTGCTGGCGTTAGCACTAGCTTTAGCACCGCTCTAGCATGTTGCTGCTGTGTTACTGGGGTGTCTCAGTGATATTTACCAGTAAGTTTTATTTTAACCAGCCCTGTTAGCGTTAGCACTAGCTTTAGCGCGGCGTTGGTGTTAGCATTAGCGTTAGCATTTGCACCGCGCTAGCATGTTGCTGCTGCGTTACCGGCGTATCTCAGTGATATTTACCAGTAAGTTTTATTTTAACCGGTCCTGTTAGCGTTAGCATTAACTTTAGCACGGCGCTGGCATTAGCACCACACTAGCGTTAAACTCTTTCTGTGTACCGTCTTTAAAAAATAATAAATGTAAATATTGGTTGTTTCAATGTGGGTACTTGCGGCTTTTACACAGCTGCGGCGTATCTATGTACCAAACGGTATTTCCTTTACAAATGTACTCGGTGAGGCTTGTAACCAGGTGCGCTCTGTCAGCCGGGAATTACGGTACGTCAGAGAAGCGCAACATTAGCAGAAAGAGTTATGATGCCATAAAACAACATCGATGACATTTATTCCTCAGGCGCCTTCTAATGAGCTCAACACCGCTTTAATGCCACTTTTTTGGTTTTGTTTATGCTGCGCTAACATTCGCAATTCAAATGAGTTGGCAACTTGGAGGTACCGCAAATACACTTTTGCAGACGATGACGTCCGCTAGGCAGAAAATAGAACTTTGCTGTATTTCCTTTGCCGAGTAGATTATTATTATTATTTTTTTTTTTTTTGCTCGAGCATGACTTAAGTTACATTTCCTGTTCCACGCGGAACTATCGTGCTGGAACTATCGGGCATCAGCCTGAAGCAGTCTTATGCGTCTCGCATGTCCTGCATCCCTCTTCTACGAGTCCGGAATATCAGAGAAACACGGCGGGGGGTACACGAGATGCAGAAAACGCACTACACATCTCCATCATTTAAACCACGCACATGCAGTACTCGTCCCGTATGTTTGGCGAAATTGCCCACCACGAGAGACCCTCACCTCGGTGGTCTTGCTCATAATTCACGCCGAAGAGGTACACGCCGCTGACTTTGGACTTCCTTTATCCCACTGCACAAAGCCGCAGGTTTTCACAAGCGTGTATTTTACAGTGCTGTACATAAAATCAAGCTATGCTACTTGCTAATCACATTATTCCCTCTTCTTGCCCGCACGTTACGTCTCCCAATCTGCAGTTGAATCAATAAATTCCCGCATATCTCTGCGAGGAAACGCAGTACATTTTTACTGTTTGTTGTACTGACCGGAAGAAACCGGTTGAGGACTCGGAGAGCAACATACGCTAACTCGGGAGTGTCAAACTCATTTTTACCGCGGGCCACATTGTTGTTACGGTTCCCGTCAAAGGGCCGTTATGAATTGTTTAGTCGCCTCATCGAATTTACATATGAAATGTATTAACCAGTTTTGGAACCAGAAATCAAGGATAACGGATTTTTCAACGACTGTTGATGTTTGATAATACAAAAAAAATGCTTGCGATATCTTAATGTTATCATTTACGATAGAAGAATTTGAAATTTTGTACAGATTTTAGCAAGAATCACGGAAGTTGACGCACGTGATTTGCCTTCGCGGGCCACATAAAATCATGCGGCGGGCCAGATCCGGCCCCCGGGCCTTGAGTTGGACACCCGTGCGCTAACTGAAACGGTTCATTCACACCGCTACAAACTGAGCAGGGTGAGATTCGCAGTCACACCTGACAGACTGTGCAGTCTTTTATTCCAGGATAATTACTTCTCAACTTTCTTCTTCCTGAAATACAAAACAAAACTGAATTTTCTTCCCTGATTTCAAAATAAATGTCGGCACATCTGTAAGTCAAAGCTTGTTGGGTATTCATTAAAAAAAAAAAAAAAAAGTTGTAGTTAAAGAAATTAATTGCATAGAATGGCTCATTAAAATCACTAATGGATCCTTTGATTGTTCACATCAATCTCAAACCTGCGGCTGGTGGGACAATAGTGGCCCGATGGGATGATATTTTGTGGCCTCCAGCTTGACATCAAATTTTATCAGTGCGCCCGTGTCGTTTTCTCAAACATGCCTTTTTGTTGAGTTGTCATCACAAATCGTTGGCCTAGGGATTTTTTTTTGTTTGTTTTAGCACTTACTGCGACCGTAGCTCAGGCTGGTCACAGCTTCCAGTGGTGTTTGTTGACATGTTAAGCACCGCAAATTCAAAAAGTCAACGGAATTCTGAAAGGACACGATGGGAAAGAAAAATTGATTCTGCCACTTCGCCCCCAGCCATGTCTTTCTCAAGACCTGCCGAGAAGAGAGAGGTTGGCAACAAGCAACGTTCCCTCTTAATTTTCGACGTATCTGAGCAAACACACTATGTCCGTGAGCGCCCCCTTTTGACCACTGTGAGCAACATCAGACAAATGCACTGCGGTCAATCAGTGGCTCATTAAAAGGTTCAGATTACATTCCCATCAGAACATTTTTAAGGACAATTTTTGTGTTTTTGCAAAAAAATACATTACAATACAAATACATACCAAGCCAACTATTAACTATAAATTTGAAATGTCGCCTCCAACATTGTTTGATTTTTTTTTTTTTTTTTTTTTAACTCACAATGATATCCCCGTCTGTTTTCTGAATTATTGCTTGCAGAATGCTCCCAAACTGTTTAAAGTATGAACCTTTAATGTTGCCTCCTATATTTCAAATACAGAATTAGCTTTTTGGGCTTTTTAACATTATACACCATCTCATCCTGTACTTTCTACTTTGGCTTCAGATCAGACTCTTTTATTTTTTACTAGATTAGAAAATCTCATCCAGTTTCACCACTTACCCTTCTATTATTTACATACCCCGGTGTTTGTAATTATGAGTGTACCCCTTTAAAATGGAGGGTGGGGGGGGGCGGCGTCAGGTAAACTAGGAAGTAGGGTGTGCGGCCCAGTGTGGTCGACCAGCAGAGCTTTGTGACAGGCAGTGTGCTGCCGTGTTTACAAAAAAAACTGCGCTGGATCTGTTTTCTTCTGCGCTGAGAGTGCGCAAGTGCGCAGTTGCGCAGCTTAAGAGCTAACATTGGCGACAAGCATGGACAATTCCGGGGAAAAGCATTGGCTCCAACGTCTGCTTATAGCGCATGGTGTCAATTTTATTTTGACCCCTTTTTTTGAGGATTTGCCACGAAAAAGGAAAGTGCGAGGTCCCGTTCCTCACAAGTGGTAGCTGTAATTTGTTTTTAGAATTGCATGGCTGCCCAGATCAAATGCGCTCGCATTGCCTATGCGCCCTGTTTGAAGAGATAAAGAGCTGAGTGGCTTTGAGGAATTGCACACTGGGGGTAAAAAAATAAATAAATAAAAAAAACACCTTCCACTGGGAGTTTATAGTAGGGTTTTAAAAGATAAGCGGTGACTCACGGGTGGGGGATGGGGGATTACATGTCTTAGTGATGAATAGGAAATACATAAACACAGCAGAATTGGGATTCCGTGTAAGAGTCGGCATGTCGTCTTGCGAAACTTTGACCCTGGCGGTGGTCTTTCCTGCCACTTACTTTTCTCCGAACGGCGTCACCCTGTCACAAATGATGACTCACTTAAAGGAAAAATCCAGTGCTTTGCATGAAAAATGTATCCAATAGGCCATGGAATATGTACCCTATTTTGACAATGTGATGCTAAATCCTCACTCAGTTAATCGTGTTTTGAGAAAAATTTTGTGGACAATTACGACGTTTCAGGGGCGCTGCCATTTTTTGCGAGTCACATGACCTACGTGGGACGTGTACCGTGCCGCAACAAGGGCTCGATTTCACGGGACAGCATTTATGCCCAGCGCCGATTTCTTGGATTTATCCTCGTCTGATGAAGGAATAGCAGTATCGGTTGATCGGGAAGACGGAGGAATACTTCCATACAGATTTGAACCTGTGGCTGTAATTAATGTTGAATATTCGGATGGTTCTTTGGGCGAAATGATGCGGAGTCTGACGAGCGAGCTCCGGCGGCGGCCGCGAGCCGAGGTTTCAGGCAGCGGAGGCCTTTAGCCGAGCTTCGTTTCGTGGCGGAGGTCTTTAGCCTAGCTTCGGCATCCTGGGCTAATGGCCTCCGCCACCTGGAAACTCGGCTCGTGGCCCGCCGCCGCCCACTTCGTTAGCCCCGGACGCCGAAGCGCGGCTCAAAGCCTCCCCGGACGTCGAAGCTCAGCTCGCGGCCCGCCGCCGGAGCTCGTGGCCTGCCTTCGGTGGCGGCGGAGGCCTTTAGCCTAGCTTCGGCATCCTGGGCTAATGGCCTCCGCCACCTGGAAACTCGGCTCGTGGCCCGCCGCCGCCCACTTCATTAGCCCCGGACGCCGAAGCGCGGCTCAAAGCCTCCCCGGACGTCGAAGCTCAGCTCGCGGCCCGCCGCCGGAGCTCGTGGCCTGCCTTCGGTGGCGGCGGAGGCCTTTAGCCTAGCTTCGGCGTCCGTGGCTAACGGAAGGCTCAAGTGTGTACGGTATTCCTCCGTCTTCCCAATCAACCGATACAGCTATTTCTTCATCAGATGAGGATAAATACAAGAAATCGGCACTGGGCATAAATGCTGTCCCGTGTAATTGAGCCTTTGTTGGAGCACGGTACCTAACTCATGTGACTTGCGAAAATGGCAGCACCCCTGAAAATTTGTAATTGTCGATAAAAATCTTCTCAAAACTATTAAATGAGAGGGGATTTAACATCACATTGTCAAAATAGAGTACATATTACATGACCTATTGGATACATTTTTCATGCAAACCATTGGATTTCCCCTTTAAAGTGACTCCGGCGGGAGAAATTCGGCCACCTGAATGCAAACAGCGGCCAGAGGAAGCGTACATCTTGGCGTCTTGCTTGTTTGCAATAATTCCATTGTCGTCTCTTTCCAGGAAGCGCGTACAGGGAATGCATGGAAAACAGCACATGGGCGCTAAAGAGCAATTATTCAAACTGCGTGCCCATTTTAGACGAGAAGGTAAGTGTGTGGTTTTTGTGGTATTTTCGAGACGCCACGCGAAAAGGATCCGCGTAGTCTCTTTTGCGTTGCGCAATTAAACACTCGAGACGTTTTTGTTTCCGGATGCCTGCGCGCGTCTCCGAATGCGGTGTCAGTGTCTGGATGAGTCGAGGCCCGCAGGCCCGAGCGTAAGACCCGACTGCAACACGAGGCCCGTTCCCCTCTCGTCGCGTCTCCCGACTCGAGTGTATTTCGGGCGCCTGCTCCCATTTTTACCCTCGGACAAATTTAGACATTTGAAGTGTGTCAGTGGTGTTCGCTTTCTCCCCTCGTACAAAAAGAGCAGCGATAACAAGCTCGGATGAACGGGGGGCCGTATTTTTTATGTATTTTTTGGACAGTGGCGAAATAAAACGAGTAGAAAAGCGAGGGGTGACGAGCGCCGAGCTGCTGGCAATCATCAGCGAGCACAAGAAACTGACTGTGCAGTTTCTTTGCTTCCCTCGGCGAACAAAACTGAACAAAACATCATAAAAGATACAAATCGGAGTCATTTATTTGTTCCACGAAGTCGACGTTTGGGTAGGATGTGAGGCATTTCCACTCCTTGCCCGTTTCTGTCAATTTTGTCTGAAATTTTTGTTAATCGTGCATAAATAGGCGGATCCGTACCAAGTCGTGTTAGCAAGCGCGACGTACTGCCCGTAGTAGTGCCGTAGTTCCCGGCCTACAGAGCGCACCTCGTTAAAAGCCTCACCCGGTACATCCATCCATTTTCTTAGCTGCTTATCCTCACGAGGGTCGCAGGGAGTGCTGGAGCCTATCCCAGCTGTCAACGGGTAGGAGTTGGGGTACACCCTGAACTGGGCGCCAGCCAATCGCAGGGCACATCGAGACAAACAGCCGCACTCACAATCACACCTACGGGCAATTGAATGTTGCATGTTTTTGGGATGTGGGAGGAAATTGGAGGGCCCGGAGAAAACGCACGCAGGCGGGGGGAGAACATGCAAACTCCACACAGGCGGCTTGGGATTGAACCCGGGACCTCAGAACTGTGAGGCCAGCTGAGTCACTGTGCCGCCTTCACCCAGTACATTTGCAAAGGAAATACCATTTGGTACATACACACGCCGCAGCTGTGTAAAAGCCGAAAGTGCCCACATTGAAAAACGACATATTTCGAGATATTTACAAGCAAAGACGGTATAGAGAGAGTTTAACGCTACTGCCCCCG
Source organism: Syngnathoides biaculeatus (assembly GCF_019802595.1). Taxonomy (NCBI): domain Eukaryota; kingdom Metazoa; phylum Chordata; class Actinopteri; order Syngnathiformes; family Syngnathidae; genus Syngnathoides; species Syngnathoides biaculeatus. The sequence continues at coordinate 4,051,248 of NC_084652.1, read as the reverse complement.
CTGTAACGCTAAAGCTAGCACCGTGCGAACAGAGCCGGTTAAAAAAAAAAAAAATCATACTGGTTAAAAATCACTGAGACAGCGCTAACAGGGTGCCGGACCGGTAAAAGTCACTTCCTCGGCACATATATTCCACCGGTCTCCCTCTTGCCTTTTCCGCTCGAGCACCCCCTTGCAGGCCGTTCGAAAAAAAAAATTTAGCCGCATCACCGCATAAACCGCAGGGTTCAAAGCATGTGGGGAAAAAAGTCGCGCCTTATAGGTCAGAAATTACGGAATTTGCTTAGCGTCGCGTGTGCTTAAAGTGCGACCGACGCGTTCTGTCCCTTTGGCTGTTCACTTTTGTTTAACGTAACGTTTTTTTTAATTTTACTCCTGCAAATAATAGATAATAATAGACTGATATTTGTGTTCACACGACGCTGTTTCAAATGCTCCTGCAAAAACAAAGTCAGCAAGTTCGACACGCTTCAAAAAGTCTAGCCGAGATGTCCGCTAGCTGTGACGCTTAGCCGATCTGCTGACGTGGGGCGAGAGCATTTCAATTCATTTCATAAAAAAAAAAAAAAAAAAACAAAAAAACATAAAAATAATGCATTGTCTTATTTTAATGTGTTTGTGGTTTTTGTTTGTTTTGTTTATCTTGCAGAGAATGTATCCAATGCATTACAAGATAGCGCTGATCATCAACTACCTGGGCCACTGCATTTCTGTGGGGGCGCTATTAGCGGCTTTCATCCTCTTCCTGTGCTTAAGGCGAGTGCAGAAACAGTCCGCCGGCGTTCCGGAGTGTTCCTCTCACATGTCCTCCGTTCCTCATCATTAGCTCGCTCATGTCAAACGAATAACGCAGACGCCGCGCGCATATGTTTCATAACTTAGCGTTTTCGCTCTCCTACTCTTCGCCGGAGCGTTTGTGATTCCTTGCGCGTCCTCTTTGAAGCGCACACCTACACCTGTACCGTTAGCAGCGAGCGGCTGACCGCGATTGAAGGCTAAAATAATCAATACTGCGTCGGGATATCAACTTGCGTTGAAGTCCGCTTGGACGCGGGCCCAAAAAGCACCAAAGTCCGCATCCGACCGCGAGTGTCTTTTGATCAGCTTTTCTCAAAATAGCCTCCATGATAAAGAAGCAAAACTGCGAAGCGCGGGGCAAGTCCAGCGGAATAAGGGCGGGGTGTTATGCAACGAGATACATACGTGATATTTCACTGTCTGAAAAAAAGTACTTTGACTTCTTCAGGGTCAGGTGTCATCCATAGAAACATTCTAAAATAGATATTGTAATGAAAAATACATATAACGTTATTCACTTCAATGTCTATACAAAACAATAAATATGAGCGGAGAGCGAGTCATCCATGCGGAAAGTTGCGGAAGTCTCATTCGACGACATCCACGTGGTGGCCATATTGGCTGCATCTTCTGTCCGTGATGTCACAGCACAACCATTAAAAACACGCGGCGGACCCAACTATGGGAGACGAACACGCCCCTTCTGACACGGAAGCTCTTTTCGAAGAAGAGAACATCTCACAACTGAGTGAAGTGACCGGGGCAATATTACCCTATCGTTTCAAGCCATATTTAGATGATAAGCGGATCAAACATCCAGCCAAACCTCCCTGCCTGATCCAGTTCCGCATCGACGATGAGCAACAGCGGTCGCGAGTGATAACGACGCCGCGGGCAAACCGCCTCCCCGTCCGATCCACCTCCGCGGCGGAGATGAGCCACCGCGGCGACACAGTGAGCCACCCCGGCAATCACGGCTTAGGCCGGGGTGGCAGATCGACACATTTAGCACCCCTGACTTACGGATTACATACCCCCCCTCCTCCATAACTATTATTATTATGAAGCTCTCGTCCTTTGAGCCCGTGCAATCCATTTTTCACGACGAACCGGGTCTTTTGGAAAAGTATGAAGAGCGAAGCCATCCTCCCGAGTGTTCGAGCGATATCCAGCAGTACAACGAGCCGGCATTTTGGCTAACACGAAGAAACGACGAGCTACCTTCCAGCAGGTAAAACTATTATAAACAGACGAGATCGCTTGAGTATGTTATTGCCCTGTACGTCACTTCCTGCTTCTTCTCGAAACACAAATCCCTCGAGAGGATTTTCACGGCGGGAGTTACAAAAGGCCATATACGTCAAAATCATATTTTGCGGTGAAAAAGGCGAATGGGTCCATACCGTGTTTTCATTCATAACATACTAAAAATCATGCATTTCATGACAGTGGCACTTTAATCATTAATCCATCAAGTTCCAGAATGAAAAACTTGTGCGCAGAAGAATTTAGTCAGGAAGAATTCCATCAAAAGCCATCCCGATATGTGTGTAGCGTACGTCACTGTGTGTCCCAATACTTTTTTTTTTTTTTCTACTGCGCCACCCCCCCCCCCCCCAATCCCCCTCCCCAGGAGCATCCGATGTTTGCGCAACATCATCCACTGGAACTTAATTACCACCTTCATCCTGAGAAACGTCATGTGGTTCCTGCTGCAGCTCATCGACCACAACATCCACGAGAGTAATGAGGTAAGAAGCGCTCAACTCGCCGCTTTTCAACGTCACTCCCTATCATTTGTTTCATATATATAGCGCCATATGGTTTTGGTTGCTAATCAAATATCGCCCATTTATGCATTGCGCCGATAGCAGAATAATATTCTCAGCAGTCGGTTTAAAGTGTTGCTCGAAAATAGCTAAAAATAAATCCGGTAAGTTGTTACTTAGGAAGATAAGAAACGTGATCGGCGTGCCTGAGTCATGTTACGCTAGCTATGTTTCATTTCACTTTAGCGTGAACTAGAGGTGTGCGATAAATGCGGCGGACTGTGTCACTATGGCCAACGGTACGGATCTCAACTCTTGTGACCGATCTGCTAGGCGCTAAGCTAGCTTTTTGCGCGGTAGCTATGAGCTGGGGCTAGCTAACTAGTGCGGCTAAACACTGCGCAAAATCGCTCCTCTCGGTGACTAATCAAATCTAATCATTAAAGTATCGTTATCGCTAAAGAAGGATGAGGGCGAGCTAATCATGTAATGTGCTGACCAGGAAGAGGCAATGGAAGAAGGCAGAGAAGCCACGCAAACCACTGCGCTAATGTGAAATGTAAAATAGCAGCATATTATTATTTGTTTTGGATTTTTTTGTTGTTTTTATTTGGGAGGGTGTGTGGGGGGACGTTTTAGCTTTGGTAAGGAATATGTAACCCATTCATTAGAATCTTCACACTTCTATAGAGCTCGTGCACGTGCGGTCACCGTTTTCACGGCGCCATATTGAAGGTCAAACAGAGAGCTCTTCGACATTATGGGATACATCGAACCGGAAGAGAATATTTACAATACCCGAGACCTGTTGCGCTGTTGGTTGTCACAACAGACGAGAGAGATATTCAAAGAGATCATTTTATGGAATATCGATGGATTTTGGCAATTAAACGTGATCGATGGCGCCCAATCAAAAGCGATCGTTTCATTTCAGTCAATCTCAAATTACCAAGAAGTATTTATAATGCCAAGTTGGCTCATTTGAGAACAATGAAAAAAATAATAATAAACTGTATGTCACAGAGTGGTTTAACGGAGGTTAACGTGTGGCCGCAATACGCTTCCGTGTACAGAGGAGACGACTCCCCATCCTAAATTTTTTTTCCGGTCTTTGTTAATGAATGCAAGTTTGTTAAAACCAGGAGTCATTTATTTAAATATTGGTATTTGTATTGAAAAGATCCGAGTGGCTCCATCACTATGTGGGATTTGTTCTTGATTGAGAACAGATCCAGCAACAAAGTATTCATATGCGTCCAGACTTTTCTAAACTCTTCCGTGTAAATCTCGACGACTTACTCACCAGATCCGCGTGTAGATCCAGTTGTCCAAGATAATCGGAAACGAATTGACAGTCCACAATTTCTTATCGGCGAAAACATCGACTTCGACATTAAATACGGGTCCTCTATGCCGAGTTCATCTAATTTTTCCACGTACCGTCATTAATTTTCTTAGCGTTGAACAATGCTTTGCTAGACCGGCAATATGGCGTCGTCCGTCACCAAAAGTCACGTGATTTTATTATGTAGGTGCACGAGCTTTATAAAATTACCGTGACGGGAACAATTCAAGTTGAGGTCGATTGCGCAGCCCAAGATTTCAAATGCCACAGCCACGATATAAAAACACGTTTTTATTACTGAGGGAATAGCGAGTGAATTATTGATTTCCAAACACAGCCAGTGTGTTTTTCTCACTTTGGCATCTGACTGGTGTCTCCGTTGTCGTGATGTCATCCACATGCGCCAGCCGTGGTGTCGCCTGATGACCACCGTCTACAACTACTTTGTGGTCACCAACTTCTTCTGGATGTTCGTGGAGGGCTGCTACCTGCACACGGCCATCGTGATGACCTACTCCACCGACAAGCTGCGCAAGTGGGTGTTCCTCTGCATCGGCTGGTGTAAGTTCGTCACGCGCAGAAATTTGCTTTTTTGCTTCAAGGGGCACCGCAGAATGACACCAAATGCCTCACTAGTGTCATGTTACCCACGCTATTCAAAATATAATTCATGACATTTTGCTGTTCATGTGAGGATGTGCGACTGCTCTTTAGCAGGTGGTGTTTACTCTGTCGCCATGGCGATTAAGACATTACTCTGGCAGCGCGCCGCTCATATTTTGCACGTCGGCAGCAAATAATTGCAACGCAAATAATGTTCCATTCTGAACGGATTAGTTATTCATTTTACAGTTTATAACATTTCACAGGTGTCTTTAGAACATGAAAAAAGTATATTTGCTGCTAACATGAAGCTAATGCTAACAAAACCAAGTGCATCTCCGCGTACTGTATTTTTGATTTTTAGTTAAGATTTTAAGTTAACCCCACTTTTACATAACAGATCAGGTTTACATAAAAACAATATAAAGTAATTTTTCACTATTTTTAGGCACATGCTACACATGTTAGCATCTGCTGGTAAACTAACGCATTTTCTCATGTATAATGCGCACCCCAAAAGTTGTCCTCAAAATTCGAGAAAACCCTTCTAACTTTGGATAAGACATTTTTACAATGCACGATTTTGATGATTTATACATATCCATCCATCCATTTTCTTTGCCGCTTATCCTCACGAGGGTCACGGGGAATGCTGGAGCCTATCTCAGCTGTCAAAGGGCAGGTGGCGGGGTACACCCTGAACTGGTTGCCAGACAATCGCAGGGCACATAAAGACAGTCGTACTCACAATCACACCTAGGGGCAATTTAGAGTGTCCAATTAATGTTGCATGTTTTTGGGATGCGGGAGGAAACCGGAGTGCCCGGAGAAAACCCACGCAGGCACCGGGAGAAGATGCAAATTCCACACAGGCAGGTCCGGGATCGAACCCCGGACCTCAGAACTGTGAGGCCGACGCTTTACCAGCTGCGCCACCATGCCAGATTTATACATATATTCAGTCATATGTACCTCTGTCATATTGGAATCAAAGTTTAGGCTATATCATTTGTATAACCTCGAGGGTGCATCCTAGAATGAAAGTAAGTGTCTAATTTTTTCAGAACCTTTAACTGGCCGTGACATATTAGAATTAAGGTGTACATCTTGTTCATAACCTCTAGATGCCAACATAGATTTATAATATGTGAAAGGCTTTCATTCCCCCGCCTTTACCTATGTATAATACGCACTAATGACTTTTGACATTTTTTGAGGCGAAAGAAATGTTCAACATAGACGGGAAATTCCGATATATGTCACAGTCAATTCTATTTCTTGTTGTATTGTCGTCAGACTTTTTTTTGGACTAGTACTCGGAGAACCCGCATTGTCCCAGCCTCCGGGTTTTTCCGTTTCATCTGGAAGCCACGTGGAAAATGTCGCTGTCGCGCGATTCTTTCAGGGGGCGCCGGCGTCTCATCGCTTTTTTTTGCCTCCGGGCGTATGAAAAGGCAGCGTAAAACATTGTCGTACACGTGCCTGAGAGCAAGCCTGACATTCTCTCGCTTTACGTCACGGTCGATATGTTCTCTCGGATTATAACGGAGGAGGAGAAGAAGAGGGGGGGGGGGGGGGGGCAGCTTATAGCGCGCCTGGCCTATAAACGGGAGGCTTCCCGAGTTAAACAGCGGATGACACAGATAGGAGATCATCCGCGACGCGGTCCATCAACTTGATGAGATGGTTCTGCGAGAAGCGAACGGTCGAGTTCAGCGGCAACGTGGCCTACTTTTACGTCGGGTCGGTCCACGGAATCCGCGTCGTTACTTTTTAATAGTTTTGGGGAGAACCCTGCGGTCATGGGTCTTTTTTTTTTTTTTTTGCCCGCCAAACAACTATTTGACGCTCTAAAAAGTTTTTTGAATGACAAAGCTGATTAAAAAAGAAAAATAATTCCTTCCTCATTGATGCTCAAAAGTGTTCAATTTCCGTCACTCATTTTTATTTGGCGTTTTAAAGTTTTGACTCAAGAAATCCAGTAATAAATTCAAAAAAGAAGAAAAAAACTTACTGTATGTCTTCAAGGTACCTGGAGGTGTTTTTATTTACCCAAGCACTGGGAACATCCATCCATCCATCCATCCATCCACTTTTTAGTCGCTTATCCTCACAAGGGTCACAGGGAATGGTGGAGCCTATCCCAGCTGTCAAAAGGCAGGAGGCAGGGCACACCCTGAACTGGTCGCCAGCCAATCGCAGGGCACATGGAGACAAACAGCTGCACTCGCAATCGCACCGAGGGGCAATTTAGAGTGCCGATTAATGTTGCATGTTTTTGGCATGCGGGGGGAAACCGGAGTGCCCGGAGAAAACCCGCGCAGGCACGGGGAGAACATGCAAACTCCAGACAGGCGGGGCCGGGATCGAACACGTTTTCCAGCTGAGTGCACCGTACCACCCTCTGGGAAGATCTTTCACTCATTAGAGAGAGTCTGCAAAGACACAATTATTATTATTTTTTTTTTTTACACAGTTGGATCATTTTTGCCACAAATATTTAATTACAAAAAAAAGTTATCATTTGTTATATAGTAAATTAGAGTAGTCATTGCAAATCCAATATGTGTAATTATTCATTTCTATTATTTCAATTTAATACAACTTAATACTGTATTTTGGCGCGATGGGTGACTGATTAGTGCCACAGTTCTGAGGTTGAGGGTTCAAATCCGAGCTCTGAACTTTTTCATTTTCTCCGCATTCCTGCGTGGGTTTTCTCTGGGTACACTACTCTGGTTTCCTTGCATATTTCAAAACTGGCAAATCAGTTTGGTTCTATTCAATGAGTTTTTCTTATATTATTAACAATAGTTAAAAAATTAAATAAGAATCATGGTGAGAAGACTTTTAATATTTTGTAACTAATAAAAAATACAATAAAAATAATTTATAATCTTGAGAAAATATGTAGAACACTGGTAAGTGTTTTCTCTCATTAACGTCTTTAGAAAATACTTTATTTTACTTTCACATGACTTTAGCCAATGAAAATACACTGTAATAACAATAAATAATACTAATAAAAAAAAGTAAGTTTCTTTCGGCTTGTCCCTTTCGGGGTCGCCACAGCGTGTCATCTCAGATGAACGCACATATGTTTGGCACAATTTTTACGCCGGATGCCCTTCCTGACGCAACCCTTCTCAGGGAGTGGAGGCCCCAGTGGGATACGAACCCACAACCCCTGGTTTATCAAACCAGTGCTCTAACCACTGAGCTACAGGGCCTCCACAAATAATACTAATAATATATTTATATATAAAAAAAAAAAAAGACAAAATAAAATACATTGACAGCTGCGATATGGGGTAGGCTCCAGCACTCCCCGCGACCCTCGTAAGGATAAGCGGCTCGGAAAATGAAAGAATGAGTCACAACACAAACGAGTAATGAAAATATAGATCGACCCAATCAATAATAACGCGAGAGTGATTTGTGGGGAAGATTTGCATGCTGGAGCTAAACCCCCACTTGGGGAATTTGTCACCCCAGGTGATGCAATTTGAATCTCATGAGGATTTTACCATTGTCATATCCAAAGTCCGCACTTTTCTTGTATCGTGCCAATTTGGGGTCCAGCCCGATGAAAAGAGGGAACGCTCGGAACATGCAGGACGTCGCTCTGGACGTGAAGCTCGCCACCGCAGCTGCAAGCTCGTGGCCGTGTTTAATATCAAACCTGTACGGGGCCACGTCAAGAAATAAGAATATTGTCGATAAGTTCTTTAACCCGGCGGGGACGAGAGCTTGCAAAGTCCACCTAGGAGGCGCTGGAGCCCGGATTCAAACCCTGGACGGCAGAACTGCGAGACAGACGTTCTAATCACGAGGTCGACATACCGCCTGCGTCATTAACCCAAATGCTTCCGCGAATAGTGAAAATCGGTGAGTAATTGTTGCCCCCTCCCACTAAAAAGGTTTCTAATTGCCTATAGATTCTGCAAATTGCCACAAACCCCAATTTTTGTACAAATGAAACTCCTCAACTCTCGTCGACATAGTTCCTTGGCACCGAGATGCCAAATTGATGTTTTCCAGCAAAGGAGGTGGAATAGTTTACTAAAAGCATCTTTAAATGTTTGTTTCATGTTACCTAAAACGCAACTGCCATCCATCCATCCATCCATTTTCTTTGCCGCTTATCCTCACAAGGGTCACGGGGAGTGCTGGAGCCAATCCCAGCTCTCAGCGGGCATTGTTATGTTGCCAAAACGCCACATGCGCGATTTACAATGTATTTAGTAAACATTGTTAATTTCGTTCGAATCTGCCTTCCTTTTCAGGTATTCCGTGTCCAATAATAATAGCCTGGAGCGTCGGGAAGCTGTATTATGAAAATGAAAAGTAAGTGTTTGAGTCTTCAAAGGCATAATTCTCAAATTCAACCGAGAAGCTAAACAGCCCGGTCCTGAGCGTGAAGAAAAACTGTTTAGCGTTGGACTTCAACACCAATTTGCAACACTGACCTGTTTTTTTTTTTGCGCCGACGTTGACCCGCCCGTGTCCTCGCGGCAGGTGCTGGTTCGGCAAGGACCCCGGCAAATACATCGACTACATCTACCAAGGGCCCGTCATTCTCGTGCTACTGGTCAGCATCGCCGCGGGCGGAACTCTGCACGTGACCTGCAAATCTGCTCATTTCAGGCTTCTTGAGCACATTTTGAATCCAGAGAAAACGAGAATTGTTCAGTGTCTTCCAAACGGCTGGTTAAGTTCATTCAATTGGTGTTCGTAAGTCAGCGAACATTCAAGATTTTGTAAATACAAAATATGGGATTTGGCTCAAAATGGCCGATGCTAAGTTGCTAAGCTAATGTGGGGGAAGCATCGTGTCCCGAAAAAAAAATCAAAATGAAAAAACTTTGTGGAGTCTGTTGAAGTAAATATGTGGCGCCAGGATTTGAATTTGAAATGCCACAGAAAACAGGATTTGAATTTTAAATGTAAAACGATCACATTTTCAGTAGTTGCTACAATTCGGTGTCTAAAATTCAACCGTCTGTGCCACCGGGCAGCGTTACTTCAGGTCAGAACCGAGCACCCAGCAGCATTAATGGATGGACCCGTGAGAATGATTGACCAATAAGTGAGCGTCATTTTCCGAACTCCGCCCATGCTGCCTACAGCCTCGATCCTTTACCCACAAACTAAGAGAGCGCGTGGTTACTTTAAGCCTCTGAATTGCGAGCGTAAAGTCCCGCTTATACCCGATTTGGAAATATGGTGCTTTGGTGTGGCCTGGGGACGAGCGCTATCCGGAGAGATTACTGGGAGGATATCTGCTGCGCTTTCCCACCACAAAGCGTAATTTAGATAAATGCAAACAGCGGATTAAGTCTGGTGCCTGACCTCACGACCGGCTGAACGTATCAAAGATAAATCAGGACAAAGTCGTCTGTTCCAAGGTAAGTTAGAGTCCGATACAGGATACGCATACTGCTATGATTTATGTAAATTAATCATCCACAAAGAACGTAGATATCATTTTGAATCGACACGTTTATGTACCTTAAAAATGCTAACTTACCTTGCTTTGCGTGAACAATAGGCATCAGAAATTATATCGCATTCGATGTCCAACAGTAGTTTATGAGGGGTTTGATTTTTTTCGCATGGGCGTACGGCAAACGCGTTGCAGAAACGTTGTGAAACCTCGACATGATGAATATTATGAATATATCCCTGGGCACAAAGGAAACAGAAACACTATCGGGGAATCGCTCGTAACACGCTTCGGCCGCAGTGCGCCCACCATTTTGACCGGTAGCTTGGGGTGCTTAACAGTATCTAAGTAGGCGTGGCTTAGGCGCCCTGCGCGGATCTCGCCATCGCAGTTATGCTTTCTTGTGACGTCACGTGACTAAGAAAGCGTAACTGGATTGGCTGGCTGTTCGGTTCTAGCCTGATGTAACCCAGCCCGGTGGCACAGACGGTTGAATTTTAAACGCCGAATCCTACCAATTATTGAAAATGTGATCACTTTACATTTGAAGTTCAAATCCTGGCGGCACATATTTACTTCCATAGGCCTCGCCTTGTTTTGTTTGCTTCGTAGATCAACTTTGTTTTCCTCTTCAACATCGTCCGAATCCTGATGACCAAACTGAGGGCGTCGACCACCTCGGAAACCATCCAGTACAGGTGAGCGGCCATCTTGAAACGGATGCAAAAAAAAAAAAATCTCCCTTTGGCTCCATTGAATCCGCAGCTGCCGGGGTTCTCGCGCGTTCATTTTGCTCGTCGGCGCTGCTTCCGGGTGGAAGAACTTCCAAAACATTTTCATTAAAGTTGCAATCACGCCTTTCCAATATTTTTTTTTGGTATGTTTTTGTTGACTTGAAAGATCTTTTTTAGTATCGGCAAATGCCTTCGGCGCTCACATCAGACGGCGCGTTTTGTTTCGATCGGATCTCGCGTCGCAAGGAGCTCCGGGATGCTTTATTGGTATTAATCGCGGTTCATTAGATGGGGGGGGGGTTCAGCTGCTCGCCAGAAAAAGGAGAAAGAAAAGAGAATATCACACTTTTTACCGCGTCAGAATGAAGAAAATGGGTGAGCTTATAAGAAAGTGCTTTTAAAAAAATCCACCCATTTTTGTAGCCGCTTATCCTCACAAGAGTTGCCGGTATGCTGGAGCCTGTCCCAGCTGTCAACGGGCAGGAGGCGGGGTACACCCTGAATTGGTTGCCAAGGAGACAGACAACAGTCGCACTCACAATCTCACCTAGGGGCAATTTAGAGTGTCTAATTAATGTTGCATGTTTTTGAGATGTGGGAGGAAACCGGAGTGCCCGGAGGCAACCCACGCAGGCGCGGGGAGAACATGCAAAGTCCACACAGGCGGTGCCGGGATCGAACCCGGGTCCTGGGAACTGTGAGACCAACGCTTTTACAGCCGATCACCGCGCCGCCGCTTTAAAAAAAATGTTAATTGCTCCAAAAACTATGCGTTATGGTAGCCGTAGCTGAGGAGTTGTCGTTTGTTGTCGGCCTCGCGCCTCCGCAGGAAGGCGGTGAAGGCCACGCTGGTGCTGCTGCCCCTGCTGGGCATCACCTACATGCTGTTCTTCGTCAACCCGGGGGGGGACGACATCTCGCAGATCGTCTTCGTCTACTTCAACTCCTTCCTGCAGTCGTTCCAGGTACGCCGGGCCTCGCGGGCGCCGCCTTTTTCACCCCCGTGACTCACGCCGACTCCCCGCCGGCCCGCCGCTCTTTCCCCCCGGCGTGCGTGCGAGCGAGCGAGCGTGGGGTCTTTCGGGCGGGGGGAGGACGATGGGAGGAAGGAAGACATCCCGTCGCTGTTCTGCGCTCTCGACTGTCACAAATAAGAAGGCCGTGTGGGCATGATTGCTCTCCTGTGGATATTTTTTTTTCCCCTCAAATATTGCACTGAGTAATACAAATATCGGGACTCAAAACAAATTCTGTTGGAGGAGGCTGAATGACCCGTTGATTAATTATTCCCAGTAGAATAATGTATGAATCACCAATATTATAGACTTGATTATCAGTGCATCACATGAGCACAAAGTAAGAATTTTGATATTGCGACAACACTACTATACACAGTTGCGAGGTAGCCAGATGCAGCGAAAGTTGTAAAACATACCTAAAAATGGTATACACACATGTACGAGGTACACACACACACACAAAATCTACAATCTACAGTAGATACTATATGATATTAGTGTGAAGCGACTGCACAGCCTCAAAATGGTATACACACAACAACATGGTTCCTATACCCACCGAAATGGTATACACACAGCTGGGAATTTGACACACACCGTTGCGAAATACACACCCAAGTGAGAGGTAAACACACATGGGTGTAAAGTAAATGCACACCCGCCGAATGCGTGTTTGTATACACTGTTGTGAGTTAAATGTACACTTTTTAAACTGACACTCACACACACACACACACAAACGGTACACACCCAGGTAAGAAATCAACATCTCCAAAAATCGTACACAGCGCCACGGACAGTTATACACACACGCCAAAATGGTATACACACCGCTGCGAATTCAACACACGCCTAAAAATGGTGGACGCGCTGTTGCAAAATACACACGCAAGTGAGAAGTAAACACACGTGGGTGTAACGTAAATGCACACCCGCCAAATGGGTGTTTGTATACACTGTTGTGAATTAAATGTACACTTTAAACTGGTATATACACACACAAACGATATACACCAGGTGAAAAATCAACATCTCAAAAAATCATATACAGCACCAGGGACAGAGTTGTACACACACACCGAAATGGGATACATAAAGCTGCGAATTTAACATACGCCTAAAAATGGTGGACACACACTTCCAAAATACACACACACACACCAAAACAGTACACTCAGTTATATGGTGTAGACATGCCAAACTAATATTGTACACTCATGAGTGTAAAGTAAATGAACACCCACCAAAAGGGTGTTTGTATAAACTGTTGTGATGTGCACTTTAAACTGGTATACACACACACACACACACACAAAAAATGGTGTACACCCAGGTGAGAAATCAACGTCAAAAAATGTTACACAGTAACACGGACAGAGTTATACACACACACACACACCAAAATGATATACACACAGCTGCGAATTTAACACACACTTAAAAATGGTGGACACACAGTTCCAAAATACACACACCGAAAACAGTCCACTCAAATCACATTAATATTGTACACACAATAGAAAGAAAAAAACACATCCACAAACAAGGGTGTAAAGTAAATAAATGGGCACCCACCAAAAGGGTGTTTGTATACACGGTTGTGAATTAAATGCACACTTTAAACTGGTATACACACACCCAAAAAAAAAAAGGGTATACACCCAGGTGAGAAATCAACATCTCAAAAAAATGGTACACAGTACCATGGACAGTTATACACATTTTTTTTTTTTGTGTAGACATACCAAACTACACGCGCACACACAAGTGAGAAGTAAACACACATGGATGTAAAGTAAATGGACACCCACCAAAACATACACACTATATACACTGTGGTGAATTAAATGTACACTTTGAACTGGTATACATACACACACAAAAGTGGTATACACACAGGTGAGAAATCAACATCTAGACAAATGGTACACAGTGTCGTGACAGTTATACACACACACACCAAAATGATATACACACAGCTGCGAATTTAACACACACTTAAAAATGGTGGACACACAGTTCCAAAATACACACACACACCAAAAACAGTACACTCACAGTTATATGGTGTAGACATGCCAAACTAATACTGTACACACACAAGTGAGAATTAAACACACACATACGGGTGTAAAGTAAACACACACCTGCGAAAATGATGTTTGTATACACTGTTGTGAAATAAATGTAAACTTTAAACTGGTATACACACACACACCAAAATGGTGTACACGGAGCTGCAAATTCAACACGGGCCTAAAAATGGTGGACACACACACACCAAAAACAGTACACTCACAGTTTTTTTTGTGTAGACATGCCAAACTAATATTGTACACACACAAGGGAGACGTAAACACACACATAGGTGTAAAGCAAATGCACACCCACCAAAAGGGTGTTTGCATACAGTGTTGCGAATGAAATACACACTTTAAAATGGGATACACACACACAAACAGAAGGAAAAAAAAACAGTATACACTCAGGTGAGAAAATCAACATGTCAAAAAGTGGTACACAGTATCATGGACAGTTATACACACACACACACACACACACACACACCAAAAATGGTACACACGCAGTTTTGAATGTATTGAAAGCTGGTAAAGACTAAAAACATCACACTGAGGTCCACACCTTTTGCTCCATTTGTCTTTCATTGTTTGAAGCCCATTAATATGACATTAGCTAGCGTGGTCTAATTGCGTAGTTATTACACCGCACGGCAGTGATGTGTGTGTTTTGTTCCGCAGGGCTTCTTCGTGTCCGTCTTCTACTGCTTCCTTAACGGGGAGGTGAGTAAAACGCATTCATTCGTTTGTTTGTGGCTAACGTGGCTTGACGCATTTCCATACGTTGGTTTAAAGCGATCGAACTCTATTCGGGTCGCGTCTCCCGCGCTCAAGCTTGCCGCCGTTAACTAAAGAGTCAGTCAATAATCAGTGGGAACTCGAAATGAGGAGGGATAAATGATCTGTTTTTTTATGAGAATCCGTATCTCATTTCTGCCAGACGGGATTTATTGTGTCATTTTGGAGTTTCAAGGATTCCTCTGTGATTTATTCGATTTTCAAATTTTTTATTGAGAGTCAGTCAGGCGACTAGAACGAGGTTTCTCGAGGGGGAAGAAAACAAGGACAAAAGACAAAGCCCTGGTTGTGAACAGAAAGTGAAAGGAAAAAAAAAAATCAATAAATCGTGACATCATTAAATGGAGACGTTTCCTCGGGGCTGCAGCGCGACGCCATGCGAGGGAAGGACAGGACAGGACAGGACAGAAAAAGAAGCACGCAGGACAAAATGCGGCTATACAGTTGAAATGGGTTAAGATGGACTAAATCGATTACAGGAGTACACAAAGAATTTGCGGAATCTGAACGGTTTTGTCGTAACGAGTGCGTGGGTGGCCCCCACACCCAGTGAAAGAGTCCCAGAGGGCACCACCAGGGCGGGATGGGGTCCAGGGGCCCACCCGAAAGCCACCCGGAGGACGGGACGCGTCCCCACACCGAGGGACCCCCGGTAACACCCGGGGTGCCCCGCAGGCCGGTCACCCGGCAGGGGTCTGCAAGGCATTTTGCACGTGATTATTTAGTGTACTTGATTGATAATTAATCAACCAAATATTTAAATTAATTAACGTGTGATCATTCATTTTCTCCATATTTTTCTCGTCTCATATTTGTAGTTAAGTGGCCACGTGTTAAAATGTCTGCGTAAAAATCTAAAATATATTTTTATTTTGAGAATAAATAAAAAATAATCATATTTAATGTCACGAATATTTAGATATTAAATGTGAATAGTTTAATTATAGAATAATAATTTGTGATTATTTATAATTGCTTAACCAATTCTTTAATAAACTATATTCTTAAATGAGCAGAAAAATATAAAATGTTTTGATTTTAAGAATAAGCCGTTTCTTTTTTATGATGAATTTAATCATATTTAATGGCACAAATATTTATGTATGAAATGTGAATAATTTAATTATAAAAGGATAATTTCTGATTCATTATAATTGATTAACCAATTCTTTAATAAACTATATTTTTAAATGAGAGTAAAGATGAGCGTAAAAAATATAAAATATATAAATATATATAAAATATAAATATAAAATATATTTTTATTTTAAGAATAATTTCATTTTTTATAATGAATTTAATCATATTTAATGTAACAAATATTTATATCTTAAATGTGAATAGTTTAATTCTAAAATAATAATTTCTAATTAACTATAATTGATTAAACAATTCTTTAATAAACTGTATTTTTATTTTAAGAATATATAAATTTTTGTGAGTTTACTGTCACAAATTTTAAATATGAAGTTAAGTTATAAAATAATAATTTCTAATTAATTATAATTGATTAACCAATTCTTTAATAAATTATATTCTTAAATGAGAGTAAAAATGAGCGTAAAAATATAAAATATATAAATATATATAAAATATAAATATAAAATATATTTTTATTTTAAGAATAATTTCATTTTTTATAATGAATTTAATCATATTTAATGTAACAAATATTTATATCTTAAATGTGAATAGTTTAATTCTAAAATAATAATTTCTAATTAACTATAATTGATTAAACAATTCTTTAATAAACTGTATTTTTATTTTAAGAATATATAAATTTTTGTGAGTTTACTGTCACAAATTTTAAATATGAAGTTAAGTTATAAAATAATAATTTCTAATTAATTATAATTGATTAACCAATTCTTTAATAAATTATATTCTTAAATGAGAGTAAAAATGAGCGTAAAAATATAAAATATATTTTTATTTTAAGAATAAATAATTTCATCTTTATGATGAATTTAATTATATGTAAATGAGGGCAAAAATATCAAATATATTTTAATTTTATGAACAAATAAATTTATTATGATGCATTTTATCATATTTAATGTCACAAATACTTCTATACTAAATGTGAATATTTTATTTATGAAATAATAATTTCTAATTAATGAACCAATTCTTTAATAAACTATATTCTTAAATGAAAGTAAAAATGAGTGTAAAAATATAAAATATAATTTTATTTTAACAATAACTAATTTCATTTTCATGATGAATATGATCAGATTTAATGTCACAAATACTTAGATATTTAATGTGAATAGTTTAATTATAAAATAGTTTCTAATTAATTATAATTGATTAGCCAATTCTTGAACTGGTGTTGAACTGTATTCTTAAATAAGAATGCATGTGTTCTCATTTTAATAAATAGTTCATTCTAATTGAATAATCATGAATAGTACCGTTTATCTATAAGAGTGAGGTCTAATTATTGTATTATTAAACTTTTAATGAACATTTGAACGCTTTTATGACCTAGCACATCTGACCTAATGCTCCAAATTCGGGTCGTGACTATTTTCAGCTCTATTTAGGCATTTCAAGTTTTTTAATCGTTGCAGCAATTGACTTGGAAGTTATGCGGACTGTCAGTCGCGTGAGAAAATTTGAGAATAAACATCACTTGCATCATAATTTATCCGGCACCGCCCCCCCCCCCCACACCCCCCACCCCCGGCCCGTCGGCACTCGGGCAGACAAAACACTTTTTGCCCTGAATTGTCACCGCAGGTTCGCTCGGCGGCGAGGAAACGCTGGCACCGCTGGCAGGACCATCACGCCCTGCGGGTGCGGGTGGCGCGGGCCATGTCCATCCCCACGTCGCCGACTCGGGTCAGCTTCCACAGCATCAAGCAGACGACGGCTGTGTGAACACGCGCACCGGCGCGGGCGTTTAGCGGTTAGCGTGCGCGGCGGGGACCGGCGCCCCCCCCCCCCCCCCACGTAGATCGCGCGGTCGCCCGCCGGGACGGCAAACTCTCAAACGGCCATTTTGTCAGGGACTTAAACCGGCGACTGGGCTTTCGACGCTGCCTCGGCCGATATGAAGCACATCATTGGTGGCTGCGGTCATGAATTTCAAATTTTTAGTTTATTATTCTTACTGTAGTCGCTCAACGGGTAATTGAACACGCGGTCGGATGTCGGCACCGGATCGTACGCACGCAGGCGTGCGAGGAGAGGTTCACCGGACCACTCGAGCTGGGGCCGTGGGGTCGATTCCTCACTCGAGGTCGACAACGGTTTGTCTTTGCGCCTTCATTTCGTGCACTTGCCACCGGGACGCGTACGTTCGGTCGCAGTCGGACGATCGGCTCTGCGGTCGTGTCTCGGTCACTGGGGCGAAGGGAGCGAACGGCGCTGTCAACGGATCACCGCCTGCTGGTGGTTTGGCTCCCAACGGTGGGGGAAGATGCGGGTCGAACCTAGCGGGCAGATTTTATGAGGGTCTGCTGGGAATCTGTTGTCAGAATCCCCCCGTCGGAAGGAGTTTCGACTCCCACCTCCGGCAGAACTACCGCCACGTTGTGTGGGTCGTGGGTCTCCCTTAGCGGTAGTCTGGGAGGGGCTCAGAGTCGAGCCGCTGCTCCTCCGCATTGAGAGGAGCCAGATGAGGTGGCTGCGGGGGATCTGATCCGGACGCCGTCCACCCGGTACGAAAAACAACGAATCCCTCACCTTGTCTACATCAACTTTCCGTATTTATTTTGTGGACATTTTAACTGTAAATGAGATTTTGTCACGAGAAGTGGTTCAGTGTTTGTGTCTGTCGTAGTGTGTACAATTCCGCAACTCCATACGTGTGCGATTGACCATATTGGTATTTTCTAACGTTACCCGAGGGGGATCGCTGTGCAATGTCGTCGTACGGGAACCGTTGCAGATATCGTGTCGTATCTACTGCGTGTACAGTGCATCCAATAATGTCATTGCCTAATAGCATATTTATGCGTGTATATTATAGTCGGATTTTTGGTAAAACAGTTCTGAACAAAGCCATTTGTTCAGAACGCCCCAAAGAAAATTACCACACGTCAACCTGTCATCGAACATGAAAAGCAAGTTTTATACGCCGTCAAGAGAAATACTTCAGGTCATAACTGTCTATCACGTCTATTGTACACTTCGCAACAAAATGACATTTTTGTCATAACTATAACTGTATATACTGTATATTTGACGTACGTTTTTGATGGAAATCCGTTTGCTAAGTCACCTGTTTTGCCTTACAAACGTTGTTTTTGTGCGTGCGTTTTGTCTGTGTGTGAGAGACAGAGAGAATATCTGTAAATGTACTTGTTACTAATACCATTTATACATTTATGAATCAAATAATGTGCATCATTTCAGAAATAATAAAAAAAATAGTTTAAAGTTAAGTTTGTACCACTCTGGTTGTTATCTTGTATGTTAGCATGCTATCGGTTTTCGTTACAAATAATTGCTCTGCTACAGGGCGAGCTGTAAAATCTGTAGCCGTACGTCTTGGTACATTTTTATAGTTGCTAGTTTCCTACGGGTGTATCTAAATAACATTTAAAAACTGTAGTTGGTTGCGGTCCTGCTACATTTTAACATATGAACTGTTAGCATGTTAGCGTTGTACGTAGCTCACTCAACTTTAGCATGCTCTGCTTCAGAACAAAGAGTTAGCTAAAGTACAAAGTTGGTCGTTAGCGTGCGATGTGTTAGCCATTTAAGATATTTCATTTCCATACAGTACTGTATATCGAGTTAATATACTTCCTATCGCATACTTCTGTGGGAAGACTGCTTATATAATCCAACCTTTGGCGGGTGAAGTGGAGCAGAAACCCAGCGCCCACCCTCACTTAAATGCCCCCAGGAACCGGCGCTCTTTCTTCCGCCTTCCGCCTCCCCCCACCCCCGAACAATTAGCTAAAACAGCACTGAAGCGCAATAATAATGCCTTGTTGTGACAAATCCGACTTGCCGTGCTTTGACAACAGCAGAAGTGACGGACATGGGACGGCGGCATCCTGTCGCAGTAACAGTACAGTACAGTACACTTCACGGCGCTTGCGGGGTCTTTGTGTCCTTATTAAAATATGTCGCTAGCAATTAGCTCCAATTCAAACAGACAGAGGCCATGTGTGTATATTACCACGAGTGTGATATCAACTTCTAATCACGCCGCTAATTCACTGCCATACTATATAATCCATTGGAGAATGAATTATATAGTGCATATATTCCTACATATTGATATAACTGCTAATGGGCTAACAGTTGGTATGCTAACATGAAAGGTACACCATAACGACTGGGAACCTTCTTTTAACATTTGTTGCTGTTCAACGTGTTTGTAGTTTTGATATAAAAAAAAAAAGGCGCATTGTCTCACACAAAAATAATACATTATTTTTTCAAAATAAAAACTACAGAAGAGTTCACTAGAAGAAAGTGAAATATATTTGACTGATGTTATTATTTTGTAAAAATGAGCTCGGATTTGTTTTCATTTCAATTCATAAAAAAATTAAGGGCCACTGTCATTAAATATATTTTAATGAAAAAAAATAATAATAAATTGCATTTATTCAGCGAATTTCCTTTGCTTTTATTTGAATTCATTAAAAAAAATCAAGGGCCACCATCAGTAAATATCTTTAACTAAACAATCAAAAAAATTGCATCTGTTCAGCGAATTTCCTGAACTTTTCAACAGTATTTATTAATAATTCACTCTGTTGCTTTCTTCAAATTTTAATTATGATATATTGTATTTTTACCTCTGGTTAAATTTGTGTCATCCCTGTTGAAAAAAGTATTTTCTACCCTTCTGATTTTTTTACGTATGCACTTTTGAAGATTTACAATACAGTATAATGCTAGAATATCAACTACATTCTGTCACCCTATGTAAAAAATTGATAAAATGAAATTGAACGACAGCGCTCTCGTGTGGCAAAAGATGAGAGTTACCATTTAAAAAAAAGACAAAAGTGTCTCATATATTCATCCCAAAGAAATGTACAGTACTACAGAATTCAAACATTAAACGATAGAAATATCTTAACTTTTTAAAATTTTATTAAAACAAATAGTACTCATTTAGAAATCCCGGTGTATTAATATTTTTTACCATCTGCTAATTTAATATTTGCATTAATTCTGAATGTAAAATGCATTTATTCAGCGAATTTCCTTTACTTTTATTTGAATTCATTAAAAAAATGTAAATTGAAAATGAAATGATCCTTTTATTTTCATGTTAAAATAACAATATTTTTCTGTAATGGGGGGGCCACAGCGCAGGTGAGTTATCCCATGTTAGGGAAATAATTACAGATTCATCAATAATGTTTTGATTTCAAATGTTTTTTTATTCCTTCTGTAAGACCTTTGATTGCTAAATCTACTTTGAAGAATGCCAGATGTTGTTTTTCCAACCAATTCAGATAATCCTTGAAATAATCATCATAATGCATAATAAGGGCCGACCCAAACCGGGCCATGACCGATTTTTTTTTTTTTTTTTTTTTTTTCAAGAAGCCATGAGGTATTTGACAAAAGCTTCATAATTGATGCACCCGTTTGCGTCCTCTTGGTTCTGCATGAGCTGCTCCACCTCGTCCTCTCGCATCTTTTCCCCTGAAAGACGCCCAAACCGTCAACCACCTCCCCCGCGAAAGACGAGGACGCGTAGCGACCGAACGGCGACGTTTACCCAGCGTGGCCAGGACGTGTCTCAGCTCTGCGCCCATGACGGTGCCGTTGCCCTCCTTGTCGAACACCCGCAGGCCCTCCACGAAGTCCTCGAAGGTTCCCCGGTCTTTGGCCTTGCAGATGTGCTGGTGGATGGGGAGGAACTCCTCGAAGTCCAGCATCTTGGACTGCATTTCTGCGGCCGAGGACGCTTTATTAGGCGCGCGCTCGCACTCCATCGAGACCGGACTGTTCCGGATCCTCGGCAAAATGGAAGGCGATAGAGCTCGCCCACGTGACGTCACCATTTTCACGGCGCCATATTGCCTGTCAAACAGGGCTGCTCGACAGTGTGGCGGACATTGAACCGGAGCAAAATACTCACAATACCCGAGACTTGTTGTGCTGTTGGTTGTCACAACAGACGAGACAGATATTCAAAGAGATCATTCAAATACCAGCTGAAAAGACCAGAAAATATCGATGGATTTCGGCAATTAAACATGATGGACGGTGCCCAACCAAATACACACGACTGTGTACTGATTTCATTTGAGGTAGGAATTATTCTTCTCAATCTGAAATTATATCGAATTTTCAAAGTATAATGGCAAGTTGGCTCATTTGAGAACAATGCGTAATAAAAAAAAAAAAAAACTATGTCACAGAGTGGTTTACGGGGGTTAACGTGTGCCCGCAATCGCTTCCGTGTACATTCCGTGGAGACGACTCCGTCCGCTTTTATTTATTTCCAATCAAAATGTCATGTAATATGTCCTCTTATCTTGACAATGTGACGTTAAATCCGCTTTCATTTAATACTGTTTTGAGAAGATTTTTATCGACAATTGCGAATTTTCAGGGGCGCTGCCATTTTCGCGAGTAACACGACCTACGTGCGCGGATGTGACGCGTAACGTGTCGTTCCAAACGCTCGATTACATGGGACACCATTATGCCCAGCGGTGATTTCTCGGATTTGTCCTCATCTGACGGAGGAATACTTCCATACGCAGCTCGGCGGAGGGAGCTCCCCGGCCGAGCGGGCTCACGGCTCCGCCGCTCTGTATGGAACTATTACTCCATCCAATACTGCTATTTCGTCATCAGATGAGGATAAATCCGAGAAATCAGCGCAGGCCATAAATGGTGTCCCATGTAATCGAGTGTTTGGAACGGCACGTCACACAAAACTCGCGTCACATCCGCCCACATGTGGGTCATGTGACTCGCGAAAATGGCGCCGCCCCTGAAAATTCGTAATTGTCGATGAAAAATCTTCCCAAAACAGTATGAAATGAAAGCGGATTTGATGTCACATGACCATGATGGAGTACATATTACCCGACCTACATTGTTAATGCAACCCACCGGATTTTTCCCCCTTTAATGAATGCAGGTTTGTGTAAAACCAGGGGTCATTTATTTAAATATTGGTATACGTATTGAAAAGATCGATCGATTCCGGCAAAGGTTAACGTGTAGCCGAACACGCTTCCGCGTTCACGAGCCGTCAAGACCGTGACTGCGGGATTTATTCCTGATTGAGAACAGATCCAGACTTTTTTTACGCTTTCAAATTCTTCCGTGTAAATCTCGACGACTTACTCACCAGATCCAGGCGTATATCCACTCGTCCGAGACGAGAGGAAGCGAGTTAACGGTCCAATTTCTTAATCGGCGAAAACATCGACTTTGGCATCCTCTAATTTTTCCTCGTACCGTCGTTTATTTTCACCTTGTAAATGTCGGTATCGGAAAAGATTCTGGGCGTCCGCTACAAGACATAATTCCTTAGCATCGAGCGATCCTTAGCTTGACCGGCAATGTGGCGACGTCAACAAAAGTCACGTGATTTGATGACGCAGGTGACACGAGCGCCGTATGACGTCCGTACCTTCAGCTTTGGGCCTGCCGAGCACGTACATGATCTCGGCGTTGGTGGGATTCTGGCCCAGAGCTCGGATGAGGTCGCCGCACTGGCCGTAGGTGATCTTCATCTCGCTGTTGGGAGTCCTGTCGAACAGCTGGAATGCGTCTTTGAAGTCTTAAGAAGAAGGAAAAAAATGTTTTATATATATATATATATATCTATATATATATATATATATATAAAATCAAGACGACGGATCAAACACAACCATGCAGGTTCTCGCTCTCTCTTCTTGACAAGCCAGCGTGATATTTGAGTGATATGTTCTCTTTCGTCTGCATTTAAAAGAGATGGTCAACATTTTGAAAGAGGTCTGAAAGAAGCCATCTAATGTCAAAGTGGGGAAAAAAAAGACCCTCTTTTTTGGGGGGCGGGGGGTGATCAGGAGGATAACTGCGCCTTGACATCTCATCTGCTTAGAACGACGTCGCGACAGCTCCCCCCTGAAATATTTTCTCATTATGCGGCAAGATTGGCCGCTAATAAGATGTTGGCGGATGATCGAGCGTTCGCCGCTCGCTTCAACAACAGCAGACGATCGCCGAGGGACCCAAACGGCCGAGGCTCAACGCTTAAAATTCAACAAGCAAACAAATGTCTTCTAAATTTGACACAACACAGGGAAAACGTTTGGATGATTAGGAAATGAAAAATTGCCAAAATGGGGCGGGACGGTGGATCAGCTGGTAAAGCGTCGGCCTCACAGTTCTGAGGACCCGGGTTCAAGTCTGGCCCTGCCTGTGTGGAGTTTGCATATTCTCCCCGTGCACTCAGTTTTCCTCCCACATCCCAAAAACGTGACAATAACTGGACACTCTAAATTGCCCCTTGGTGAGACTGTTGTCTATCTCCGTGTGCCCTGTGATTGGCCGGCGACCAGTTCAGGGTGTACTCCGCCTCCTGCCCGTTGACAGCTGGGATAGGCTCCGGCGCTCCCCGCGACCATTGTGAGGATAGGCGGCGAAGAAAATGGATCGATGGATGGATGTTTTTGGGATGTTGGAGGAAACCAGAGCGCCCGGAGAAAACCCACGCAGGCACAGGGAGAACATGTAAACTCCACACAGGCGGGTCCGGGATTGAACCCGGGACCTCAGAACTGTGAGGCCAACACTTTACCAGCAGATCCACCGTGCCGCCCCGTTATGATATCTAATTTTGTAATTGAGACTTGGGGGTGGTGGGGCGTATTTTCCTGAAATTGATTTGATTGATTAATTGGACACTCCAAATTGCCCCTAGGTGTGATTGCGCCCTGCGATTGGCCGGTGACCAGTTCAGGGTGTACGTTGACAGCTGGGATAGGCTCCGGCGCTCCCCGCCACCCTTGTGAGGCTAAGCAGCTTAGAAAATGGATGGATGGACTTCAAAATGGTGAAAAATCAAACAGTTGTCTGCGGTTTCATGGGATGGAGGCGCGTCCGCTGAATGAATGAAGCCACGCCCCGCTGAAAAACGTGATGCATCTCATAATTGTATATCGGTACAGAGTCCCATTTTCTTGCGTGCACTCACAGTTTACAACGAGGCACTCTTAAGCAGCACACCGGCTGTCAAGTTGCACTTGGAAAACTAAATAAATTCCCCTCGTTTCTCTGCGTGTTGCGCGCACACTTGCAACGAGGCACTCTAAAGGGGCAAGATGCATTTTCATGCGTCGGGTGCATTTTTAGACTTGCTACATTTAGAAACAAATCTAAATTCACAACAGTTGCCCTGATTCAACCTTTGTGGCGTAGCGTACCCCGGAATCCTCCCACACAAAGGCGGAGCCTAAAAATACTCCTCCGTTCTCGCCGACGGAAGCGTCGACTTCCCAGCCGAGCTCCGGCCGATCAGCTGTCGGCTCCGCGTTCGTGACGAGGTTCGTCCATTCTGAAAATGGCATGCGAGGCGACGGCCTTAAAAGCGTACCTTCGATTTGCTCGGGGGTGAATTCCAGCTGGGGAGACAAAAGAAAGTTCCACGTGCATCAGATTCAAAAGGGCGTGAGGAAAAAAACAACGTCGGCGCTTTTCACTGGATCGGGTTGCAGCCGTGCTGTCATCGCGGCGCGTTGTCGCTGACCTTGGCTCCACTGTCAGCTACTGTCTACTTAATTTTAGACCGTGTCACCACTGCAGGGTTGTGGGGGGCAGGTGGGGGCACCAGCAAGGTCGCGGGTCCACACGGGCACCGTGAGCCCTTGCGCGCCGCCGTGTTATTTAATACAAATCAATTTTGTCACAAAGAAGACATGAAAAATAGATCCATAAATGATGAAAAATGTTAAAAATGTCTTAAATGTACTAGAAAACGTCACTGGCAAATGATTAAATGTTAGCCTAGCAAACAGGCACATAAGTAAAGAAATCAATCACAAAATAAAACATTTTGAACACCAAATTACAAAATTGAAAGAAATAAACATTTCCTAAAAGAAAGCGATAAAATAAAATAAATAAACAATAAAAAAGCAAAACACCAATAATATTTTTGAGAAAAACATAAAAATGCCCCCAAAACCTTAAATATTTTAAAAGTAATAACTTTTGTACTGTATTGCATGTTTTTGGAGTATCCCCACCCAAAAATGTTCAATTATATTCTCAATTTCAGCAGTAAATAACTATGGTAATTCCCGGCCTACAGAGCGCACCAGGTGCTAAGCCTCGGTACGCACAAAGAGTTTAACGCGAGCGCGGCCACGCTAACGCGGCGGTGCTAACACTAACACGGTGGTGCTAATGCTAACTAGCGTGGCGGCTGTGAAATATGTCGCGGCTTGTAGGCTCAGAATTACGGTACAAAATATGG
Organism: Syngnathoides biaculeatus; assembly: GCF_019802595.1. Lineage (NCBI taxonomy): Eukaryota > Metazoa > Chordata > Actinopteri > Syngnathiformes > Syngnathidae > Syngnathoides > Syngnathoides biaculeatus. The sequence goes on along the minus strand of NC_084652.1, from coordinate 4,025,242 downwards.
TCTCAAAACTGTTAAATATCATTTCTGAACCACCATACATAATCACCCTTCAAAAAAAAAATTTACTTACTGATGATTTTAGGCGGTAATGTGGGGCAACTGACGAGAGCGTTGGCCTCACAGTTCCGGGGACCGGGGATCGAATCCCGGCCCCACGTGTGTACAGTTTGCATGACCCTCCCGTGCTTACGTAGCTTTTCTCCAGGCACTGCGGTTTCCTCCCGCATCCCCAAAACATTGGAAACTCTAAATTGCCCGTAGGTGTGATTGTGAGTGTGAATGGTTGTCTGTCTCTGTGTGACCTGCCTTCCAGCACTCTTGTGAGGATAAGCAGCTCCTCAGAAAATGGATGGAAGATTTGATTTAGGAAAAACATTGCACGTAAAGTGTGCGCACATGCGGCGAAGGCTCTCCACTAACAACCCAAGCCAATCTTAGCTCCTCCCCATCCTTGACAAAGTTTGTCTGTCAGTCAAGATGCGTCACTTTGACATACTTCCTTGACCCCGAAGAGTATAAAAATGGCAATATGAAGCAGATCAAGCCTTTTCAGCTGCGTTTGACTCCCCCCCACAGAGATTATTCGCATATCATGGCTCTACAGCCCCCCCACCAGCACTCCTCCCACACACATTTTCATATAAATGCGGCGCGGGCGGTCCGCTCTTCTCAGATATAATAAATATCGTATTGCGCGGCTTCGCTCCTGACACCACATAAAGTATTGGGTGTCATGTGAGGCTGCCAACGTCAACGGCGCAGCTACGAGCGTGCACTACCGCGTCTCATTCACAGGGTGTCTCTGATTCTCTTTGGAAGCTGAGCCGGCTTTGCATCGCTGCCATTCTTTTGTATCTTTCAGTTTTTCTCTCCCTGGGTTCTTAAAAAGCCTTTGCCACGCTCAATTTTTCAAGTATTTGGCAATTGCACGTGAAATGCAACGACAACGATGACGCAGTCGAGATGTCCCAGCGTGGCCTCAAAATACTTCCTGCTTCGATGTATGCGAAGACAACTGCGGTATTTGGAACTTTCGACAGCTTATTGTCGTGACTACTTTCTATGGATGGACATCCATCCATCCATTTTCTTTGGCGCTTATCCTCACAAGGGTTGGGGAGCCTATCCCAGCCGGGCAGGAGGCGGGGTACACCCTGAACTGGTTGTCAGCCAATCGCAGGGCACGTCGAGACAAAGTGCCGCACTGACAATCTCACCTAGGAGCAATTTAGTGTGTCCAATTAATGTTGCATGTTGGCGGGATGTGGAAGAAAACCGGAGTGCCTGGAGAAAAGCCACGCAGGCACGGGGAGAACACACAAACTCCACACAAGGAGGTCCGGGATTCGAAACTGTGAGGCCAATGCTTTCCAGCAGATCCACCGGGCCGCCGGAAATTGTTATGCTTACCCCAATTAAACACATTTCAATTTTACAGTGACAATTTTTCTATTCTTATTTTTTTTCATTGAAACCTGGTGAAATGGATTTTTAAACATTTGTGCGACATTTTTAGGGGATTACATTTTCTAGCTATATTTCATGCGATTTTTTCGTTGTTGTTCGTTCAATGAGTTTTAGTCATTGTTTTTTTTTGGGGGGGGGGTCAGCATCTAAGTATACTAATGTTCCATAGAGTTTATAACTATGTAATTACACCATTTATTACATTGTCAGCAAAATCTCACACTTAAATGATGGATGTTACGACAAGTGTCAAAACAAACTCGTTATTATGACTTTTAGATCGCGTCGTAATTGTTATTTCATGCCGTGTGAGAGTATCTCTCGGCAATGCAGTTTCTAAATGATCTCATAAATATGTGCGACGTCATCGCTCGCTGTGGTCATTATCGGCTCGTTCCGTGCACACCAAACCCGATTGCGTTCCCGCGACTGTGACACACGTTAGCGACATCTCAAGTCATCCTTACTTTGATGCTGCGATGTTTTACGCTAGCATTTTTGTGTTCCAGGTCCGCGTCAGTCGGCATGTTCTAGTTATGAATTTCTCGGCAAGCCCACAATGAAGACCACTTGTGGCAAGTAAACGGATGTTGTGTTTTTTCTTTTTTTCTTTTGTTTGTTTACCGTGATTGACGAGGGGTTGAACACGGGGGTCTTAGGGCGCTCGGGTTCCGGCGGTTTGGGCGCCGCCACAGGTGCGGGTTCGTCCTTCTTCTTCGGGGCCATGGCGAGACGCTGTCAAGAGGAGATGAGGCGGCTCGCTCCAGCTGGAAGTGGGCTCGCCGTGGCCCATTAGGCCTCTTTATCCGGTGCCCCCAGGTGCCACCTCCACCCCTTGCGCGACACCGGCAGCGCCGTAAAAGGAGACGGCTTTGTGTTTCTATTTATGACAAAAGTTCCAACCGGGTATTGACACCGTCGGCGGGATGATTCGCTGGAATCGAGAAATGCCTGCAATTCCATAATTCAACTACCCCCCAACTCGTTTGTAGCAGTGACCTTGCTGGCTGAAAAAAAAGAAAAAAATTCAATTTGCATCTCATCACCGAATCAATAAAAAATACAAAAGCACACCGCGGATAGACTCGAGGTGACAAGAGGCCTCAGTTTCTTCCCTTTCATAAGAGAATGCAAACATTTGTGCACCGGGGACGATTATCGCAAAACGGGCCAACGCAGCGCAACGTTTGCCCGATGTCGGCTTGAAAATCGAGAATACGCAACGTGACCTCGACTCGAATGAGTTCCTTGACCGCGCTTGTTACGCTAATCGTATTTCGCCATCGAAATGAAGTGAATCGCCGTTTAGCCGTTCTCGATGTAGCGCTCCACAATACTGAACGTTACATCAAAACATATAGTCACGTGACATTGTGAATAAGATCGAAGATCAGTGGTGCGAATGATTGGGAAGGACAAGCTCGGCAGATGTGCTATGATCGCGTTTTTTGCAGACATCGCGTCTTTTCTTGCTTTTTGGTAACAAGTAATTACAAAAGTAACAACAGGTGCTATTACAGTAGTTATTACCGTAATTTCCGGCCTATAAGCTGCGACTTTTTTCACATGCTTTCAACCTCGCGGCTTACGCGGGATAATTTTTTTGTATTTTTTGTAACGGCCGCAAGGGGGCAGTCGAACGGAAAAGGTAAGCGTGAGACGGTGGAATCAATATCAATGTGCCGAGGAAGGGACTTTTACCGGTATGTTTTTTTTTTTTTTACCGGCCCTGTTAGCGCTGTGCTAGCTTGTTGCTGTGTCTCAGTGATTTTTACTGGTATGTTTTTTGTTTTTTTTTAACTGGCCCTGTTAGCGCCGCGCTAGCGTGTTGCTCCTGTGTTACTGCCGTGTCTTAGTGATTTAGTTTTTTTTTTTTTTTTTACCGGCCCTGTTAGCGCTGTGCTAGCTTGTTGCTGTGTCTCAGTTATTTTTACTGGTATGTTTTTTTTTTTTAAACTGGCCCTGTTAGCGCCGCGCTAGCGTGTTGCTCCTGTGTTACTGCCGTGTCTTAGTGATTTAGTTTTGGTTTTTTTTACCGGCCCTGTTAGCGCCGCACTAGCGTGTTGCTGCTGCCGGTGTTTTTAGCCATTCCAGAAATTTTGCAGCCCGTGGTCAAATATGTTTAGCTGAAAATCAGAAGTAAACATAATTCTGTTTAGTTAGGCGTGCGCATATACATTGAATATGTTTGCTTGAGACATTTATCTTTTGTTGGTCTGCCGTGTCTCAGTGATTTAGGTATGTTTTTTTTAAACCGGCCTTGTTAGCGCTGTGCTAGTGTTAGCGTGTTGCTCCTGTGTTACTGCCGTGTCTCAGTGATTTAGATATATATATATATATTTTTTTTTTGTTTAACCGGCCCTATTAGCACTGTACTAGCGTGTTGCTGTGTCTTAGCCCTGTTCGTGCTACCATGTGCTATGTTAAGCTAGGCTAAGTTATTAAAACTTTGAAAACTCTTTCTGTGTACCGTCTTTCTTTGTAAATATCTCGTGTTTCAATGTGGGCACTTGCGGCTTTTACGCGGGTGCGGCTTATGCATGTACCAAATGGTATTTCCTTTACAAATGTACTGGGTGATGCTTATAAACAGGTGCGCTGTGTAGGCCGGAAATTACGGGAATTTGCTTCAATTCAGTTGGCATTGTGCCGCTCCTTCTGGTGTGCAGACTTTGGCCACCTGGGGGCGGTAACAGACTGTCATGGCTAATAACGTTGGCGCTAGTTGGGTGCTGGTGTTTTTAGCCATTCCAGACATTTTGCAGCCGGAGTCCAAATATGTTTTGGTGAAAATAAGAAGTAACATAATTCTATGTTTAGTTAGGTACGCGCACATACATTGAATATGTTTGAAACATTTGTCTTTTGTTGATGCGTAACTGATCCATTTCTATAATATACGGGCTGATATAAAAAGAAACATTCCGATGAGCGCAAGCTGTCAGTAGAATTTAGCTCATTGTGGCACATCGTCGTGATTCATGGAGACGTTTCAACTCGTTCGCCTGTGCAGCAAAACACAATTTTGGCTTGAGGGAGCAATATCCATTAAATATGAATTAAGGGGCTAAAATAATTATGTTTATCTCTCACTGTGGACAGAGCTGAAGGTGCATCGGAACTAGAATTTATTAAACGCTCATTATTATAAAGCACGGATTGACGGCATCTTTTTACTTGTTACTTTTGAAAGTTTATTTTTGAAGTCCATCCATCCATCCATCCATCCATCAATTTATCCGGTGGGGTCGCCGGAGGATTGAAGAACATCCCTCGCAAATGAGAATAAAACACGTTAGGAATGGTTTTTAAAAAATAATTTCATTTATTCGATCAATAATAAGGCAACAGTTTCAATAGCGACAGGCTTAAAGCAGCCTACAAGCCGTGACATTTTTTCACGCTAGTTAGCGTTAGCACCGCTGCGTCAGTGTTAACTGCGCCGTGTTACCGTTAGCATTAGCACAGCCGCGCTAGCGTTAAGCTCTTTGTGTGTACCGAGGCTTATCACCAGGTGCGCTCTGCAGGCCGGGAATTACGCTAAGTAAATGTACGTGGTCAATTTGAGTACGATGTGTATCCGAAGATGTACAATTTGCTACCGATCCAAATGCAAATTAATCCCCCCCCCCGAGGGCCACTGCGGTCCGTGATTGACAAAATATGCAGTCAGTGCGCGTGTCGGTCTGCGGCCGACCCCCGAGACGAACGTACGTCACGGCAAAAGCTTCCCGCCCCCGCCCGCATCCCTTCAAGCCCTCGGAGCATCCAAGACGCTTTGCTATTCTGGATCGGGCCCCGTCGCGCCGCTGGCACGCCGCGTGGAAAGAAAGCCGGCCTCCCCTCCTCTGGGCCGCAACAAAGGCGATTGTTTGGGGCGACCTTGGAAGCAGCTGCGTCCTCTCTGGCCGCTGTTACGCAATTCCCCCGTCGCACTTTGAAATGTGCCACTCAAACTAGTCTTGTATAACAACACGCTGATTAAAGACAATTTGGTACAAAAAAAAAAAAAAAAAAACCGTGCGGTTGCTCCTTAGACCCTCACAGCATCCATCTGAAGCTCCGTACGTGTCAATCAAATTTGCCTCGGTCTTATTATACGTTATATTTAAAATAAAAGCTAGCAAAAGGGAGCTTACAAAAGAGCTTACAAAATCTTTTAAAAAGTAAGTAGCGCTGCAGAAACAATATCAGCCGTACTCGTGAAAATCAAACTTTAAAGCTCTCACTTGGCACTCGACAGCCTCGCACTTGAGGCGATGGAACCTTCCGAACTGCCCAGAGGGGCGACGAATGAAGACCACCACGACTAAATCGCGGAGTAGACTGGACGCGAGTAAAACACTCGGCCGGTGAATTGACGAAACGGAAACGAGCGCCGGGCTGCCGCCGATCGCGACGACCCCGCTCGGCGGAACGGACGTAAACCGCTGCCGAGGTTGAGGAAGGTGCGACCATCCATTTTCTTAGCCGCTTATCCTCACAAGGGTCGCGGGGAGTGCTGGAGCCTATCCCAGCTGTCAACGGGCAGGTTGCCAGCCAATCGCAGGGCACATCGAGACAAACAGTCGCACTCACAATCGTACCTACAAGCAATTTAGAGTCTCCAGCGAATGCTGGGAGAGTCACTGATGGTGTATTGCGGGGTGTCAAACTCATTTTTCCCGTGGGCCACATTGTTGTTCCGGTTTCCCTCAGACGGCCCTCATGACTGTGGTACAAAAATATTTCATCATCTCGTCATATTTACATCATCAATTTATGAACTAGTTTTGGAACCATAAATCAAGGGTCATATGTTTTTCAGCTATTCGCGTTTGGTAACCCAAAAATGCTTGTAATATTTTTTGATTTATGACAATTTGAAATTTTGGTAGAGATTTCTACAAAAGTCATGGAAATTGACACTCTAGATTTGGCTTCGAAGCCCACATAACATCGTGCGGCGGGCCAGATCTGGCCCCCGGGCCTTGAGTTTGACACCCGCGGTGTCGCGGTACACGCGCCTGCCTTTGATGCGGGCAGCGTGGGATCGATTCCCGCTCAGTGAGGGTGTCCATATCCGCCCTGCGACTGACTGGTGACCAGTTCAGTTCAGGGTGCAGTCTGCCCTTCTACCGAAGCTAGCTGGGATAGGCTCCTGCTTTCCCGCAACCCCTTGTGAGGATAAGCGGCTTGGCTAATGACATGACATGATTGTTTTTTCACACTAGTTAGCGTTAACAGTGCCACGTTAGTGTGGAGGAAGCCAGAGTGCCCGGAGAAACCCAACGCAGGCACGGGGAGAGCACGCAAACTCCTCACCGGCGGGTCCGGGATTGAACCCGGGTCCTCAGAACTGCGAGGCCAACGCTGACCCACCGTGCCGCCCCATTATTGTCTATTTAATTTTAATATTTTTCATTTTTGTCCAGACAAATGTATATTTTCTCACTTTTTCCTCTACCCCCAAAGGAAATGTTAGTCATCTACACATTATAGCAATTATTTCTTCTCTATTTTTAATCAAAGCACATTCAAATTCTGATTTTGTCATCCGTCCGTCCGTCCCCATAAAAATAGCCCTGACAGAAGCAAGAGTAGACAGGAAAGTTTCCGACAAACAACACTCTTACAAACCACCGGCGTCATGCCACTTTCGCTGAAAGGCAATAATCCTCGAGCCGAGAAAAGCCAGCGCGACGGTAACGAGACGGTGTTATCGGTCCCTCTCGCGCAAGGTGTCACTTTGCTGCCGGGCCGTCACCGGAGCCCGACCGCCCTCGTTTGGTCTCTTTGTTCGCCTCCCTGACTCATCAAGCGCAAAGACCACCGCTTTCTCCCCAATTAGCCGCAGATAATTGTACACCGTGCGACGGCGACGGATTGACGGTGATTCCTTTTGTCTAAATGACCCGACTTGTTACATCGATAATAATATAAAGGAAGGATTTGGCGGCTTTAATCAATCAATGACATCCGAGCGCTCAAATGCCAAAGAAATTGCTTTTGGGGTTTTGGCCTTTTTGCGCACAAACTGCTCTTTTGACCGAAATAAAAATCTTCCCGAGTCTCTGCTAGGTTAAAATTGCTTTCTTGCCTTTGCGCAGGAACGGCATTTTACACCGGAAAATAGAAATCTTCGAGTGGAAAATAACAGCGAAGCCTCGGTAATAATGATACAAAAATGACGCCCCTCCCGGGCTAACCCGAACCCACTTACTGAATGAGTGATAAAATGAGTTTTTCTGTCAATGACTAATGGACCTTTCCGACTGGCGATCTTCAGCTCCGCCCTCCTTAGCGACAGTTGCCGTCTCCCACTTCTTCTTCTTCTTCTTCTTCTTCACCTTTCGGCTTGTCCCGTTAGGGGTCGCCACAGCATGTCATCTTAGATGAACGCATATTTGTTTGGCACAGTTTCACGCCCGGATGCCCTTCCTGACGCAACCCCTCCGCATTTACCCGGGGAGAGAAGCTTACAACGCCCGGTATTCCCAAGCGGTCTCCCATCCAAGTACTAACCATGGCCAAACCCGCTTACGGCCACGTCACGCCATGACGTTCTGGTCAGCGTTTGAGGAAACGTTGGTAACCGCTCATTGTCGCCGGGATAGCGTTGTTTGAACGCTAGTGAACGTCAATGATCGCTGGGAATCGGCGGAGAACGCCGGTCCAGAAAAAAAAGTTTTGAACGCGCACAAAAGTTCTCACCGAGACCAGCGTTCATCAGCGTTTCATTTAAAACGCTGCAGAACGTTCGTGGAACGTTTTACTAAGGTTCGCCGAGCGCTGCACGCGTTCGGCTATCGTTAGTCAGTCGTTACTGTAGCGTTAATATGTTGTTACTTAATCGTTTGCTTTGCAGTGAACGACTCACTGGCGACCTGTCAACGACCACTGAACCATCCCGTAGCGCGCACAGCGTGTAACCAAAGTCAAACGAACGTCCTTTGGCGTCCGTTGAGCGTCATTCGTGCGTTTCCCGAACTTATATCGGTATATAAACAGATGCTTTGCATTCTTACTTGCAGCGCTAGTTGCTGAAGTCCGCGCCCCACCTTTTTTTTCGTCTCGGAGGCATGATGCTGACTGTTCAAACTCCCGAGAACCACTGAAGTGAGTGTGAAATTTCCAACGTTTTCGTTCTCGTTCCACTGTAAAAATTACACGCCAGCAAAACGCTATTCTGTCATTATTCACCCGTTTAGTCACACGCTCGTCTAACGTTGACAAATCGCTCGTCGCGCACCACTGACACGTTAGCACGCGCTAATGGTTTTTAGGGGTATCTTATTTGGTCGCTGTTACACACGTTAGTCATGCGTTAGACTCACGTTAATCACACGCCAGATGTGTCAGATGTGTGTGCTGTAAAATAGAACGATTGAAATGTTCAGAGAACGTCACGGTGTGACGGGGCCATTAGCTTCCGAGATCTGACGAGATCGGGCGTTCTCAGGGTAGAATAGTTGCTATCTCCCACTATCTTCCAAAATGGCGACTGAACAGAACAGGATTGGGGCGGATTCTCTATCGCGTATTCCCGATAACAATAACGGTCGGTATGTTTTTTTCCAAATGCGTCAGACTTGTCCTTCTAGAGCGAGAGGTCTCAACTATTTCACGCAAGGATATGTATGGCTCATAATGGACCTTTCCGACCTGTCAATCACTCGTACAATTATAGCCAATCAGATAGCCGCGTTGTCTTAACCCCTGGCTTGACCCGCCCCCTCTTGTTGTCATGTCCCACAAGCAATGCCGGGTGTCAGTAGCGTGCGCTTGGAAAAGTTAACGTTACGAAGAAAATGGTCCACAGATGCGCTTGGGGAACGCGCAATTCTGATGAAAGATATCCTTGATTCATTTTCCAAAGCCTAAAACACAGTTGACGAAGTGTCTACGATGGATTACGGCTCGCGGAAGAGCGCACGTACAACTAAATGTCGACAATATCAACGAACACAAGGCTGTATGTTCGAGGGTAAGTGAGGGAAAAGTATCTTCTCTAGAAGAGTTTGATTGCATTATTATCAGTGCAGGAGAACAACTTTCACTTTGTTAGCGTATCACTGACCTGCTGAATGAAGTGTGTCATGTTTTACGCCGAAGAGTCGAGTTAGAGATACGTAAATACGCCATGTCATGCAAGAGAAATGTCTTTTTGCCCATTTGTATCGCATCGGACTTTTAACACGGAGCACTGGGTTCGATTACGATCACTTATAAAGAGTACAATGATATTACTCGTGATCTTTCCAAGTAAAAAGTACTCACCCTGCTTTACATGCGCAGTGCGATTCCACATCGTTATACTGTTGGATTTCAAGATGAAGTTTGTGAGGCATCAAACGATCATCAATCGATGTTTTGCATCGATCGCCAACGTTTCGCTGCAACACTGACATTGCGTCCTGCTCCGTGAAAAAAATCTTAATTCCGTGTACATATCCTTGCGTGAAATAGTTGAGACCTCTCTGGAGAACTCTCTTGGACAAGTCCGACGCATTTGGCTAAAAACATACCCCAAAATTATCTGGAATATGCGATAGAGGATCCAGTTCAAACATGTTCTGTTCAATCGCCATTTTGGAAGATTGTGTGGCATGGCAACTGTTGCTAAGGGGTCACTTCCCCCTCACTTACATTCGAACATACAGCCTTGTGTTTGTTGATATTGTCCCCACTTAGTTGTACGTGGGCTCTTCCGCGAGCCTTAATCCATCGTAGACACCTCATCTACTGGGTTTTATTTAGACTTTGGAAAATGAATCAACCTATCCGGATATCTTTTCATCAGAATTGCACGTTCCCCAAGCCAATCTGAGGACCATTTTCTCCGTAACATTAACTTTTCCAAGCGCCCGCTACTGACAACCGCCATTGCTTATGGGACAATGTGGCAAGAAGGGTGTGTTAAGAAAATGGAGCTATGTGATTGGCTATTATTGTACGCGTGATTGACAGGTCGGAAAGGTCCATTCAATAATCCATCTGTTGGACCAAAATATGCAAACGACCTCATTCTTCATGCACACATTGGACGCTGCTCCCACCAATATTATCTGCAGTTTCTTTGTTTTTTTTTTCCATATTGAAAAGGCGTGAACATTCCAACCAATCGCCAAGTACCTCTTTCAACATGCAGCTACAGGTTTTGTTTTGTTTTTTTATACGATTTAAGTGATGATCTGCTACATTCGGAGGTCCCCGTGGCGACGCTGCAGGGGGGCCACAATCTTCTCTGCGGAAAATCAGCGAAAAAATGCAAGGTCACGTGTCACCGCGCTGGCTGTTTGTTTATGACGGCAATCATACGGTTCCTCCATCTCCTCACCCCGGGAATAACCTTTCCATAATGGGAATGCGAAGGCTCGGCGGCGCTGAGGATTGTTGAGGACGCGGCGGCCACGGGAAGGCGTTGATGAGAGGACATGAAGGAGAATACTTAATGGCTGGATGGACGGATTGCTCATCAGATGCGGGGCTGTCACGCGTCTCCCGCCGCTGGACGGCCGTCACGCCGCCGATGAATTGTTAATACGTTCTTATTCGCCGTTTTCATCCCTCTTGGATCGAAAGCACTTGGTGCCGTTGAGTGCGTGTCGCGCTACCTTGGATTTTTCGCGCGATGCCCTAAGAAGATCCGTTTAAGAGCAGTTTGAGCGGGGTACACGCAGGCGTCCATTTTCTATAGCGCTCGTGTTTCCTGAGAGCTGGAGCCAATCCCGCCAGACGTTGGTTGACAGGCAGAACCACCAAGACAAAAAAAAAAAAGAAGCATTCACACTCACATTCACTCTTACTCTATGTACAATATAGTCTTCAATAAACCCAACACGCGTATTTTTGGGGCTGTATGAAATACCGTTAAGAAATACCCAATTGTAAAAATTTACGGGGCTGTCAATTACTTGTTGCGGGTTTCAGCTCCCATCCAATTGCAAGGATTTACCGTTTACGTTAATCGCTGCTTTAAAATACTGAAGGTAATTTCCAACCTTCAAGTCGTGACGCGTTCAACCCTGCGGTTTATGCGGTGATGCGGCTAATTTGTGCATTTTTTTTCTAACGGCCGCTAGGGGGGCACACGAGCGGGAAAGGTAAGAGTGAGACCGGTGGAATATATGTGTCGAGGAAGTGGCTGTTAGTGGCCCTGTTAGCGCTGCGCGAGCGTTAGCGCTGTGCTACTGGCGTGTCACAGTGATATTTACCGGTAAGTTTTATTTCAACTGTCTCTGTTAGCGCTAGCTTTAGCACCACGCTAGCGTTAGCACCACGCTAGCGTCTTTCTGTGTACCATCTTTGTAAATATCTCGTGTTTCAATGTGGGCACTTGCGGCTTTTACACTGCTGCGGCGTATGTATGTACCAAATGGTATTTCCTTGACAAATGTACTCGGTGAGGCGCTCTGTAGGCCGGGAATTACGATATTTATAAAATAAAATGAAAAAATCGGTGGTAGCATTGTCGGTATAGTGCCAGTACATAACAACACAAGTAATAATTTTTGTTTTTGACATAGTTTTCAAGATGTATTGGAAACACGAAAGGGAAGAAATAAGTCCCCTTTGGTTTTTTTGTTTTCGAGCAATATTTTGTCAACTTTTTCCTTGATTGTTCTGCGTGAATTTTAATGGACATATTCAGGCGTAGCAATAAAGCACTAATCTAGATTAGGACCATTTAAACTTTCTGCCATCTTAACTTTTGTTGGCTTTTCTAGGAACGCATGAATAAAAGAGCACAAGCTGTGCCAACACTCCGGCAGCCCGATCATTTACCACCCGTATGTCGGCGCCGCGCTTTAGCAGGCACTTAGCGCACGAGCGACGTCATTTAAGTGTCATCCGTCTTCATCTCCCGTGCGGCGCGGTCGCCGCATAGGATATTCCAATGTTACGTTTAAGCAGCCCACACCAATCACACGCTTGCCCACTTGATGAGGAATCCAATTGCTCTGATTTGCTTGATGTTCTCTAAATAATCTCCAAAAAACAGTTGTTGTCATGTAATAATGAAACAGCCAACTTTTCCTATCTTAAGCGTTTCAATAGCCACGAAGGAAAGCAAGAACTCTCTGTATCTTCCGCTAACAACCCGGGCTAAATTTAGCTCCTCACCGAAAAAGATCTTAAATATTGATGTGTCATTTCAAGCGTACGTCGTTAACATCAATAATTATTTTCCGATAGCAGCTTTAACGTCTTCTCGTGTTAGTCTAGCGTGTAGAATAAATACAGTTTTGTACATTGTACAACCAATGGAGCCTTCAAATGATTCTAATTTCTCAAATATTGCTGAAATGGTTTCTAGAGTGATTTTCCAGTGATGTCGAGTATGTTTTGTGTGATTTAAAAAAAAAAAAAGTTTACTTTTGTGCTCAGACAGTGGCTGGAGTCGAAGTTTATTGAAGACTTTCTCCATCGATGTTAACGTGAGTATGTTGAGTCTTCGGGTTAAGACGCTCTCGATCTAAAATGTTTCAACTTTACAACGCCCGTGCGCCATTTGGTCTGGCTAATACTTGTCCGTGTTTCTGCGCCTGGTGTATCTTCGCATTTTTCGCCCTCCTTTTTGAGACATTATGGCCCCAAAGAAGAAAGCTGTGTCTTTTAGCAATGCTTCTGGAGCCAGAACAAAATCCATGACCACGGAAACGAAGCTCAAGATCATAAAAATATTGCAGAAAGGCGAGACGCCAACACCACCGAGGCTTCAGTCGGTCGACCGCGGTGACAAGTATTAAAGACAAAGCCCGTATTTTAGCGCATGCGAAGGGTTCCGTTCCTATGTCGGACACAATGATCACAAAACAAGGTTCTTTGCGACTTATCGAGGTGGAGAGGATTGAGGACTCGGTTCCTTGGCGATAGCTAAGCGCAGCCTCCCCGTCTTCTTCTCCATCCACCTCTCAGCAGGAATGCTCAGTACATCATCTTGTTTATTATTTTGATGTAAATTCTGACTTTAATCGTGGAATGCGACTTAAGTCGAAATTCGAGTTAAGTCGCTACTGTAGGAACGGATCTCAGTGGTAGACCGAGGACTCCCTGTGTTTCTGTGTATTTGTCGATACATGCCGTGGGATTTGCTGGCGAACCTGTCAATGGGTGAACCCCAACTCCCACTCAACCTCAGAGGGGCGAGGCTCCAGCTCACCCGTGACGACAAGCGCAATTGACGACGGAAGGACGTGTGCGCTGCTTCGAAATTAATCCTCCGAGAACAGAACTTTCAAGGTAGCGAGAAATCGTTTCGACCGAAGGGGAATAAGGAATCGAGAATATTACATATTTACTGTATAATTCATCGTCAGCTGTCCTTGAAATGCTAAGACGTTGCGGGTTTGATGAGCAGTCGATACATCTTTTAGCATTCTCTTGGAATTCCTCTCCTCAATGCTTACTTTTGGCAGTCACGTCCTCGACAATGCTCATTACTGCGCCGCCTCCGCCTCCCCATTATGGTTATTCCTGAGGTGAGAAGACGGTACGAGAGCTGCCATGAACGCTCAGCCGGCACGTGACATGCAATCCTCCATCCTTTTGTTGATTTTCCCAGTGAGAAGATTGAAGCCGCCGCCGCATGATCTCCACGAGTCTCTCAGAACGCGGCACATCGTCGTTCACGCCGTTAGAGGTGTGTTGTAAAGATTTCAGGCCCGCTGTCAGGAAACAAATTCTAAAACCCAAAATGCTCGTTGCTGGCCCGACTATTAACGAGCGCTTCTACCGAGAGATTCTGCGGCATTTGCGAGTTGATCTGCTTCACCGTGACAACGCACCTGCTCGCAATACCCTGAGCGTCCGAAGGTTCCTGGCCGAGAAAAAACGACCGCGGTGCCGGAGCAACCTGCCTACCATCCTGGCACCGTGTAAATTTATCACTGTTCAGTTGTGTTTATTTTTTTCCACACAGCATAAATATTTGCTCACTTCATCTCATACAGTAAATTAAACCTGTAAGAAAGTAAAATTTTCAAATAATTGTGCTATTAATAGACCTTAGGAAGGGAATCCAGCGCCGATTGAGCGAGGGTTTCGGTAACCCCTCCTCAGTACCGCTTCCTGAAATCAGAGCGAGATGAGAGGAGCGCTCCGCTTCAATCCCGGAGGTGTCAAACTCATTTTGGTCACGGGCCGCACTTCTGCTTCGCTTTACCTCAGAGGACCATTACGCCTGTGAATCCATATGAATATTTCATCGCCTCATCATAGGACCACAAAGTGATGGCTAACTCGTTTTGAAATCGGAAGCCAAGGATAATTGTTTAACTTTTGTTCGTGCATGTTTTTACAACAACAACAACCAAAAAAAAAAAATTGCAAAATCTCAACATTATAATTTATTAGATGCGAACATTTTGGAATTTTGGCCAGGTTCTTAGCAAGAATCATGGAAGTTGAGGCAAGTTATTTCCTTTCCCGGGGCGCATAAAATAATGTGGCGGGCCGGATGTGGCCCCCGAGCCTCAAATTTGACACCTTTGCTTGCAGCCATGCCATTTTAGCACAACGCACCAATCTACTCCTGTGTGTGTTTGGGTCATTTTCATCTTAATTCTGCTTCATGAAATGTGTTTTTTTTTCTTTATATCATATTTATTTATGTTTTTATATTCCCACTTTGCGATGTAGAAGAATATTTATCTTGGCAACTTTTTGGGGGGTTAGGAACCGATTAAAGGCATTTCCATTTTTTTTTCATTTGTGAGAGCTGATTTGAGGTACAAGTGATTTGATCTAAGAGAGTGGCAATGTGGCGGCATGGTGGAACAACTGGCTAGAGGGTTGGCCTCAAGGTTGTGAGGACTGGGGTTCAAGTCCCGGCCCCAACCTGTGTGGAGTTTGCATGTTCTTCCGGTGCCTATGTGGCTTTTCTCCACGCACTCCAGTTTCCTCCTGCATCCCAAAATTCATTGGAGACTCTAAATTGCCCCTAGGTGTGATCTTCAGGGCGACTGTTGTTTGCCTCCAAGTGCCGGTGACCACTTCAGGGTGTACCCCACATCCTGCACGATGATAGCCGGGACAGGCTCCGGTACTCCCGCGACCCTTGTGAGGATAGGCGCCTCAGAAAATGGATGGATGGTTGTAGCGGAAACTGAACTAATAAAACTAGATAGCAAAAGCACCACTTTGTGTCTTTTTTGAAACTAGTCCTAGAACTTTTCTGGCACACCTCGAACGCGTGAAACTGTTGTTGTGTTTGAAGCCAGAACCGGGGTACATACTGAACCGGTTGCCAGTCAGTTGCAGAGTACTCATACTCAATCAACCATGCACCCAAAACTTAAAACTGTGACACTGGCTGTGAAAGATTTTCTGGCAAATGTTCTTTTCTATTCTGTACTATTCTTACATTTTCTTTCCATGAATAAAAAAGGATAATTAAAATAGCTCGCAGGTCAAATGAGACCAATTAAGGGAATATGGAAATGTTTACAAACAACAACAAACAAAAATAATAACCCACACTCTCAAAGTCATACACATATGTCTGGTTCTATTTTCATATTCAAGGTCCATAGATGTAAAAAAAAAAAAAAAAAAAAAAAAAAAACCATAATAAAATGGCTCCTTGTTGGAATAATGCATTTGAAATGGATACACAGTTACAGTAATTGCTTTGACACAATATTCCAAGCAAGATATGTAAATGCCACAGACAATGAATTATTCATACAGGAACTAACCCCCGTAATCTTGGTTGGCAAAAGCCTTCTGGGGGGGAACCATCTTTGCGCTCAAGTACTCTTTGGCTGATGCTATCGCTGGCTAACGTTAGCTTTTGAAATGTTTATCATTGACTCGTCAGCCAAATATATTATCAAATTATCAAGTTCACTCCTGAATGCTACGATGAAACGTGTCACTTATTAAATAGGTGTGTGTTTTTGTTTTCAAGGAACACACAGCCTACAAACTTAGCGCTTCACTTAGCTAGCAAGTGCAAGGAATTACGAACAAACTCAACAAAAGCATTGAAAGATTTACTTTTCGTTGTTGGCTCGACATAACAATTAAACTCCAAAATGTCCTCCAAAAGAAATGAAAAGCAAAAGTTGAATATTCACTCAACATTATTGACAAGTTCAAACAAAGCCCTGAAGACACAAGAGGTAAGCTGAACCATTAATCATATTTAAAACGTGACGAAGTTGGTGATATTAGCACGTTTTTCAAATTGTGTCACTTATTTAATACCAATGGCTGATAAAACGAAGCTTTTTTTAGCTGTTACTAGAGCTAAAGGGTTTGTAGAGCTGATAAGGTTCTGTGTTGTCTACCAATGATAAGAACTCAACACTGGCACTGTTTTTGTTTTATTTAAAAAAAAAAAAAAAAAAAACAGACTAGGCCATGTAGGTTTAAAATTATGATTTCCTTTTGTGTGGATCAATACATTTATTCACTTATCCTGTTTACAAAAGTTCACCTGGCAAAATAAATATGTTCTGGATACTATCAAACCAAAGATACTTTAGGTAGCTTTTGGTCATAAAGATTAAAATCAACACTGGTGGCCTCTGTGTGAATTTATATTAATGAAGCAGGAGACCAATTAGTCAGCCATCTGCAGTTCTGTTGTGAATTCTTCAAAAGAATAGTCAACCCAAGTCTATTTGTAAATTCACTCATTGACATTTGTTTTCCTGTGGAACTTATTCTAAGCTATTGATGATTAAAAAAAAAAAAAAATCACCTATTCACAGTTTTTGCAATTAGTGTGACAATGGCACAAGATGGCGCCACAGACAAAAAACTTTGCATGTCAGGGAGTTTAGACTGGGATGCCAGTCAGAGTTGTGGAGTGTCTTGACTCCATGTGCAAGTTTTTAAAAAAAAAAAAAAATTCTCATGATCATGATCTTTCGTTGAGTTTGATATTCTCACTCGCTGCTGTTGACATTTATGTCCATCAACTGTTTACTGTATAATTGTCGCGTATGTTTTTTCAATAGGTAGGCTCGGAATAGGGTTGAGATCGCCACAGATTTTGAGTAGGAGATGAAGGGTGAATCTTGGCCCATCCATTTTCTTTGCCGCTTATCCTCACGAGGGTCGCGGGGAGTGCTGGAGCCTATCCCAGCTGTCAACATGCAGGAGGAGGGGTACACCCTGAACTGGTCGCCGGCCAATCGCAGGGCACATAGAGACGGACAGCAGTCGCACTCGCAATCACACCTAGGGGCAATTTAGAGTCTCCAATTCATGTTGCGTGTTTTTTGGGATGTGGGAGGAAACCGTAGTGCCCGGAGAAAACCCACGCAGGCAGGGGAAGAACATGGAAACTCCACACAGGCAGGTCCGGGATCGAACCCGGAACTTTAGAACTGGGAGGCCAAACGCTGACCGCCCTGTTTAGTGTAGTTGTTTTTTTTTAACTTGCTTTGCATCTTCAGACATTTATTTTAATTTACCATATTGTAGTATTTGCATTTTTTTTTAAGTATTTTATAAATATTTCTCCAATCAAATTGAACTATACTAACTTATTTTTGTTATGAATGAATTTAATGGTCAAATTTAAAATTTTACACAATTCAAGTGTAAAAAGGGGACTTGTACTATTCCAAAATGATAATGCATGGAGACAAACAGCCGCACTCACAATCACACCTTGGGGCAATTTCGAGTGTCCAATCAATGTTGCATGTTTATGAGATGTGGGAGGAAACCCACGCAGGCACGGGGAGAACATGCAAACTCCACACAGGCGGGTCCGGGATTGAATCCGGGAGCTCAGAACTGTGATGCCAACGCTTTACCAGCTGACCCACCGTGCCGCCACTTTTATCATTTCATTTCATTTATTTTTCGTTCACCTGACTTTTATCCATTACATTTTTTCGTTTCATTGGGCACGCTTTTTATTATATATTTTTTGCATCAGTGATTTTTATTTTACGATTGTACGCCACAGAGCGGTCTGGCGTTTGTACTTTTGACGCGTTTTTTCTGGGGCGTCCCCAAAGGGAGTTCTGATGGGGCTTCTGGCTGCGGAGAGTGGCGAGGTCCCGTCTCCAGAGGCCCTGGGAAGTCACGACCTCAGTCCAAAGCACTTTTAACTCATTCACTGCACACCATTTTCAAAGGAAAGTCTCCCCCCCCCCACACACACCCCACCCCCCCTTGCCGGCCATTTTAAAGCATTTTTCATGCGTTCCGTGACAATATAAGAAAGAAAACCTACCAAAAGAAAGAGTGGATGCTCTTCTTTCACCGGGCTCTTTTTTTTTTTTCCCGGTCCTCAGTCATCAGCGGCGGCGCGGTGGTTGGCTTAATCAAAAACACCAACACCTGACAAAAAAATGGAGAAAATAAGCAATCGTGAAAAGAAACACGCTACGCAAAACTGCGGTTTTGATGTTGACGTTTTTTTTTTTTTTTTTTTTTTTTTGCTTTTGAAAAACATCGACTTCTAAAACAAAAACAAGACTGAGAAAAGGCTGTAGTAGGAGGGAAAATAACAAGTTGTAAATAACAAAAAAGTATTGATTCAAACACAAAGCGCTATGACAACAATGACACTCTTCTTTTCGTCAATCGTAACACGCACATTGTGATACATACTGCGTTCATACCATATATGCATACCACGTTCAAGCGTGACGTGCCTAAACCTGTCAGACGTCGAACCCGCCGGCATTTCTCTCCCTCATAATTGACGCGATGACGGCACGGTGCATAAGTTGGTAAAGCGTTGGTCTCACAGTTCTGAAGTCCCGGGCTCAATCCCGGACTTGCCTCAGTGGAGTTTGCATGTTCTCCCCCTTCCTGCGTGGGTTTTCTCCGGGCACTCCGGTTTCCTCCCACATCCCAAAAATATGCAACATTGATTGGACAGTGTAAATTGCCCCTAGGTGTGATTGTGGGTGCGGCTGTTTGTCTCCATGCATTATCATTTTGGAATAGTACAAGTCTCCTTTTTACACTTGAATTGTGTAAAAATTAAAATTTGACCATTGAATTCATTCATAACAAAAATAAGTAGTATAGTTGAATTTGATTGGGGAAATATTTAAAAAAAACACTGCAATACTAGAATATGGTAAATTATTTTTTTTTTAAAATTAAATAAAATAAGAGTGCCAAGCATGTCTGAAGATGGACAAAGTTAAAAAAAAACAACAAATCTAAACAGGGCAGTCAGCGTTTGGCCTCACAGTTGTAAGGTCCGGGTTCAATCCCGGACCCGCCTGTGCGGAGTTTGCACATTCTCCCCGTGCCTGCGTGTGTTTCCTCCGGGCAGTCCGGTTTCCTCCCACACATCCCAAAAAAAACATGCAACATTGATTGGACACTCTAAATTGCCCCAAGGTGTGATTGTGAGTGCGGCTGTTTGTCTCTATGTGCCCTGCGATTGGCTGGCGACCATTTCAGGGAGTAACCCCGCCTCTTGCCCGTTGACAGCTGGGACAGGCTCCAGCACTCCCCGCGACCCTTGTGAGGATAAGCGGCAAAAGTAAATGGATGGCTGGAAATGCTAAAAGTGTTGATCATAAGGATTTAAAAAAATAAAATAAAAAGCTCAGTATGAATAACCGTAATCCTCAACTAGTTTAAAGCTAAAATAAAACTGGGGGCCTTGAGCCTCCTTTTAAAAATATCAACGCCGTCTGCGTGCCTCAGCTCCTCCGGTGGGGTGTTCCGTGGTCTTGGAGCGGCCCCTCGCCTGGGGGGAGGTCTTAGATCTGCTTCTTCGGTATTACAAAAAAAGGCCAGTACTAAAGGACCTGAAAGATTGTGAGGATTGATTCGGGTGAAAGCAAATCTACGAGATAAGAGGAGCCGAGACAATGCAAGGTTTTAGAAATCATACAAGAACCTTTAGAATCGATCCTGGAACACTCAATTCTCTCAAACCGATGTCATCTGCGCTCCGAGAAGACCAAAAAGGAGAGTGGTGGAGCAGTCATTGTGACGATTGGAGATAAAGGAGCGCATCAGCACCTCTGTGGTTACCTGAAAGAGCAACAAAAAAAAAAAAAATAATTGCAGCCAGCAGACTCCAGCGATGTGTTTATTTGGTGAAATACATCCATCGATCCATCCGTTTTCTCAGACGCTTATCCCCACAAGGCTCTGGTGCCTATTTTATGCTAACTTCAGGGAAGAGGTGAGGTACACCCCTGAAGTGGTCGCCAGCCAATCGCAGGGCACATAGAGACAACCAGTCGCACTCACAATCACACCTAGGGTCAATTTAGAGTCTCCAGTTAATATATGTTTTTGGGGATGAGGGTGGAAACCCAAGCTAGGACGGGGAGAAACTCCACACAGGCGGGGATGGGATTTGAGCCCCGGTCTTCTGAACTGTGAGGCAGAGACTCTATTGGTGCCTGCTGGTGAAATACATCCATCCATCCATTTTCTTTACCGCTTATCCTCACAAGGGTCGCGGGGAGTGCTGGAGCCTATCCCAGCTTTCAACAGGCAGCAGGTGGGGTACACCCTGAACTGGTTGGCGGCCAATCGCGGGGCACATTGAGAGAAATGGCTGCACTCGCAATCACACCTATGGTCAATTTAGAGTGTCCAATTAATGTTGCATGTTTTTGGGATGCGGGGGGAAACCGGGGTGCCCTGAGAAAAGCCACGCAGGCACGGGGAGAACGTGCTAGCTCCACACAGGAGAGCCTGGGATTTGAACCCAGGTTCTCCGAACTGTGAGGCCAAGGCTTTACCAGCTGCCCCCTGGCAAAATACAGTTTTCATTTATGATATGAGAGGCAAAAACTTTGATAAGAGTGAAAGCCTTGTGAAAGTTCATGACAGCAAAATATTACTTGCCGTCCAACTACTGGTAGTTTGTAAATGTGATTCCATAACCCAGCTTTAGCTTCCAAGGAATGTATAATAAATCATATTTCTGTACCTTTCTGGTTCTGTAGCATTGCTTTTGCATTGAAAGCATCATTTTTTAGATGTGCACATTCAAATAATGTATTGTTGATTTCTCCTTGAACAAAATGAAAACGTGGTGTATCAGGTTGTTTTTAAAATTGCCTTTATGAATCGTACCCCAAACGGCGTGCGTGACAATATGGAGCTCGCCCGCATTGACGGAACTATGTAATTTATAAACAATATCTACACAGCTCAAACCCGCGACATACGTTTTGTGTTGAACGACCGACAAAAATCAACAACCTGTCATTAATATTTTTCCCAAGATGGCAGCAGATAAGTCAGCAGTGCGGCGCTCACAGTACATTCGCCACAGACCGCGCGAATGGAAAAAGCGAGATTTGAAAGCAAATTTCACAAGGTGCCGCTCACGTTTTTCGTTTCTGGAACGGACGGGAAAGAGGACAGGTCTAATTTGGTCTTAGATGAGCACCTGCAACATCGCGGGAACTCTTTAGACTGCGAGTTCGCGAAATACGTCGGCCGAGGAAAATGCGCAGCTGGCCGGCCGCCGCGGGCAATAAATGACATTCGTGTGTCAACAATCCTGCGTGAATCAGAACGATCCGGAATGAATAACGAAAGATTTACTGCCGTGGTGGACAACACCGATTCCGGACCTGTGATAGAAGACCCAGTTGTGGGGCTACTTGAAAATAAAGGTAACGTGTGATGAAATGCAATATCACTGCCAGGGGCGGCACGGTGGGGCAGCTGGAAAGCGTTGGCCTCACAGTTCTGAGGTCTCGGGTTCAATCCCAGCCCTCCCTGTGTGGAGTTTGCATGTTCTCCCCGTGCCTGCGTGGGTTTTCTCCGGGCGCTCCGGTTTCCTCCCAAAGCATGCAGCATTAACTCTCTCCGGGCAGGGGTTGCAAATTTGCAACAGGTTTAATGTAATCGAAAATTCATTCATTTACTGAAGTATCATATTTATCTCATTTGGTCCAGAGAGGGTTAATTGGACACTCTAAATTGCCCCAAGGGGTGATTGCAATTGTAAGGCAACCACTTCAGGGTGTACCCCGCCTCCTGCCCGTTGACAGCTGGGATAGGCTCCGGCGCTCCCGCGACTCTGGTGAGGATAAGCGGCAAATAAAATGGATGGATGGATAATATGTAATATCACTGGGAGATGTGATCACTATAGAAAGATCCACTCTTAAACAAGACTGTGTTTAGTCTATACATCCATCTTCTTTGCCGCATATCCTCACAAGGGTCGCAGGGAGTGCTGGAGCCTATCCCAGCTGGCAGGAGGCAGGGTACACCCTGATCTGGTTGCCAGCCAATCGCAGGGCACATAGAGACAGGTGACAGTCACACTCGCAATCACACCTAGGGGCAATTTACAGTGTCCAATTAATCCATCCATCCATTTTCTTCACCGCTTATCCTCACAAGGGTCGTGGGAAGTGTTGGAGCCTATCCCAGCTGTCAATGGGCAGGAGGCAGGGGTACACCCTGAACTGGTTGCCAGCCAATCGCAGGTGCACATGGAGACAAACAGCCGCACTCACAATCACACCTATGGTCAATTTAGAGTGTCCAATTATTGTTTCATGTTTTGGGGATGTGGAGGAAACCAGAGTGCCCGGAGGAAACCCACGCAGGCAAACATGCAAACTCCACACAGGCGGGTCCGGGATTGAACCCGGGACCTTAGAACTGTGAGGCCACATGCTGACCCACTGTGCCACCCTGTTTAGTAGGTTTTTTTTTTTTTAAACTTTGTTCAATTAGCAGTGCTTTGCATCTTCAGACATGCTTGGCACTCTTATTTTATTTAATTAAAAAAAAAATTATTTACCATATTGTAGAATTGCAGTGTTTTTTTTTTTAATATTTTATAAATATTTCTCCAATCAAATTCAACCATACTACTTATTTTTGTTGTGATTTAAAGTAATGGTCAAATTTTCATTTTTACACAATTTGAATGTAAAAAGGGGACTTGTACTATTCCCAACTGATAATCCAAATTTTTTAACCAGGTAATATCAAAAACTGATGTGACGCATCACGATATCAAATCGCATCGCGTCCCTGAGAATCGTATCGAATGGTGAGATTCCCCGAGAGTCACACCTCCGCTTTCGTGCGCCGTCCGCCGTAACTGCCACGAATTTCACGCATTTGACTGTGTGTGTGTGTGTGTTAAATGAGGCGGCGCGGGGAAGTTGCGTGCCGAGAGATGTAAGAATCTCGCCGAATGCGGTTGGACCACCGAGCTTTGCCGGAGGGGCCGCTGGAGCCTCCGCAGCCTTTGTGACAGCGGCGCACCAGCAACCGCGGGTTAAAGGTGAAGACGGCGCGAGAGGGGCAGCCGCAGACGCGGCCTTTTGACGGCGAGTCATGTACTGCGGTAGAATCTAAAATTAGCCGGTGCCGAGAATTAAGACAATTCAGGGACTTCCGTGTCTATTCGTTCCATGAGAACGATGAGCAATTGTGATTGATTAGCACTTTGTGATCATTGTGATCGTCACATCGGGGGAGGCTGAGAAGTATTTGACGTGGAGCGAGCGTTAGCGTTTGAGATATTTATGTCAATGTTGTGGGGAAATGCTGCTTACCGAATAGTTTTGGAGCAACACGCTTTGGTTAAGCATCTTTTAATAAGCGGCAACTATGTCAGAGCTAAAGTATTGCAATTTAAAGCTCAAATGTCATCCCTATAAACATTCTAAAATAGATATTGGAATGAAAAATACATATAACGTCCATACGAAAAAATCAATATGAGCGGAGGGCGCATCATCCATGCGCAAAGTTGCGGAAGTCTCATTCGACATCCAAGTGGCTGCATCGTCTGTTCATTACGTCACACCGCGACATTCGCCATTGAAAACGCGCCGTGCCGCCTACTATGGGACACGGAAGCTCTTTTCAAAGAAGAGAACGTCTCACAATCGAGTGAAGTGACCGGGGCGATATTACCATATCCTTTCCAGCCATATTTAGATGATATGCGGATCACTTCTAACTAACAACAGACTCCCAGACGGTATGCATGAGCCAGCCCGACCGAAGCCGTCCGCCACGGATGAGGCGTTGCCGAAGCCGTCCGCCGCGGACGCGATCGAGTGAAGTGACCGGGGCAATATTATCCTATCATTTCCTTTTGTTTCGAGCCATATTTAGATGACATGCGGATCACTTCTAACTAACAACAGACTCCCAGACGGTATGTATGAGCCAGCCCGACCGCAGCGGTCCGCTGCGGACGCAATCGAGTGAAGTGACCGGGGGAATATTATCCTCTCATTTCATTTTGTTTCGAGCCATATTTAGATGACATGCGGATCACTTCTAACTAACAACAGACTCCCAGTCGGTATGCATGAGCCAACCTGACCGAAGCCGTCTGCCGCGGATGAGCTGTTGCCTAAGCCGTCCGCCGCGGACACGATCGAGTGAAGTGACCGGGGGAATATTATCCTCTCATTTCCTTTTGTTTCGAGCCATATTTAGATGACATGCGGATTTCTAACTTCTAACTTAACAACAGACTCCCAGACTGTATGTATGAGCCAGCCCCGCTGAAGCCGTGGCCCTCGTCCGAACCTGTGCTCGGCGCCGACGGGTACCTCGGCACATTTAGCGCCCCTGATTTACGTACGCGGATCTTTTGTTACATTTTGAGAGGATTACGGCTGTTTATGTTTTTCTTCACATTATGCCATTTGACTATAAGCCCTTTCTTTTCACTTATCTTGATTAGCGTCATGCATGACTATGAGCCTTTTCCAATTATTAGTCAAGAAAAAAATTATAATAATAACGTAACATTAAGATTGAATTGACAGAGCCTCCAAGAAATAAGATGGCAGCCCTCCGAGCATTTGTGAGTTTGTTGTGCTTCGCTAATTATGATGAGCTTGTCCAAGCTAGAAATGCTGAAGGCAATTTTCATTTATTCATTCTTTTTATTTTTATTATATTGTTCTTGACGTATCATTTTATTGTCCCAGTTCAGCACGGCATTAATAAAACATTAACATGACTATTTAATCAAATTAATAAGTACGTCGAGCTGTAAATTGCCCCTAGGTGTGATTGTAAGTGCGACTCCTGCAAGTTGACAGCTGAGATAGGCTCCAGCACTCCCGCGACCCTTGTGAGGATAAGCGGCTAAGATAATGGATGGATGGAAGGACGTAGAGGCCAAATACTGTCACATACGATAATGCTGGATCAAGATAGAGTGTCTCCGAAGTGGATGTGACTTAGTACGTCACCGCTAGTCCGATACGTAACTTGAGAATATGTAAGAGTACATAACACGATGGTTATGACATATGATAACCTTTTTTAGTCTTACAGTTTATTTCGTAATGCTCAGAAGATGGGTATTTGAGTCGGGTCAGGTAAATAGCGCTGTGTTTTGTTGGGCCAATACAACATTTACATGATATATGATTTCTGCTTTCACTTGCTGAGTCAAATTGGTTAGACGATAACACAAATAGAAGTAGTTGAACATTTGTAATGTAATTTAATGTTTAATTCAAGCTATTATTGTTCGTTAGCATGACAGCGACGGTCTTTGTTGATTTAGCTCCAGTTCCCATTGGCCGACGCACTGTGCCAAACCCGACAAAAACCGTCTTTGCGTTTGTTGAGCTGATGTTGGCCTGATACTTTCAGAGGAGACAAGCAAATACCCGCTGGACAAAATGCGACAAACAAAGCCCGATGTTTATCTCTTGCTGCTCTCTTTGTATTTTTTTTTTTTTTATTTTTATTTTTTGCACTTTTGTAGTGCTTGTTGCCAAAAGTAATGAATGACTTTCAGAACCCGTGTCCCTCTTGCAAGTGCGGACATGATGATATCCATCTTTTTTTGCCGCTTATCCTCACGAGGGTCGCAGGGAGTGCCAGAGCCTATCCCAGCTGTCAGCGGGCAGGAGGCGGAGCGCACCCTGAACTGGTCGCCAGCCAATCGCAGGGCACATCGAGACAAACAGCCGCATTCACAATCACACCTAGGAGCAGTTTCGAGTGTCTGATTAATATCATACTAATATTATAAGTATTGTGTATTTTTTTCCACAATTAATATATGCTTTCATCAGTACGCCAAGGATCAACAATTATGGCACATGTAACTCTACACATCATTGCTGAAATGAACAGAAATGACATTACATACGTCACCGTCTCATGTCAGCGCTTGATTGCGGTCCCTCCGACCGATTGGACCGCACAATTGATCAATTCTTAATGGTTTCTATACGCCTCACCACCGCGCAAACGACCTCCTTACGCCCAGTCGAGTTTGTCGGCCGAATAACGACAATTTGGATCAGAGGGTTTTTTTTTTTTTTTTTTTCCCCACCCTCCGTAAATAAATCAAAGAACGTCGGCGTTAATATTTCAATCCCTAATCGAGAGATTGATTTGCTCTGCAGTCCGTAATTCAGAGTTACAAGATGCAACCTTTTGAGAGGGCCGAAGAGGGGCGGGGGCGGTTTTTGGGCCAAGGCTGCTGCGATGTGTTGAATGTACAGTTTGTTTGAGGGGCTGAGAAAATATGTCACGTCGGGGAGTCGTGTTTTTTTTTTTTTTTTTTTTTACTCCGACGTTAGAGGGCGGAAGCCAATGAGCGGCTGCAAACTGCCCCCCCCCCTCCCCCAACGCCTCCTCCTCTTCCCATCCCTCCCCTTTTCCATGCCCACATAGGCAACTCACGTCGTTGCCGAGCGAGACTTGCTCGAAAGCCCGTCCGACACATCTGGAGCAGAGAAACTTACTTTTTGTTCTGCGCGCGTGGCCAGCGCGCCCGACCCGCGTCGTTCTTTTTTTGCGCGTCCGACCGGTTTTTGGACAATCTTCACACTTCTTGCTTTTTCTCGGTTTTTCTCTTTTTCTTGGTGGCGGAGAGAGGGGAGGGGAGGGGGGGGGGGGGAACATAAATCGAGCTTGTTCTTTCGCGAGCAACGTCATCCATTCTGCCACGCGTGGAAGACGCGATGACGCCTCGCAAATAGATGCGCAAAAAGTGGTAGTTATTGAAAATAGCTGTGGCGTGTTTTTTTAAAATATATATATATATATTTTAATTTTAAATTTTGGTCATGGGGAAACACGCCATCGATCGCCGCGGATGGTGACAACCTTGAGTGACACCTCCTACACCCCGAAGCCCCCCCCCCCCTCCTCTTCCAAGCCGGCTTGTCATTATTATTGTAATGTTTTAAATTGTAATTTAACTAACATTTCTTTTGGAAGACGTGGCCGGAATAAAGCGCCATGGCTCTAAGTGGAAAGGGGAGTTTTTTTTTTCTGCTAAAAAAGACCTAAAAATACTGGGTTGATTTTTCTCTTCCCCCTACAAAGACTCATTTGAACTTCCCACCGCAGAAGGCAGAGCGACATAAATAGTGCTGACATGTGGATGTAATTTCACGAGAAAGGGAGGGAAGGGGGGCGGGGGGGGGGGGGGTTCCTGAAAGACACACGTGCAAAAAAAAAAAAAAGTGTGTGTGTGTGTGTGTAAGTGGGGTGGAGGGATAAAGTGTGCACTGCTGATCCTATAAACGTTTGGCTGATAGGAAATTAAAAGCCCGGCTGGATTACAGATCATAAGCGGCAAAAAAAAAAAAAAGGGAGGGGGGGCCAGATGGCGTAAAAGCAAACAAATAAATATATATAAGAACAGCAGACAATCTCCACTTTTGAAAAGTAGATTGAGTCGTTCCAATCGGAGCATCATCAGCATCTTGCGGGGGTGGGGGGGAGGCGGCGAGGGAAGAGTCCTCGGGAGAAGTGAGCGCAGCAGGTCAGTGATGGGCTCCACTGCGCTGCTCCACAGTCTGGATTTGCTTCTCGTCTGGCTGCTCTGCACTTTCTGCCTGGTAAGAACTTCTTTTATTTTTTATTTTTTTTTTTTTTTTGCCCCCCACTCCCCACCCCTCTTATCTTCTGACAAGCAGTCATGCGCTTGATGGTGAAAATGTGATTTTGATGCCAAGGCTGCTTTCACTCCACGATATACAACATATGGGGGGGGGGGGGGGATTGCAAGGGGTGCAAAACACTTGCTTGACATTTCATCAAGGAACATCTGCACAATTTTCAGACCTGCATGAAAGAGTTCTGACGGCAACGCTCGTTTGGTCGCTGTATCACGGCTGTACGTAAAAGGTTCTTGTATTTTGCACCTCTCACATAGGTCTGCAACTAAAATATTGGACGCAGTTCCCAGTAGTGCAGTTTAAAAGACGTCAAAACTACAAACGCAATGATGAGAGAAACCATGATTCCTGACTGCTGAGTTTTTGTTTATTCCCCACCAATAATTCATCTTTGTCCAGATATCTGTGCCAGTGACGTACTTTGACGGGCAGCGCAATTAACTCGATGAACCCAATCATCCACCTGTTGCCGTTCATAAAGAAGAATAAGTCACGGTTTCCCGTCAGGTTTTGGGCTGTGAATTGAACTTAACAGGCTCGGATTTCACACCAAGCCCGTTGAGTTGAACTCAAAGGTTCGACCTGTGTGATGTAACGATATTCATTAAGATGTAGATGTGATATGAAACACTGATAATACGGTAAAACAGCATATTGTTGACATTGTTGCTTCATAAATAGTCGTAAAGAGATAGCTCGGTAGATTTAGCGGAAAGGCTCATTTCCACCCGGATCGAGGCGACGCTCGTCATCGGACACCCCGCCGGAAATGAGGGATCTCGGGAAGAATAAAGTTTTACCCCAATGCCAAATCCAAGTTGAGCGAAAAGGTCCGCTTTTGGAGTCTGAGTGGCTGCGCAATGTTGAACTCAAATCGAGTCAAATACAAGAACAGCTCGAAATAGACAGCTTTAAGCAGGAGTAAAGTCGGTAAAAATTGAAAAGTAATGGAAAAAAATACCATTTATTTCTTCAGTTTCTTGTCCATTTTTAATGCTCGATGCAGCTAAAGGTACATTTGTTTTGGACAAATATAATGACAACAAAAATAGTTCATCAGTTCTTAATATAAGAGCTGATATCTCGCGCGATCAATTTCAATGTTGTTTTTTTTATGATAACCAACATGATATTTAAGAGTACAATCGGGTTTTGGTGTTCTTCAAGTTTTAGTTGTTGAACAGGCTTCAGCCACTGCTTTTGTGGGACAAACAGTCAGACGTATAAAAGGGGTTGTGAGCACGAGTACTGCAGAATCGCCAGCTTAGCGCTAACAAATAATGCAAAACAGCAAAGACGAGCTGCTGGAAATAACCATTGGTTTTTTATATTACATATAAACCGTTGAACAACTTCCATTAAATTAATTTTCTTCTCATCTTCTTGTACGATCACCATTCACGAGGAAAGTATGCACGTCTCTTCAGCACAAAACAACGGAGCCACGTCTTCACGACATAGAATATTGCGTAGCACGTGAAAGTTTATACCAGCGCTTGAGCCAATTAAAACAAGCTAAAACTGTTCATAATAATATTCATTTCCCATCAAAAGAGGATCTCAGATACATAGTGGGTCAGTATAACTCAGCCTGGGAAAAGTGAACTGGAGTTAACTTGAAGTCGGGCAAAACTAGATAACTGGTAACTTAATACAGTGTGGAAAATAAGTATTTGAACACCCTGCTTTATTACAAGTTCTCCCACTTCGAAATCATGGAGGGGCCTGAAATTTTCATCGTTGGTGCATGTCCACTGTTTGAGAGATCATAAAAAAATGAAAATCCAGAAATCACAATGTATGATTTTTTTTAAATGATTCATTTGTGTGATACAGCTGCCATTAAGTATTTGAACACCTGGGAAAACCAGTGTTAATATTTGGTACAGTAGCCTTTGCTTGCAATTACAGGGGTCAAACATTTCCTGTAGTCGTTCACCAGGTTTGCAGACACTGCAGGAGGGGTTTTCGCCCACTCCTCCACACAGATCTTCTCTCGATCAGACAGGTTTTTGGACCGTCGCTGAGAAACACGGCGTTTCAGCTCCCTCCAAAGATTTTCTATTGGGTTTAAGACTGAAAATTTCAGACCCGTCCATGATTTCTAAGTGGGAGAACTTGCAATATAGCAGGGTGTTCAAAATACTCATTTTCTTCACTGTATATGAATGTGTGAAAAAATGTTCTATTTGTTTCAAATTCAAATGCCAAATCATTTAACGTCTGTAAATTTCAAGTGGTAGTTTCATTCAACAGTTTCTCTTTTTTTGTGATGTGCTGAACAAATTGCCCATACAACGGCTCTTATCTTGAAAAAAAATTTGTAAATCGGGTCACTCATATCTCAGGGCACAGCTGCATTATCATAGTTTTGCATTCCCTGTGCTTGGTTTCAAAGTCTTGCGACACCGCAGCGGTTGTAGCTCCCCCAGCCCAGACGCAAAGATGTCCTTTAGCCCGACACGGCGGCTCAGAATTGGCCCCAAAGACGTCCGTATGGCAGAAGGCCTGCCGCAGCCCCTGCGCCGCCTCGCTCTTGTGTGTCTTGGCTGACGCCGTCGTGCATTGGACGGGCACTTTGCCCGGGTTCTGAGGATCAGCGGCCCTCCCCACCGATGTGGTCGGCCGGTGTGGACGTCGCACCCGGCACAATTAATTGCCAGTTTCGCTGATGTGTTCCTGCGTTTAACTGGGGCTGTTTGCTCAGGCTTCCTCCCTGAGATTTTCCTTTTTCCGAGCCGTGACCGACAAAAATAAGAAAAAAGGGGAACGTGGACGCATCAGATGCCAAAGCAAAGAGTGGAAAGTCTGCATCTGTGTTTGCAGAAAGAAAACAAAGCTTTTTCAATTTCGACGTGCTTCTCACTGAACATTTCAAACCTCGGCTAATTTATATTCTCAGTGTGCCGATCACTTTGACAAGTCACGAAATTCTCTGTCGTCAAAAATGTCCAAATGGTTGTCGAATTCTTTTTGTCCGTCCCGTACTTTGCCGACGAGAGGAGCAAAGAAAGCTCAGCGGATTCACTTTTACCGAGCAGGAATCGGAAGGAAATTACAGTCCTGGTCTTAACCCTCATTGGGAAATCATCATTTTATTACAGTTTTATTGTCATTGAAAGATCTTCTATTCTCGTAATGTTGAAATCTAATTCCATGCAACAATTTCTATGCCACTGAAATGCATTTTTTTTTTTTACACATTTTATCCTTTATTATGAAGTTATTCTCAAAATATTATCATTTTATTTTTGGAAGAAATTTCTGAAATTACATCTTTATTCTCAAACTTTACAACTTAATTTTCATAAAATAAATGATTTAATTGCATTTTTATCCTTGCTAATTTACCCTTTTTCAAGTAACACAATATTATTTTATTTTTTGTAAAATCTGATTTTTATTTCTCATCGTATTACAGTTTTACAGTAGTTATTCTCACAAACTGCAGATTTTTTTTTATCATGGTACAATTACATCTAAGATTTTAAAATGAATTTGCAAATTAATTTTTTTAACTTTAAATTTTTTTTCATCATGTTTTAGTGTCAATTCATTAAAAATGACTTTAATTTATACAAATTCGAAATTACTTTTTTCCACATAGTACAATTTAAGTCGTAAGAAATCATTGCTTTGTTTCAGTTAATATTAAAATTGTATTGTCTTTAAAATTACCTGTATCCCCCCCCCCCCCCAATATTATGGGTTTAAGTCTAAAAAGAAAATACTTCATCCTGAAAAACCTACGTCTTGATTTGGGAAATATTACGTTTTATGCAATATTACTATTGTATTAGTTTAGTTTTAGTTTTTATTTGAACTTTATTCTCGAACTTAAGACAGCTGATTTCTGTTCAAGTTTTGTGCTCGAACATGTTCTCCATCAGTGTCAGCTGACTCTGTCCTGATTGTGTCTCCTGCCTCAGCAGAAACCTCCTCTGGCGAACAAAAACCTCGCTTCAGAGTAACAACTGCCCTCACTGACTTGAATTATCGCATGAATTTATTCAGCGGAGCGTCCCAATGATTTGCACGTGTTGAACGGGAGGAGCCGGGATGACGTTGGTCTCATCGAGTGATTATTCCGCGATGCGGCGCACAGTTTTGAGCGTTATTCTGAGTGGTGCGCAGCGTGACCTGTGCATGGGAAAACATTAATATGTCATGCAATTTAGAGCGGGACAACGGTCAAAATGTGCTCTGGCAGAGATGCTGAAGAGGCTAAGACGTGATACTTGTGATATACTGTATTACCGGTGTTTAAAGTAAAGAAAGCTATTAAATCCATGGGAATAAAATCAAAATATGGGGAAAAAAAACGTTTTTTTTTTGCTGGAAAAAGTTTTAATATTACAAGGATATACATATTCACAATTGCTAAACCATAAAATTGGAAGATGCAAACGAATATATTATTAATGAAACATAGAAATATTTAGTTTTATGGAAATAGAAATAATAAAAAATGAATAACATTAAGAACAAAAATAAAAGTTGTACTTTAAACAAATTTTACGGGAACTGCATTTTAATAAGTGCAGAAAAAGAATTAATTTTACATGATTGAAATCCACATTGTTTTATCCCTACATTACAAGGAGAAAATAAAATCAATTAACAAGTAAAAAAATCATGATATTATGAGAATAAATTGGAAATAACTTTACCAAAGTAAAAATCTTGTAATTTGATGTAAATTATAATATTACTTGGAATAACACACAAGAATATTTTTTTTAATGTGAGCACCAAATGCTGATAATTTTCCAAGGATAAAATTCTCCAATTAAATGGAAGGGGGAAAAAAAATATTATGAGAATAAAGTTGTCATTTACAAGAAAAGGTTTTGCTATGAAAAAAAAATTTAACAAAAAAGCTCACACATTATGTCTGTCCTATTCCATAATTACTGGGCGGCGGGGCGTCTTTTTGAGAGAATACAATTTCAATATTCTGAGGATAAAGTACGTTTTAAAAGTACTTTAATTTGCAAATATTATGCGAAAAAAGTCATTTAACAAAAAACATATTAAAAAGAACAAAGCCACAATTTTCAAAGTCAGAATGTTATGATAATTTAAAAAAATAATAAAAACGAAACCATCGAGGGTGAACAAAATCAGCAAACGAGCACTGTGATGTTCTTTGAAGCTTTGAATTATTTCAACTTTGAGATTATTTTTCTCCCAGGACGCAAAAAATGATTCAAAGATGCAGTCCACATTTACGAGGGCAGTTCAAAGTGTTTTGATTTGGCCTTGATCATGTGGCGCTCTTATCAGGCCCATTAGCACAAGCAGAGCCCCGCAAGGTCCAATTGGAGCCTTTCTTTCCGATCTGGGTTTCACATTATCCTTCCTCGCCAATTCATTTGATCTTCATCTGCTCCAAATGATCCATGCAAGAAGCATGTCAGGATTTATAGCCGACTACGTTCAGAGTACGTCATACGTGTGTCATCTGTGAGAGATTACGCGCCGGATGGGAACTCGCGCACACAAAATCGGGAAAGCTTCTGGATCTGCGAGCAGGTTCCTCTGCTTCTTTCAGATCTTTCTAATCCAGAGGAAATGTATTTTATTTGTCTATCATACACAGGTAGCTAAAATGTCATTTAAAAAATATTGTAATAATTCCCAACACAACAGAAATGAAAGAAATTAGCGTCAAAGTCAGTCTCAACATTTTGTTGGAAATGTCACTTAGATCCGGCAAGTTCCGGAACTACCCGGAATTTGACGTCACATCCAGACAAAATTTAGGTAGAGCGTGACAAAGCTAGCGAAGATGGTGAGGAAGTGTGTCGTACACGGCTGTTCTGCGTCAAACGCCGATGGAGTCATTTTACATGAATGGCCGAAAGATTCCAAGCATTTCACGGAGGACTGCTTTGAAAACCCGGTACAGCGTTCTCTTGGCTTCGCTAGCAAGTACGTACATACGTGTTCAATTGTTTAGTATTGACAAGTATCTACCTCTTTTAAATGTAAGTAAAATATACGCCAGCTAATATCCATGTGATGTTTAGGAGGTGATGAAATTTGGACACTGTACAAAGTTAATGTACTGTTGACGCTGAGGTCTTCCTGGAATTTGACTACCGCGGTGTGTGCTCTCAAGTGTTTGGTACATTATATAAAATACGAGCTGAATGCATGTAAATAACACAAAGAATGGGGTATAAACGTGTGATCTTTAAACGCAGAACGATACCAAAGGTTTGGATTTATGTTGTACGCCTCGCCTGCTCAGTCTCTAGTACAACAACAAACGACTCACTGTTGTGATTTTTTTCAATATTTTTTATGAAAAATTAGCTACGTTTGTGTGATATATAAATAACATATAGATCCTCTGGATTAGACATTTAACCGCACATTTGCTGTATGTTAGCATCATTGAAGATTAGAGATTGTCCATAGGTGTAAATGTGATTATGTATAGTAGTTGCATGTACAGTATAGCATAGACTCTGCTGGCTTGGATCGACGTCACCCGTGACCCTAGTGAGGATGCGTGCTATAGAGCAAGGATGCATGGATAAACATGAATTATGCCATTCAGTGGAGACAAGCCGCATATTGTACTTTGGACGCTCGCGTGAAAATGCAAAATGCTGCAAAACTATGAGGGCAAAAATGTTGTAACGTTGTAATAACAATAATGTGCTTTGAGAAAGAAAAAAAAAACGCTTCATGTTTAGGAGAGAATGGGTGAAGTCGTGATATTGGAGAAAACAGATGGAATGTGGCAATAAAACATACTAGGAGAATGATGTTTTGAACTTTATTTTGTGAGGAAAAAGATGGAATGCTTTGAAAAAATATCTCCCTTTAGATGGGGAAATGATTGCGAATGAAGTCATATTGATCTACCGCGGTTGTTATTGTTGTTGTAGCCAAGTACGACGGTCGTTATTCCGTATCAAGGTCCATAAAGTGAGCCACATCGGCCGGGTCGCTCCACGGGTGTTCCACCGTCAGCGTGGTGGTTTTTTTGAGCGCAGTCGAAGAGATGTTGCGTATCGGGGGGGGGGGGGGGGGGCGACGTCACACAATGGGCATTTATCAACGACGACAGTTGTTGAGGTTGTGACACCAGCCCGAACGGAGTTGCGATAGGGTCGAGCTCACGGACCGCGGGAGCTGTCTTTCGGATTCGGCTAGTGGAGGCGCGTAGCCGGCCAACACGATGTTGGGTTTGTAGCCGGCGATCACGGCGGTTCGATGGATAGCCGAGAGGCCGCGCCCGTGGTCCTCTGCATCGACGGACGGCCGATGAACGTACTGCTCGATCGATGGCTCGATATCTCGGACGGTTTTGCGGAATCCCCCGGGGAACGTTTTTTGCCTCGTCATCTCGTGATTAGGATGTCCGGCGAGGTAGCACTGAACCGCGTATTGTTTCGTGACCATCGCATTGTGGTCGCGTACCGGAAGGAGTTTCGACTCACCGTGTAGGTGATCGATGGAAGCCATTTTGTGGCAGCCCGTGGCAGTTCGAAGGGTAATGTTTTGAACTGCCTGGAGGGAGTCCCATTGAGTTGGCTTCAGGTTGGGAGTCCACACGGGCGCCGCGTGGTTCAGGATCCATCTTCTGATGGCCTTATACGTCGCTAGGATGGTCTCCTTGGTCTGGCCCCACGTGGTGCTGACTAGGCCCTTCAGAACGTTGTTTCTTTTATTGACTTTGGAGCGCACGATTTTTCGCGTCTTCATGTAACGTCACTCTAGGAGTGTTTCCAGCCGAGTTCATTCACTGCCAATCGAAACGGCTCCTCACCTTCCCTTTAAATGTGGCGCAACTTAGACATCTGCGGAAGAGAACGAAGCGTAATCGCAGCGGTTCCTGCGTGAGTGGAACGTTTTCACTGATTTTGGCTGGTGTGGCAACAGACAATGTGAGCAGGTGTGCTTACTGTAAATACCTCTGCTGGCTTATGATACCTGATCTTTTAGGACTGCCCCGCTAATGTTGGTTCTAATAATAATACAGTTGTTATCTGCGTTCCTTAACGGTCGACCACCTCGTTGCTCAGTTCTTTTAAGGAGCCATTCATAGTTTTTGCCGGTGGCTACCATGGTTATGTTTTGCTCAGGAAAAGGGCTTGTTTTCTTGACTCGCCGTGACCTCGCTCCGCTTCCCCCCCCCCCCTTAACCTTTCCGTCTGAAAAAGGCCAGGCTATCTATCGCTCTGCGCCACTTGTACACCTCTTCGAGTTGACATTCTTAGCAGCGTGACGTGGCCTAACTCCATGTTTACTGGCCTAATGTATGGCCGCATGCAGCTCGCCGTGTTCCTTCACATGTTTTACCATTTACATTTTGAAGAATCCTGTAAAAATTGTTGCCATTCCTCTCTTGTCCCTCCCCCTCCCAAATGTTTTTTTCCATTTATTTTTATTTTTTTCTCATTAAAAATAGCTTCGGGCAGGACAGTGGATCAGCTGGTAAAGCGTTGGCCTCAGAGTTCTGAGGTCCTAGGTTCAATCCCGGACTCACCTACGTGGAGTTTGCATGTTCTCCCCTGTGCCTGTGTGGCTTTTCTCCAGGCACGCCGGTTTTCTTCCACATCCCAAAAACATGCAACATGAATTGGACACTCTAAATTGCCCCTAGGTGTGATTGTGAGTGCGGCCGTTTGTCTCGACGTGCCCTGCGATTGGCTGGCGACCAGTTCAGGGTGTACCCCGCCTCCCGCCCGTTGACAGCTGGGATAGGCTCCAGCGCTCCCCGCGACCCTCGTGAGGATAGGCGGCTAAGAAAATGGATGGATGGATGAAAATAGGTTCTTTGAATTAATTATCCAATGAACAATTTCAAACATGAAGTGTCATTCATAAGTTTGGAGGTCATTTTTAAAAAGAAAGGGACTGTTTTTGGAGTTTTGCCACAACAATGTCTAGACTGTATTCCCTGTTAATTCTCCGGATTTTGGATTCCGCTTTTTTTTCTGACGGATACCGGCACAAGGACTCATTCTTGTGTCCCCACCCATACCGAAACTGAATATGGAAACCGTTAGTACTTTTGAGACATAAAATTTCAATTAATGCGATGACATCATGATTCGCCAATGCATCAAATCGCCAAAGTGTACTTTACATATTTGTGGGTAGTATAGGAAGCCATCAGGACTATACAGTACCTTGACACAAGGTATGTATCGATCTGTTGCTTAGTGAGGTTGACGACCTAAAAGCAATTATATTCGGTGATATGTCCTTGCGCATTTTACAGGCAGCATAGTGCATGAACCGGTCTCACCGTGTGTTTTTTTTTTTTTTTTTTATCTCACTCTCCATAATCTGGGTTATTCTTCTGCAAATAGAAGCGAGCAACCGGCTATAGCGTACACGCGCTTTGAGATTCAGACTCGCCATGAGCCAAGTAATAAAGTTGGCGGGAGGAAGCCCGCTTCATTGTTTGAGACAGACACCGCTCAAACAAGCCAATATTATCACGGCAAGAAATATGATATGTAAACTGTGTTGGAATTCTTGATGTTTGAGGTACTTTGATGAAAGCGCAATCGAGGATGGCTATCGAGTCTCTTTACAATTCAGCATTCGTTCATTTTCCGAGCCGGTTATCCTCACGAGGGTCGCGGGGAGTGCTGGAGGCTATCCCGGATGTCATCGGGCAGGAAGCGGGTTACACCCTGGACTGGTCGCCAGCCAATCGCAGGGCACATGGAGACAGACAACGGTTGAAACTCACAATCACACCTTGGGCACAATTTAGGGCAGTGATTCCCAAATAGTGCGCCAGGGGAAGTTATCCAATTTTATGTAATTGCTAAAAAAAAAAACATTTATTCCAAGAAATAATGTATCTTTATTCATCTATTTATGCCAGTGAGGCACAATGACAGAAAGAACAACAACAACAAAAATCCCCTTCTATTAGATGGCAGGAAATACATACAGTAATTAATCGATCCATTTTTGGTGACATTTACTTTTGTTGGTGTGCCGTGGGATTTTTCAATTGTAAAATATGTGCCTTGGCTCTATAAAAATTTGAAATCACTGATTTATGGTGTCCAATCAACGCATGTTTTTGGGGAAGTGCCTGGAGAAAAACCCACACGGGTACGGGGAATACATGCAAATTCCACACAGGGGTGGCCCAAAACCCCAGTCCTCAAAACTGTGAGCCCAACGCTCCATAGCTGTGCTACCGTGCCGTGCATATTAATCGTTAAAACTGTAATTATCTCAGAATCTGTGACCCCCTAAGCAGTTCGGTACTTATCTTACAACATTTTAACCTTACAAAGGAATTCCTGACAAATTGCTTCCTGCTTGAAGATGGCCGGGATCGGCTCCAGCACGCCTGCGACCCTCATGAGGATAAGGAAAAGTAGTAGTAGTAGTAGTAGTAGTAGCCCTTCACATTGATGAGTACCCGAGAGGTAGCTCTGAGTTTCACAGTGGTTAGCGACCCGTTATAAAGTACGCCTTTACGCCCGTTTTAATACTCTCTCTCCCACAATTCCCGAAACAATAAGGAAAGGGTCCGTACTCAGTCTAGAAGGTTTATTTTTGGGAAAAGTGACGGGTAATGCAAAAGAGAGAAGAAAATAAAAAGATTGACCAATGCAAATATTTGGCGTAACCGAAGTTAGCTGGAATAATCTGATTGTACTGTGAAACACTTACTACAGATCACGTAAACATTGCTGGTGTAGCAGCAATACATGCAAAATCGACCTCAGTGCTTCCCCGCAGGTTGCAGTGTAAGGAGGTGTTATTAAACAAAAAGTTCACAACTCTAAACTTGAACTTGCTTTACGGGGGGGGTGGAAGCAATAGCTTAAAAATGTCCATGATAGCGGGTGGCGCAAACAGCTAACTGCAGTATGGCGGGGAAAACAGAAGCCATTCTTGGAATCCCCGAATACCCGCCGTCAAATCCACGTGGAAAATTCTCAGCTACGCCTTTGCGCCCGACTGTATCCGCCGCGCCCTCCGTCCGGGCTTAAGTCTTAACGAGACTTCTCCATCTGTTGACAAACCGCGCCAGGCCTCTCAGGTTTGAAGGGTGCCTTGTTCAAACGGCACGCTTCGTCTCCTTCAAAACGTGTTCGAAATGCGGCTTTTAACCGTTCTTGGTTGTTTTGGGTCATGCTGGGGGGGGACCTGTGACATGAAGCTGTGACAAAGCTTTTTACACGTTCCGTGCCAAAAGGCCGTGTTAATCTTGGGATTTCGCTGTAACCCGCAAAAAAAAAAAAAAAAAAAAAAAACCCGAAGACATCTTGTACGTGATGCGGCAGAGCAGCCCCGGAGCATTACCGAGCCTGCTTAATCTTTCACAGCAGGTGTACGTTTTTTTCTTGTGGTTATGAATTGTTGTGACTTGCCCAAAAACTCCGGTTTTGCTTCATCTTCCAGAAGAAGCTTTGTTGCCTGTCATTATGCATTTTCCCAAGTTCAAGCCTCGTCACTTTGAAGTTATTTCAGTCGGCATTGTGGCTTTTCTTTCTTCGACGTAAGAAAACCACCAATTTTAGTGACGTGTATCCTGTCTGAATATTATAGTGTTCTGTCTAGTCTTACGGGACTAATAACTGCATATTCTATTCTGGTCCATTGTTCCTGACATTGCTACATCTAAGGAGGAAAACATTTTAATAGGTCACGATGTATGCTTCTTGGCAGCATAACTAGAGGAAAACAAAACCGCACGGTATCGAATAGCTTCCGACGACAATCAGTTCAGCTCCACATGTGGATAAAAAATATTTTATGCATTTGGTGGCTGCTAATGCAAGTGCTGCATTAA
Organism: Syngnathoides biaculeatus; assembly: GCF_019802595.1. NCBI lineage: Eukaryota > Metazoa > Chordata > Actinopteri > Syngnathiformes > Syngnathidae > Syngnathoides > Syngnathoides biaculeatus. Next base: position 3,985,165 of record NC_084652.1, on the reverse strand, counting down.
ATGAGCAAAATAAATGCCCATGGCAGCCAGTCAAGTAATATGAAGGTTAACCTCATTCAAATTCGGGGGGGACTCAGCCCAAGGCAATTAAATGCTCACTAAAGCTTATTTGTATTAACCGTCCACCCAAAATCTTCACTAATATCGTGGGAGCTGGCCAATTGCGGTTAATATTTGTATTTGTTATTATTATTTACTTCTGTGTGGCCACTGGCTGATGTTGATGCTCGTGGAGTCGGTTGCATTCAATTCGTGTCGGTTGTGTCGCGCATTCCAGCAGCGGAGACACAACCTTATCGGATGTGTGGTACTTGAAATCCACATGGAAATAGGCACTCGAAAGTAATTCGATATCCTCACGGACCTCCCATGCGGGCGCTGAACCCAAATGCAGGAGTCCAAGACGAGGACATGATGTTAGGCGTGGTTTAGTAGTAACACTGTGACGAGGATAGCTCAACACTACACTACTTTCAGTGGTGGAGATTCCGACTGTCAGTGAATGGTGTCACCCCCCCCCCCCACCAGAGCAGTGGCCACGCCCCTCCTCCAGGTTGGCTCATGACAGATATATGCAGGCACAGAATTAGAATTTGACGGTTGGAGCTACAATGGAAATTTTTTTGGGGGTCAATGACACACACACATGACCCCAGTGACTTGTGCATTTATGCCCCCAGTAAAGATTAAATGCCGTCGAGTGTCCTTGCAGTGCGTTTTGGGTTGAGGATGAGAGGTAAAAGACCGAATTGACTTCACGTTGAAATGAAATGTACCCAAATCTGCATAGATGAGATGAGATACAAACTAACATTTCTGCTCTGTATATTATTTTCCACTGCACGGTTGCTTACATAACTTCTACATTTCCTGATGGGTTGTCACGCCTGTGGTATATATTATGTTATTCAGATGGCTTGAATATTTAGAATAGTTGGGCCAATTTGTTTTTACATTAAGTGAAGAAACAGTTTCGAGCAGGTTGGAACAGCTGGCGCAAGGTGTCTGGTGTTCTATGTGACAGAAGAGTCTCCGCTAGGATGAAGGGAAAAGTGTATAAAAACAGTGGTGAGGCCGGCCGTGATGTACGGAGTAGAGACGGTGGCACTGAAGAGAACAACAGGAAGCAGAACTGGAGGTGGCGGAAATGAAAATGTTGAGGTTCTCGCAGGTTGGGCAGGATTAGAAATGAGCTCATAGGAAGGACAGCCAAAGTTGGAATTTTCAGAGAACAAGGTTCAAGAGAGCAGACTTCGATGGTTTGGGCATGTCCAGAGGCGAGAGAGTATACTCATATCGGTAGAAGGGTGCTGCGAGAGGAAGATCAAAGAAATGGTTGAGGGGGGACATGAGGACAGTGGGATGACACGCTGCAGGGACCCCGTACGGGACAAGCCGAAAGGAAAAGAAGAAGAATCCCGTCAGACCAAGACTGCATGGAGCACGTAATTCAGTTCGCCAAGTTTCTTGACCTCCACCTTGAGTCGCCCTGATCCACGTGCTGCTTCACCATCGGATGAGGTGATTGCGCTGTCAGGAAAATCAGCTTTTTGTTTTATTCACAATAGTGCATAATATCCTGTCACAAAGATTAGCGTCGTCGGTGATGACTTTGCACGATATTCTGCAAACGTCTCGAGGACTCCCGGCGCAAATATACACTTCTTTTGTTTCGACATTGTCGCTGGAATCTCAAGGAGTCCAGACGCAGTCCCGACCGATTGTGACGCCAAGCTGGCGTCGTCGAGACTTTTCGTGGTGCGCCGCACAATACGCTGCGCGGATCTCAAGGAGTCCGAGGGCAGGCGCAACTAATTTGTTACGCTTAAGGTGTTCTTTGATGTCGCTGTCGTGGACGGACGCGGTTCCGACCCATTGTGGCGCTGAATGCGTGCTTTGATGTCGGTGCCACAAAAATTTGCTTCTTCAATCAAAAAGGGCAGCTGTGGCTCGGTTAATGGATCAACTCATCCAGCGACTGAAGGGTTGGCGGTTCAAATCCTGTCACTGACTGCCCAACTGTTTCATGTACCACCTATTTCTGCAGAGCACATTCAACTGGTGAACTATAAATAAATACTGTAGTGCGTACATGTAGTCCAGTTTCACTTGTAACCTCATTTTTTGCAGTTTTTGCCTCAGAATCTGCCTTCTATTAGTTATTAGTTATTTGTCATTTTTGGTCATTTCTGATACGTAAAAAGCGTCCCAGAGACCACCGCGCCACTGACCCGATAGTGGAGCAAAGTGGAAAAACTACTGCTGAAAGGCCAAACTCGTTTGGGGCGCACCTTGAACCAAGGAGCGCTTGTTTACTCGTCCGAATCCAAAAACCCTTACTGTCTTCTTCTTCTTTTCCTTTCGGCTTGTCCCGTTAGGGGTCGCCACAGCATGTCATCTCAGATGAACGCACATTTGTTTGGCACAGTTTTTCGCCGTATGCCCTTCCAGATGCAACCCCTCTGCATTTTAGCCGCTCGGGAGAAGCTTACAGCACCTGGTTTTCCCAGGCGGTCTCCCGTCCAAGTACCAACCAGGCCCAAACCCGGTTACCTTTCCGAGGTCCGACGAGATCGGGCGTTCACAGGGTAGCGAGGCCGTGAGCCGAAATCCCCTTACTGTGTACGTGCCTCTAATGACTCTACATGTCATGTTTTTACAAAATTAAGCCGGCAATCGTAACAAAAAAAAAAATAAACCGAAACAAAAGAAGACTAATTGGCGTGAGGTCTTTGAATGCAACTTGCCCTTTTTAAGTCCTCAAGAAGTGCGCGCATGTTTCCGCGAAGACCTTTGCCATGTGATTTGCGCGATTTCCTGGAAGGCATCGTGGGAATTATTGTACACGTTATGTGCGTTAGCTGCCCCCGCCCTCCACGACACCGCTCGGGGGCTGAAAGATGCCACATATGTTACGCACAAATGAATGCCAAATTGAAGGTCACGCCAGCGGTAGAGATGACACGGGGCAAAAGTCCTCTTCTAGACAAATATGGAAACTATCAAAATAATCGCCTGTGCTTCTTTTGTATCCAGCTCTTCAGATGACTCCTTTTAATGAGCACAGACGTGTGTTTTGATTGAATATTTCATACACGCGCTAATTTCGTCCATTTGGGGAAAAAAAAAAAAATTCCCACAGAGCTCTCGCTCGTCACCCGGTTTTTAATTATCGGTGACTCACGGAGAGCACTTCAATCAATGTGACCGTCCGTGTTCAGGACTCGAGTCTCGGCTGATTCTTTTTCATTACGCAAAATCGAACGGGATTATTCCGCGCCATTGTGCCTAATTAGTGTGCGGTGTTTAATTGCAAAAAAAAAAGAGAAGCGTCGGGTAGTGCTGAGGACAGTTGCTGATTGCGTTCACCTTGTGGACTCACCCGGTCAGTTCTATTAGGACAGGGGTTTGACTATGAAGGAAAGAACCGGGTTTTTTTTTTTGGGGGGGGGGGGGGGGCGGCAGTTGAGAAGATCCTCACGAGGGTCGCGGGAGTGCTGAAGCCAATCCCAGCGATCATCGGGCAGGATGCCGGGGTACACCCTGAACCCAATTCCGAATCTCGAATGAATGGATGTTTTTGGGGACCTGGGAGGAAACCGGAATGCCCGGGAGAAAACCCACGCAGGCACAGGGAGAACGTCCAACCTCCGCACAGGCAGGGGCCGGGATTTGAAGCCTCTATCCTCATAAGTGTGAGGCCAACGCTTGTACAGTTGCCCCCAACGTGCTCCCGGTGAGATTTTTCCACGACTGAAAACAGTCCCCAACATACTTTCATAAAAAGTACCGTAAGCCTCTCATAACAGTCCGGTTCAAAGCGGTTGACTTCCTGAAAGAGGCAGTCTTGTTTCATGGAAGTAGAATCCTAAATACGTGTTTAAAAATTAAAAAAAAAAAATAACTTTTGATGACTGAAAAGTATCAGTTGAATGACTCAATTCTCCAGCGCGTTCAAGCGGAAGCTAATTGTCGACAATTCTCGATCCTGGCATCTTTCTCAACTTAACACGATGCTACTTTAAAATGAGAACGACAGAACCAGCTCACCCCCAAAACCGCCCGCAGGCACCTCATTACGATGTTGACACTGAGATCAAGATATCTTTTTTTTCCCTCTTTTATTAGCCGCGCAAGCAAAGAAACAAGCACAGAAAAAAAAAAAAAAAACATGTAAAAGCAGCGTCGATGCTCGTTCGAATGAAGGCAGGCTGAGAACGATGTCCCTGGAAGCCCGTAAGGGTAAAAAAATCATAATTCTTTCATTTTTCTCTTTCTTTCTTGAAACAGCTACCCTGGGAGAGCTTTCAGGTTTCTTCGAGCAACCTGTTTTTTTTTTTTTTTTTTTTTTTTTTTACACAAAGCTGCGCGTGTTGTGGTGAAAGCGTCGTTGAAAAAAATACACAAGTCCATTCGAAAAATCCCCGCTCCTCTTTTCTTGATAAATATTTGTCGCGCCCCGGATTCGCTGACCTCGCCGTTGCGGCAACAAGGTCAAGGCGGTGTGGCCTGCTGATTTGACATCGGTATACGAAAATAAATAAATACAGAACATAAAAAGGGAAAAAGATTCACTGAGATTTCATAGAAGAAGCGAACATGAACTTTTGCAATGAATGTTCTGTAGTTTGTGATGGAGTTCCATTCCCGAAGCGGCGATGTGGACCGAATTTCTACGTAACTTGGAGCGCTTTTAAGGCCATCGGTGTAATGCAAATGAAAGAACAGTTTCAGTGTGGCATTTACCAGAAGGAGCTACATTGTGACTTTGTGGATCGAGAGAAAGGCTATGACAGAGTACCAAGAGAGGAACTGTGGAACTGCATGCGTAAGTCTGGGTGTGGCGGAGAAATATGCTAGAATAGTGCAGGACGTGTGTGAGGGCAGCGGAACAGAGGTGAGATGCGCCGTAGGTGTGTCTGAAGAATGTAAGGTGGAGGTGGGAGTGCATCAGGGATCCGCTCTGAACCCCTTCCTGTTTGTCTGTAGCAACAGATTGGCTGACAGATGAGGTTAGACTGGAATCCCCTTGGCCCATCGCAGATGATGTTGTGATCTGCGGTGAAAGCAGGGAGCAGGCGGAGGAACAATTAGAAAGAAGGAGGCACGCACTGGGAAGGAGAGGAATGAAGATTAGCCGAAGTAAAACGGAATATACGTGCGTGAATGAGGGGGGCGTAGGAGAAGCGATAGCCAGGGTGGATGACTCCCAAGAAGCGATAGCGAGGGTGGATGACTTCAAATACTTGGGGTCAACAATCCGGAGAAATGGAGAGTGTGGTAAGGAAGTGAAGAAACGGGTCCAAGCGGGGTGGAACAGTTGCCCGAAGGTGTCTGGTGTTCTATGTGACAAAAGAGTCTCCGCTAGGAGAGAAACAGACTCGAGGGCAAAGTTTATAAAACAGCGGTGAGGCCGGCCATGATGTACGGATTAGAGACGGTGGCACTGAAGAGAACAACAGGAAGCAGAAGTGGAGGTGGCAGAAATGACCAGCCTGAGGTTCTCGCTCGGAGTGAGCAGGTTGGATAGGATTAGAGGGCCAGCCAAAGTTGGATGTTTTGGAGACAAGGTTCAAGAGGGCAGACTTAGATGGTCTGGACATGTCCAGAGGCGAGAGAGTATTGGTAGAAGAGAGGAAGACCAAAGAAAAGGTTGATGGATGTTGTGAGGGAGGACATGAGGACAGTGGGTGTTGAGAGAGGAGGATGCACGAGATGGGCTTCGATGGGAAAAAGATGACATGGCTGTGGCGACCCCTCACGGGACAAGCCGAAAGGAAAAGAGGAATATTTACCGCAAGACCTCGCGTGAATTTCGGAGCATCAAAACGTTGCAAATGGCGCAATCCCGAAAGCGACAGGACAGCAACGACTTTCTGCAATGATTACCCGCTCAACTCTCGCAAGACCGCCGCGAGGCTACCACGCGTGAAACTTTACATTCCAACCTTCCGTGATGCCCGCAAGCAGCGGTCGTCCCCCCCCCCCCCCCCCGCGGCCCACTCGTCGCACCGTGAGTCACTGTCTGCAGGTGCAGAGCTCCACGTCTTGAGATTTTACTTACGCATCACATCCCCACTTCCTGTTGCGGATCCCTCCGGCGTATCCTTAGCGACTCTTTAAGGACAAATTGGTTCTTTGAAGCATGATGGAGCCGCGTACAAGCTATTGAATAAAAGATTATTTGCAGAAAGGTCTCGCGAAGAATAGAGGACAAAATATCCATCCGCGCACCCATCCAATTATCCCTTTTCTGTAATGTTTATTCTCAGAAGGGTCGCAGGTGCGCTGGAGTCCATCCCGGGAGACTTTGTCACGAGGCAATAAGTACGGAATAAAATTTGAAACAATGGATGGCTCAGCTGGTAAACCTCACGGTTCTGAGGACCCGGGTTCAACCCCGGCCCCGCCTGTGTGGAGTTTGCATGTTCTCCCCGTGCCCGCGTGGGGTTTTCTCCGGGCACTCCGGTTTCCTCCCACATCCCAAAAACATGCCACATTAAATGGACACTCTAAATTGCCCCTAGGTGTGATTGTGAGTGCGACGGTTTGTCTCCATGTGGCCTGCGATTGGCTGGCGACCAGTTCAGGGTGTACCCCGCCTACTGCCCGTTGACAGCTGGGATAGGCTCCAGCACTCGCCGCGACCCTCGTGAGGATAAGCGGTGAAGAAAATGGATGGATAGATGGATGGTGGCAGCACACTGGTTAAGCTGGGAAGCGTTGGACTCACAGTTCTGAGGACCGGGGTTCAAATCCCCGCTCAAATTGCCGCTCATCCTCATGAGTGTTGCGGCGAGTGCTGGAATCTATCCCAGTTGTCAACATCAGGAAGCGGGGTACACCCTGAACTGGTCGCCAGCCAATCACAGGGCCACTGCGATTGGCTGGCGACCGTTGACAGCTGGGATAGGCTCCAGCACTCCCCACGACCCTCGTGAGGTTAAGCGGCAAAGAAAATGGATGGATGGATAGATGGATGGATGGATAGATGTTATTCTCATCGAGACGAATGCAGTGAGCTCGCGTTTTCAAGGCGATCACAGGTCACGAATCAAAAAAAATGCCACAGACAACACAAACAAGTGGTAATAACACACAATTGATCACAAATTAAATATGTCAAAAAATGTCAACAAAACAGCCAATGGATTATGAATGGATATACTCAAATTGAGACAACTCAGTTTTTTTTTGTTTGTTTGTTTAGTGTAGGAATCGCCGCATTGGTGACTACTGTTATAGAGATATGGCCATCATTAAATCCATCCATCCATTTTCTTTGTCACTTATCCTCACAAGGGTCGCGGGGAGCGCTGCAGCCTATCCCAGCTGTCAACGGGCGAGAGGTGGGGTAGACGCCGAACTGGTCACCAGCCAATCGCAGGGCACATCCTGACAAACAGTCGCACTCACAATCACACCTATGGTCAATTTAGTGTCCAATTAATGTGGAATGTTTTTGGGAATGTGGGAGGAAACCGGAGTGCCTGGACAAATGTATAAATACACCATCCATCCATTTTCTTTTGCCGATTATCCTCATGAGGGTCGCAGGGAGTGCTGGAGCCTCTCCCAGCTGTCAACGGCTAGGAGGCGGGGTACACCCTGAACTGGTCGCCGGCCAATCGCAGGGCACATAGAGACGGACAGCAGTCGCACTCGCAATCACACCTACGGGCAATTTAGAGTGTCCAAATAATGGTGCGTGTTTTTGGGATGTGGGAGGAAACCGGAGTGCCCGGAGAAAACCCAGGCAGGCACGGGGAGAACACGCAAACTCCACACAGGCGGGAACGCGGGATCGAACCCGGGTCCTCAGAACTGTGATGAGGCCAACGCTTTTACCAGCTGCCCCCACCGTGCCGCCTGAAGTAATAATCATTTTTTTCAATGATCAAATTTGTCTTGCCTGTATTTTTGAGACCGAACACGCACACCCTGGCCACTATAGGGCCCCCCTATTACAGTCAAATGTTTGTTTCCTGTACGTTTTGGTCTTTTGCCCTTCTTTACACCGTAGGCCAACGTTGACTTCCTTGTTGTTGGCATGTATTCAACTCGGGGTCTCGCGGGGGCTTTTGGACTTTCCAGGATGTTTTTTGTATTTTTTTTCCCCCCCCGTCCCTCCACAAAGTAAGGAGCAAAGTTTTCGCTGTGCCCAATCTTGTTTTTGACATCCAGTGGGCTACTTGAGGTTGGGGGGGGGGGGGGTCCACACGAATGTTGCTTTCGACGCGTCGCAGCACTTGAACCGTTTCAACGGATGAAGTTCCGGGATATTATGAAGCATGTGAGTCAGTGCCACTCCTCTTCAACGCTGCAATTTTGCATCTGAGGACGAAAAACCGCAAGCCGCAAAAAAAAAAAAAATGGTGGTCCTTTGGAAACGCTCGCAGACCGCGTTCCGACTTAAAGCGGCGTTTAGCTCCTAATTATACCCTCTCCCGCTCGCCAGACTGAAGCGTGGTCTCAGATGGAAACAATGTGCGCGCACCGAGCCTCTGCACCGGGGGCGCTTTGTCATATTAAAAAGCAAAAAAAGTGGTTTAATACAACAAAAGTATGGGTCACGCGTTGGGAATTCGAAAACGACCAACGGTTACGTAACGGACCTCCTCGCAGTGCAGCCACTTGTGAGGTCACAGTCATAATCATGTAAATGTATTCACGAATGAATGATTATGCAGATATATCTGGATTATGAAGATTATTGCCTATAAATATGGGAGTTTAAAAGCAACAGGAGCCTCCCCCCCCCCCTCTCTGTGTCGAGATGTAATAAATGGTGTCATAGAGTTGGCATTAACTGTACTGTACATCATGCACAGTAAGACGGTAATCCTTCAAGCTAAAAATAAAACGTGGGACTTGTGTTCATATCATTACAATTTTTATATGGAAATTCCGAGTTTTGTATGACATGTTTGGAAAATGTGTTCATCTCTCAAATCAACTTTCAGCATTGAAATGAATGCAAATTACATTAATCTGTGCTGGTATTCATGCTCACATTCTACCTATGGACAAATTAGAGTTGAATGAACCTGAAATGGGCAACACGGTGAAGCGTTGGCCTCACAGTTTTGAGGACTGGGGTTCAAATCCCGGACCCACCTTTGTGCAGTTTGTATGTTCTCCCCGTGGCTGCGTGGGTTTCCTCCGGGCACTCCAGTTTCCTCCCACATCCCAAAAACATCTATCCATCCATCCATCCATTTTCTTCACCGCTTATCCTCACGAGGTTCGCGGGAGTCCTGTGGCCTATCCCAGCCGTCCACGGGCAGGAGGCGGGGTAAACCCTGAAATGGTTGCCAGGCAATCGCGGGGCACATCCAGACAAACAGCCACACTCACAATCACACCTAGGGACAATTTAGAGTGTCCAATTAATGTTGCATGTTTTTGGGATGTGGGAGGAAACCCACGCAGGCACGGGGAGAACCTGCAAACTCCACACAGGTGGGTCTGGGATTGAAACTGGCACCTCAGAACCGCGAGGCCAATGCTTTACCAGCTGAGCCACTGTGCTGCCCATCCCAAAAACATTCAACATTAAATGAACACTCTAAATTGCCCCTAGGTGTGATTGTGAGTGCGACTGTTGTGTCTCGATGTGCCCTGCGATTGGCTGGCAACCAGTTCAGGGTGCACCCCGCCGGACAGCTGAGATAGGCTCCGGCACTCCCCGCGACCCGCGTGAGGATAAGCGGCTAAGAAAACGGGTGGATGGATGAACCCGAAATGTACGTTTTTGGCGTGTGTGAGGAAACTGGAGTCAGGAGAAAAAAAAGCCACGCACAAACTTGAGATCCGCCGCATTTGAAAATCTGCCGCATACGCTCACAATCGCAGACTTCGCAGACGAAACGCAGATTTATCGCAGACGTTTACGTTTCCGACCCTTTGGGGGGTTTTGTTTCGACGGCGTCTTGACGTTTTGCCTTTTTGGAATGGAAGATTTTTCTTACCCGCGCGTCAAAATAAAGCCTTATTAGTTGCACCGGGTTTGTTTGCGAAAATAATTTCAGCGTTCCGTTACCAAATGATCCAAGTTCAGCGCTTGCCGGCCAGGATGGCGTGTCTAGTACACAGTAGTAATACTCACAGGTCCTAAATACACTTCTCTCAATATTGGTCTTATAGAGCGCTGCCGTTTAAGTCATCAAGCCACAGTTTGCCCATGCGGAGAAATAGAAACTTGCGGTTTGTGCAAAGCCGAGTTTGTATTCTCGCGCGCGGCCGATGAAAAAAAAAAAAAAAAAAAAAAACAAAACGGCGCGTTTTCATTTTGGCCCGCTGTGAAATGCGCAGAAAGAATGCTGTGTTTTGAAATGAAATACTGTAAATAAGAATGTGTGGATGTTTCTCCCCCCGCGAGCGGCCCGTGTTGACTCTGGCGGTTTGGACGCGAGCCGCTGGAGGAGGAAGACTTAGCAGGAAAATAATCAGGGGCCTCGTTCATTACCCAGCATCCTCTTCTTCGATACGCCGTTGTGAGGAGCAGTTTGAACTCGCAGCTCGGACTGCGCAGTGCGAGCTGGGTCGGAAATCCCTTCAAGGAGGAATCCGTCCGTCCATCCACTGGATGTGTTTTCCACGGCGCTTATCCTCACTTGGGTTGTGGGTGAGCTGGAGTCCGGACCAGCTGACTGTACGGTACTTCCCTGGACTGGTCGCATCCAATATCAGGCCACACACTGTAAAACCTAAAAAACATTCACGCTCACAGTGGCGGGGCGGCGGGTTTCGGACCCGCGTCTTCGGCGACTCTCGTCGTGTTGCAAAATAACGGGCAAAAACTCCAGACCTTGTGACCTTGCGGGGCGTTCAACAACAGATTAAAGTCTTTGAACGGCATTATTACGAAAGCAAGAAAAATCAACTCCAAAGCGCTGTCGAGGTTTAGACATTCAGCTCAACCAATCAGAGGACAGAAACACAAGGCCCGAGTGACGAATATGAAATCTGATTTTATATATCTATAGAAATGAATAAAACCTTGACTGAAAGTTTTATACCGAGGGACATCGTTCAAATGTTTCCAAATTCAAGTCGATTCATTTTGGAATAATAATACAACACCATCCATCCGTCCATCCATCCATTTTCTTCGCCGCTTATCCTCACGAGGGTCACGGGAGTGCTGGAGCCAATTCCGGCTTGTCGAACGCGCAGGAGGCCGGGTACACCCCGAACACTCTTGTGGAATATTCTGTATTGACTCACCTGAGCACAGTCAACAGGTCGCATCTATCCTTGTTCAACTGCGGTTGAATGTTAGTCCCCGCGCGGTTATTTACAGCGGGAAGCCGCGAGCGTCTCTCTCTCTCTCCTGTGTGGCGTATTCACCGGGCGGCGGCAGACTGGACATCTTTATTTCCAGGACCAAAAATAGCGAGGACGGCGGCTCGGCGCTGACGTATTGTGGTTTGGGATTTTCATTTTTATTTTTATTTTTATTTTTTTTTTTTGTGCGCCGCGGAGGCCTCGTGGAATTAGCGGCTGGGTTACACGTGAGTTTGAATGCATTGGAATCGATTCCCGGGAAAGGACTCTTCGATGCCTTTTGGAGCGAGAGTAATAAAAATGAAGAAAAACAATATGACAGGTGTACGGTGTGTGTGTGTGTGGGGGGGGGGGGGCACAAATAGTCTTTATCGTATATATTTGAGATAAGGCACCTTTTGGGACTCACTGAGGCTGTTTTTCCAGATTCTGATTAGTTTTTGTATGACTGGCTGGACCTCCTTACCTGCTTTTTTTCCCTGTTTGTTTCTTGCCTCGCAGCGTGCCGGAATCACCTCGGGGCGCCCGGCGTTTCCCATCACAATGTAAATGCGCGCGGCGCAGAAGGACCGAGCAATAAAATTGATTTTTTTTTTTTTTTTTTTTGTCTTCACTGAGGACTCGCTGAATATTACCAAATTGTGTGCTGAGGAAACTGCGCTTGCGAAGTGAGAAAAAGAATATTTGGAATTTGAAGGGGGCTCGGTGGCACAGGTGGAAGGTTACGATTCATTTTGGCGCAATATTACCACGTGAATGCGAAGCAGACTGCACTTATATCACGCGTCACGGTGCTTAAAGCGCTTCGCAAAGCCTCCCGTTCGCGTTCCCAGGCCCGCTGGGACACGGGTGTCAAACTCAAGGCCCGCGGGCCAAAGGCGGCCCGCCGTGGGACTCTAGGTGGCCCGCGAAGGCAAATCAAGTGTATCAACTTCCATGATTTTTGTTCAAATCTGAAACAACATTTCAAACTCGTCACATCATAAATTATGACGCTGAAATATCGTGAGCGTTTTTTGTGTTACCAAATGTCAACAATAGTTGAAAAACTCATTACCCTTGATTTCTGATTCCAAAACTATTTGGTAAATTTCATGTGTAAATATAATGGGGGCTCAGCTGGTAAAGCGTTGAGGACCTGGGTTCAATGGGAGTTTGCGTGTTCTCCCCGTTCCTCCGTGGGTTTTCTCCGGTTTCCTCCCACATCCCAAAAACACGCACCATCGACTGGACACTCTAAATTGCCCCTAGGTGTGATTGTGAGTGCGACTAGTTGTCTCAATGTGCCCTGCGATTGGCTGGCGACCAGTTCAGGGTGTACCCCGCCTCCTGCCCGCTGGGATAGGCTCCAGGACTCCCCGCGACCCTTGTGAGGATAAGCGGCAAAGAAAATGGATGGAAACATCAAAAGCTTGCGCTGTAAAAATGCGTTACAAAGTTAGAAGGGTTTTCTCGAATTGTGAGGACAACTTTTGGGGTGCGCATTATATACGGGAAATCACGGTAGTTTACCAGCAGATGGTAACATATGTATCATGTATCTAAAAATAGTGTGAAATTACAATCTTATGTAACAGTGGTGTTAACTTATACGCAAAGTTTCACTGCCAATGACATGACGAGCTCGGCTTCTACTATCATGTCAAAACCAAATATACAGTACGTCCCCATGACCCTCGTGAGGATAAGCAGGGAAGAAAGTGGATGGTTATGATGCTTCAATTACAGATTTTCATGGTTTCAGTCGTAATGGCCCTCTGACGCGAATTTGACACCCCCTGCACTAGAAGCAAGGGTCCGGTGTCTTGCCCAGTCACACTTGCGCAGGCAGGCAGTTGGGATTCGAACCGGCAACCCTTCGGTCACAGGGGAGACCGCTCCGCAAACTGAGCCACAGTCACATGCCGGATTTCTACCGCAGTTCCAGATCTTAAAAACTGCATTCCAACTGATTTTAAATGAGTCAATCCTCCACTAATTATTTAGCATATTTAATAACGTGCATACCTCTATAATGTAGCATGTTTTCATTGTTTTACTCTATACTTTTTTTTTTTAATGCAGAAAAAAATTACAGCAGGTGTTTTTTTTTTTAATGTTTATTTGTATCGTTCAAGCAGATGGAATTATATAATTGTCCCCAATTAGCATATTTGGACGATGATAAAATGGCATTATGGGATGGAGTGAACCCGTGCAATAATGTGCTTCATCGTTCGCTTTGTATCGGCACAAATGAGCAAAATGATAAGATAAGATATTATGATGCAGTTGACCAAAAACCTGGATGGAAAACAGTCGAGCGGCGGTAACCATCAATAGCATCGAACTTTTTCAAAGCTTTTATGAAGTCTTGCAGGAAATAATTACTTTGGCGAATTTCCTGAGGCTCTTAAAGGAGCTGCCAATAATCCTCTTCTTTAAAAAAAAAAATGAAAAAATAGAACGCTGGAGGCTTCCATGTTAGCGAGCCCATTTAAAACCCGCCCTTCATACTTCATATTCAAGATTGTTATTTTTCATCAACTCTTGAACTGAAATGGACTCAATCAGGATTTTGAACTCGTCTCGGAACAGAATCTGCTCTTATTGAAATGCTAATGACGTAAGATTTTTGATATGGTAGATCATAAGTTGGAAACGTGGGTAGGACGAAAAGGAACGGACCTTAAATGGTTCAGGTGCGACCTGGAGGAAAGCAGATATTTTCGAACCATTGTAAAATGGCAATGACCTATGGCGTTCCTCAAGGGTCAATTCTTGGGCCCCTCCTGTTTCCCCTATATATGGTCCCTTGGGTCAAATTCTTCAGTGCCGCGTTTTCTCATTTTACTATTTGTTTTTCCCGCACAGCAGGGCTAACGGTTTATACCCGTGTATACTGCTTTATGCTCGGTTTGTCCGTGTCGCTGCTCCGTGTATGTTAAACTAGCTGTAGGTAAAGAACAGGCACTAAGAAATACTTGAAAAAGTGTGTTTAATGGGTAATTTTTTTAAAATCCAATTAATTAATAGATAATAGGTGCCACGGTGGAGCAGCTGGTGAAGCTTTGGCCTCGCAGTTCTGAGGTCCCGGGTTCAATCGCACACCCGCCTGTGTGGAGTTTGCATTTTCTCCCCGTGCCTGCGTGGGTTTCCTTCGGGACTCCGGTTTCCTCCCACATCCCCAAAACATGCGACATTAATTGGACACTCTAAATTGCCCGTAGGTGTGATTGTGAGCGCGACTGTTTGACTCTATGTGCCTTGCGATTGGCTGGCAACCAGTTCAGGGTGTACCCCCGCCCCCTGCCCGTTGAGAGTTGGGACAGGCTCCAGCACTCCCCGCGACCCTTTAGAGGATAAGCAGCAAAGAAAATGGATGGATAATAAATAATATAAAAGTAATTAATTTATATGGACTCTGTATCATAGATTTCCTCCTAAAGGGGTTGGCAACGTATATCCAAGCTCTTCGTTTACACTACAATCACTTTGGTGGACTTCCATTCCGTAGAAAAAGGCCTCTTTTCAATCTTAAAATATCTGATCGCATTGATTTTTCACTGACGATGATATCCAAAGAATATGAATCGTGCCACTTGAAGCACGCAGTACACATCCAGCCTATACGTCAGCTTCAATCTTCCACTTTTCTTGTCCCTTCTTCCCGTCATGCCGGGTTAAAATTGACTGGTTGCTTCTGGCCCAAAAAACAAATCCTGGGAGCAAAAATGTGAGCGTGACAAGAGACCCATTTCGAGAGGACGTGTTTCCTCTGATAGAAAATCACACCCGGAGCTACCACGCCACTCTCAAACTTGACGTGGAAATCAAATTTTTATTTTTATTTTTTTTTGTCCCGTGTCACATCTGATTAAAAATCACGTCCACCTGTGGATATGACCGCAAGAGTAAAAGCTCATATATATATATATATATATATATATATATATATTTTTTTTTTTTTTCTTGGATGAAAGAGGAGACAGAAATTAAAAAAAAAATAAAAAAAATACAGCTTTGCTCTTTGCGTGTGATTTGGCCAAGGACATATGAGGTCAAATTTAGATTTAATTGTACGTTTTATCCAGGCCACACTGTTGCAGGCCTTCACGGTTTGTTCACTTACTACTATTTAACGGGAGAACGGAACGCCAGGAAATACGCAAATACGCCGTCAGATTCAGCAGATAGTCTGCTGGTGAAAAATATTTGTCATTTGATCTTGAAATACCAAATTAATTGACTGTTTAAACGCCTCATAATTCTCATATTTCTTCCTGTTCGTGTCATTTTCTGCTAAATTCCTGCCCCAACATGCCAAGAAACATAGTATATCCATGCATCCATTTTCTTTGTGGCTTATCCTCACTAGGATAATGGATGAATGACATGTTTGGAAAATGTGTTCATCTCTCAAATTAACTTTCAGCATTGAAATGAATGCAAAGTACATTAATCTGTGCAAGTATTCGTGCTCACATTCTACCTGTGGACAAATGAAAGTTGAATGAACGTGAAATGGGCGACACGGGGTTTCGGCTGGTAAAGCGTTGGCTGGCCTCACAGTTCTGAGGACCCGGGTTTGATCCCGGGACCTGCCTTTGTGGAGTTTGTATTTTCCTCCCGTGCCTGTGTGGGTTTTCTTCGGGCAACTCCAGTTTCCTCCCACATCCCAAAAACATCCATTCATTCATCCATCCATCCATTTTCTTCACCGCTTATCCTCACGACCTTTTCGGGGAGTGCTGGAGTCTATCCCAGCTGTCAACGGGCAGGTGGCAGGGTACACCCTGAACTGGGCGCCAGCCAAGCGCAGGGCACATAGAGACAAACAGCCGCACTCACAATCACACCTAGGGTCAATTTAGAGAGTCCAATAAATGTTGCAAGTTTTGGGAATGTGGGAGGAAACCCAAGTGCCCGGAGAAAACCCACACAGGCACGGGGAGAACATGCAAATTCCACACAGGGAGGGGGCGGGATCGAACCCGGGTCCTCAGAACTGTGAGGCCAACTGTGTCGGTTTGATCTTGAAATAGCAAATTAATTAACTCTTTAAACATCTCATAATTTTCACATTTCTTCCTCTTCATGTCATTTTCTGCTATATTCCTGCATCAACCTGCCGAGAAACATAGTCTAATATTTTTAAAATGAATTCTGTCTCGTAACAATTGGGACCATAAACGCAACCCGGAAATGAAATCTGCGCAAATCTGTTGTCGTGCCGTTTTATCGTCGTGTACCACGTTAAACTTACTTATATAATGCCCAGGAGAACTGGGTAAGCCGAAATATGATTTGATCTCGCAATAAGGAGCAAAAATAATACAGCCAAAGCGCCTCACGCAGTTTCACGCTTCAATACTTAACCCAGGAAGCTGCACTTCTCTGACTTTGTCGTCTTTGTTTTAATCAAAGCATCTCCGACAGTCACATAACATTGGCGTGGGGCCGAATCCCTCAATATCCATAATCAATACTTTTACTAACACTGACGCTGCATCGTTCAAGTTTTGCGTGATATTGCAATAATGGGCCGTTTCTTGTCAACACAACAACAAAGTCATACTTGACAAAAGCAAAAATGACCGGGATCCAAGATGGCCACCAGTGATGAATCCGAACGCATTTGTCTTTGTGGCCTCCATATTTGCGTGCTGCTGTTGCTCATAGGACACTCGGACACACGGACACACACCCACACACACAGTTAACTATTATTTGTTCAAACTGACCACACGACGTTCTGAACACACAAACATACTGATAACATTCAGGCGAGAGCAGATGAGATGAGGGAACGGACTATTATCTGGAAAGTGGGGGGTGGTGGTGGGGGGGGCACTCAGCTTTCGTATCCCGTGGGAGAAAGAAGAGATTCAAACTTAACCATCTGTGGAGGTGATTTGAGTTTAGTGCATCGGGATTCTTTTTGGGGAAACAAGATCACCCCCGAAAGAGTAAAAGAACCAAGACGAAAGAATTCCGTACTTGTTCCTTGCGAGGTCAGCTGGGCCTCGGCGGATTCGTTCCGGTGACCGGTTCCTTGTGCGTCGAAGCGTTCCCGAGGTCCAAAACGGGCTCCGCTCAAATCGATGTAATCTATTGTCGCGGGGGGGGGGAATACAAAGTTTCAATTTTGAGGCTACATCATGCAGTTTTACAACATTTCTCAGACGGTTGCGCATTCAAGAGACTTCATGGATTTGTTTTCAAGCTATTTTTAACACATTAAATAAATTTTTTTAAAAAGACAAAGGGGGGAAAGATTAATTCCATCAATTAGTAAAAAAAAAATGAAAAATTTGCCATTTTTGGACATATAAGTTTTCTGCTTGAGGGTGGAACGGTGGCTCAGCTGGTAAAGCGTTGGCCTCACAGTCCTGAGACCCCGGGTTCAATCCCAGACTCACTTGAGTGGAGTTTGGATGTTCTCCCCGTGCCTGCGTGGGTTTCCTCCAGGCACTCCGGTTTCCTCCCACATGCCAGATCAATTGGACACTCTAAATTGTCCCAAGGTGTGATTTTGAGTGTGGCTGTTTGTCTGGATGTGCCCTGCGATTGCCTGGCAACCAGTTCAAGGTGGACCCCGCCTCCTGCCCGTTGACAGGTGGGATTGGCTGCAGGACTCCCCGCGAACCTCGTGAGGATAAACGCTGAAGAAAATGGATGGGTGGATAGATGTTTTTTGGATGTGGGAGGAAACTGGAGTGCTCGGAGGAAACCCACGCAGTCACGGGGAGAACATACAAACTGCACAAAGGTGGGTCCGGGATTTGAACTCCAGTCCTCAGAACTGTGAGGCCAACACTTTACCAGCTGAGCCACCGTGCCGCCCATTTCAGGTTCATTCAACTCTAATTTGTCCACAGGTAGAATGTGAATTCCAGCACAGATTAATGTAATTTGCATTCATTTCAATGCTGAAAGTTGATTTGAGAGATGAACACATTTTCCAAACATGTCATACAAAACTCAGAATTTCCATATAAAAATTGTAATAATACGAACACAAGTCCCACGTTTTATTTTTAGCTTGAACGATTACCGTCTTGCCGTGCATGATGTACAGTACAGTTAATGCCAACATTGATCGGACACTCTAAATTGCCCCTAGGTGTGATTGTGAGTGCGGCCGTTTGTCTCGATGTGCCCTGCGATTGGCGGGCGACCAGTTCAGGGCGTACCCCGCTTCTTGCCCGTTGACAGCTGGGAATTGGCTCCAGCATTCCCCGCGACCCTCGTGAGGATATGCGGCAAAGAAAATGGATGAATGGAATGTTTCAGCTTGAACGCAACGATATGTTAGACATAAGAATGTACATTGATGAATCCGTGATTGTACAAATCATACAACCCACTGGCTGTAAACGACAACTGTAAAAGCGAGTATGCGCCGATTTTGGCGTGCAGTTCTTCACTTAACGTGATTTTTCTGCCTTTTTTTTTTTTTTTTTTATTATTTTAATCCCCCGCAGGCCCATGCAGACGATGTACTCACCAAAGAGGAGCAGATCGCGCTGCTGTTCAAAGCCAAGCGCAAATGCGAGAGCCTCATCAAGTCGAGGCAAGGCAAGCTTCCAGGTGAGAACCCGAAGCCGCGCTCGCGTTTATCCCAGAGAAATTTGCGTTCTTAAAAATAATTCAAAAATGCACTTTATCAGATGATAAATAACATAAGCGTTGTCTCTCGTTTGTTTTTTTTTTTGTTTTTTTTTTAAATAACGGTATATTCACTGTTTTCACACAAGTTTCTGCTTACTTTGAACAAAAAATAAATAAAACGAAAAAATAAACAATAATTAATGCAAGCCAAATTATACCCCCCCCCCCACACACACACCCAAATAAGCCCCAAAAAATTATGAACTGGAATATCCATGACCATCGACGATGTTGTTTGGCCAGGGTTTGTCGACTTAACCTGACTGTAGTATGATTCATTTTAATACTGCATTTCCTAAAAATGTAAGCGTATGCCAAAAAGTCAGGGTTTGGTCTTTGGTCTTTGTTTTCAGATCACGATTCGGTTCACATCGGGTACTCCAAGACAAACCATAAACAGTTTATCTTTCCTGACGAGGTTGAAAATGAAACGTAAAAATTTAAAACCACTAGCAGTAAATACTGCTTCAATTTCATTTCTTTTTCAGAAAGTGCAACGTCAACTGTCTTACTTTTAGAAAATGCAATACTTTGTAATGTGCAAAAGTAACAAATATATACATTTATTTGTTTATGCTGCACGGATTTTGACTTTTTCAAACGGGTTTTCCATACCGCCAAAAGCGTCTCGCTAGCCAAGATGTCCGCCGGCCAGAGGCCGAGCTGCACTTTGTTTGTTTATGGAATAGACGTGCGGCTAGAGCGTCAGGTAATTACACTTCCTGCCCCTTTCCTAATATTTCCGTGTGAGAATTTGGTACTTCTTGTATACCGTCCTCAATGTTCCCGCTCGGGTCTGAAATTTCCATTTTCCAGAACTGAGGCGTGTTTTTTTTTTTTTGCGGGATGCGCTACAGTTGCTACGTTCCAGATCCGCTGCTGAATCTAATCCGGTTAAACATGAGCCAGTCGTGAACTGGAGGAAAAAAAAAAAAAATAGCAGTGCATCACTTATAATTATCATAACTTTAGTGACTTTGAAGGGGACCCAAGGCCACCTGGGTCAATCAAATCAACTGGAATCCTCCGATAAGGACCTGGGAAGGTCAACAATAAATTACAAAGTCACGTCTTAATCGAGCCGTCCATCTGTAAAAAAAAAAAAAAAATATTACATGCTCAGCGGACTTTTATGAGACCACCTGGCGCAGATACCGTCAAACGTCATCAAGTTCTTCAACCCGTACTCTTTCAATTTCAGACCTTTATTTCGCTGGCAATCAATTCCACTTGGTTACCGATGATTGCGTTTCCATGAGAGCGGATTCACGCGGCTCTATTGACGCTGAAAACTTTCGGTCACAGATTCCTCCCAGGCCGAGCGATACAGACGTGTTTATTTTGATTTTTTGATGTTGTTTTTTCTTCGTCGCCGGCTTCGCAGCAAATTGGTTTTATTGGTCTAACCGAGGTTTGCCGTTTGTCTCGTTTCCGGCTGAATTGACGCTAAAGGGATTGAAAGACGTGCGAAAAGACAGACAGTATCTGACATGTCGGAGGTGCGCCGCTGGGAATTTGGGATGTAAAAAAAAAAAAATAATAATAATCGATAAATAGCGGCGTTCGCTGGGGGAGCAGTGGGAGACAAAAGCGGCGGTATGCTGATGGCTTTGTAGTGCTTCGAATCGCTAACGTATTCATCCAAGAGGCAATGATAAACCCTGTCGCACGTGCTAAATGTTGATTTCCTGCCTCAACGGTTGATTAAAATGATATTAGTTACCCACAGTGTGAAGACATCAGCGGTGAATCTTTTTGTAATCCCATGTAATTGTCTCAGATAGCGAGATCATGTTTTTTGTTTGTTGTTGTTGTGCTCTGAACTAATGTTGCATCGGGAAACGTCACACTTGTTGTTTACGATGTTGGACCTCACAAAGCCCCAGTAAGACGCAAACAAAATGTCATGGCTGATGACCAGAAGTATTTGTTTTGTACGCAAACCCCTCATATACATACAGTAACTCACATTTGAAAAATGTACAGGTGTGGTCCACCAGTCACGCCCGCAGATATAAAGTCGCAGGCGTGTGTTCTGTTTGTAATTACGAGTGTAGCCCTTTAAGAGCGGAGGGGGACGGTGTCAGGTAAACTAGGAAGTAGAGGCTGAGCAAGACCTCGTTGATAGAGACCGTGTGCTTCTGTGTCAGGCAGTGGTTCACTGCGCTGTATCGGCTGAGATTGTGCGACAAGTGCGCAATTACGCGGTGGCGCAGCTTAGAGGGAACATTGGTCAAGACTGCACAAAATAAGCCACATCTTTCAACGTAAAGATATATATATTTTTAAAATAAATAAATAAATAACACATTAATAAATAATAAAGAAACAAATATGCAAATAAATAAATAAAAGTTGAGATAGGATTATTTCTACTCGTAACAAATTTTACGCGTGTGATTTGACTGTGCAGATTTGCGAGCGCGATGGCGCTAGCGTCGGCATGCTAACGCTAACGCTAACACTAGCGCCGCGCTAACGGGGTCGGTTAAAAACAACATACCGGTAAAAATCAGTGAGACACGGCAGGGCCGGACCGGGAAAAGTCACTTCCTCGGTACATATGTTCCACCGGTCTCACTCTTGCTTTTTCCCCTCGAGTGCCCCCTTGCGGCCGTGAGGAAAAAATGCACAAATTAGCCGCATCACCGCATTGAAAGCGTGTGGAAAAGAGTCGCGGCAGAATGGCCGGAAATTACGGTACATCAAAACCTTTTTGTATTTATCATTTTTGTCATTTTTTTCCCCCCTCTGGTTATGGCCTCTGGTTACTTGGAGTTCCTTCAAGATCAGACTTTTTACTTGTTTGGTGGTCTCCTATCCTAATCTTCTATCATCCTATCCAACTTTTGTTCTGCTGCTTACTTTTTAAATTCCGTGGCGCGTATTTTTTTTTTTGGTGCTCTCAACGGCCTAAAATCTTGGCAACAAAAAGCAGCAATGAAGCATAAGCTGCTTTTGTGTTTCCTCTTCTTTCCTTGCGGTCTTGCCCGTCGGTGATTATATGTACACTTATGGATGTCTGAGGAACATCGAAATCCCAACCGCATTGCGGTTTTCTCTCCACTTTATTGTTTGGGAGGATATTTGGGATTATCGTTTACCAAACCGTGATGATCTGCCGTCTTCGTTCCGACTCAATTGAGGTCGCGGCGATTGACCGCATGTAAATGAAACGTGCAATTAAAAGTGTTTGCTTCCAGGATCCGGACACAAAAGCTTTTGTTCGTCCCAGTTCAGCGATATCCAAAAATCACAAATGAGGAGGGATGAAAATATGACTGCAGGCACCAAATGGCTCCCATTATAATAATGACATGTTTACTCTCCAAGTGTATTTAAGAGTACCGTAACTGCAATGTGTGCGTGTCGCCTAGTTGACCACAAACCCCCTTAATGCATCCTGACAGTTGGGAGTGACGCCGAGGCTTAGTGTCGCACTCCTGCAGCGCATTTGGATTGTTACTTCATTTATTTACTCGTTAAAATCAAGTTTGAATTATTATTTCGGTGCATCACATCGATGAGTTTACGCTCAAGTTCATGCACATTTTAGGAGTTGACGCTAATACTTCGGATTTTTCATACTCATTGTATAAAAGTGTATGAAAAAACATCCATCCATCCATTTTCTTAGCTGCTTATCCTCACGAGGGTCGCGGGAGTGCTGGAGCCTATCCCAGCTATCAACGGGTAGGAGGCGGGGTTTAGGGTACACCCTGAACTGGTTAACAGCCAATCGCAGGGCACGTCGAGACAAACTGCCGCGCTCACAATCACACCTATGGGCAATTTAGAGTGTCCAATTAATGGTGCGTGTTTTGGGGTTGTGGGAGGAAACTGGAGTGCCCGGAGAAAACCCACGCAGGGACGAGGAGAACATGCAAAATCCACGCAGGCGGGATTGAACCTGGGACTTCAGAACTGTGAGGCCAATGCTTTCCAGCAGCTGAAAAAAAAACATTTCCATAGTAAATATTTTGCTGACCCCCTAGTGGTCGCATTTAGTGCAACGGAGGTCTCGAACTGGAGTAAAGTGACCTGACGTTGCTCACTGACCTCGTTTGCTTCTTTAATTTTGCAGCCAAAGGAGCCGTGATTAATATTTTACCTGATTAGCATCCATCTCCGACGCGCCTGACTTGACGTGGACGGATAAGCACGTAGCGCACGTTCCCATTTCGACTTAATTAAAGGTTCTTCCCTTTAACGGTGACATCAAGGCCCCCCCCACCGTTGGCGCTCCGGTCAGGCCAATCCTGTTGATGACTTACAAAGTAGCATTAACACACCCTTTCTTCCTCTCATTTTTTTTTTTTTTTTTTTTTACGTTGAAAATGATGAGCTTTTTGCGAGTACCGCGAATTCACAATTCGTGTCAAGTGAAAGGGACGTTGGGATGGAAAACTCAGATGGGTTGCAAGGTCACTTTTAGTACTGTGCAGGAATCTCTTGATGACGCCACCCTCCACAGACACAATTTATTGGAGAGACTGGTTACATGTTGCGGTTCGTGCTGCTGTTTCGGTTAGCAATATACACCAATCAATGCGGCTCCTCTCCTTCCCTTTAAAGGGGAAGTCTACTCATTGAAAAAAAACAATGTATCAGATTGTCATTGGTACTGTAACTTTCAAATTAAGATTTTCACCAGATATCATTTAAGGTTGTTTATATCGGCAATTTTGAACGTTCCCGGTCGCTGACATTTTGGCGACCTACGTGCGCGATGTGACGTGTCGTGTCGAACGGTTACGTTCCTACACAGTTATTTTCAGCGCCGATTTCTCCGATTTCTCCTCATCTGATGAAGAAATAGAAGTATCGGTTGATCGGGAAGACGGAGGAATACTTCCAAACAGATTTGAACCTGTGGCTGTTGAATATTCTGATGGTTCTTCGGACGGGAACGACGCAGAGTCTGACTACTCGGAGGCCTACACACGGGACATAAGTGCATAAACAAAGGCCAGAGTTCGCTCGCTCGCAGCCGGCTGCCGGACGAAGCTGGCTCGCGGCATTTAAGTATCCCTCCGTCTTTGCGATCAACTGCTATTTCTTCATCAGATGTGGATAAATCCAAGAAATCAGCACTGACAATAACCGTGTAGGAACGTAACCGAGCCTCATGACACGTCACATCGCGCACGTAGGTCATGTGACTCGCCAAAACGTCAGCGACCGGGAACGTTCAAAATTGCCGATATAAACAACCTTAAATGATATCTGATGAAAATCTTGATTTTAAATGGTACAGTACCAATGACATGACCTGTCTGATACATATTTTTTTTTCAATGAGTAGACTTCCCCTTTTTAAAGGGAAGGAGAGGAGCCGCATTGATTGGTGTTGAATGAAGTGCCGTGCAAGTGGTCGCCCGCTCTTGGATCCGGCTGGGCTACGCCGGTCTACGAAATTACCAACACCAGTCCAACCCGTCCCCGACGCACAGCCGAGCCGCCTGCTGCGCCGGGTTTACGCCGGCCAATGAAATAATGATAAAAATAATGAGAAAAATAATGTTTGTGTGACTGAGATACTGAGATTACATTTACTATCCTCGGTAGCAGACGTGGGACTAATTCACACGCAAGTCTCAAGTCACAACTTTCAACAACAACTGAGATTATTATTTATTGAATTTCTTGCACTGAATGGATTTATAGTTGTTTTAAACTTACAAATTTACCTCCACTTAAAATTTCTGTGCAAACTACGCTGCGTAGTTTGTTTTGACGGGTTCTTAAGAGAGCGTCATTAAACGAAAGACAAGACAAGTTTTCTGTTAGTCAAAAATAATTCGATGTGTACTTAATGAGCTAATGGAGAAAGGAAAAGATTCCTAATTAAAGGAAGAAAACGTGACAAAAATGTTGCCATCCTTCAAGAAAATCGAGGGGAGCGAAATATGAATTCTTCCCGTGTCCTCTTACTTTAATCAAAACACTCGGTCGGGTTTGCTTATTTATTTTTAAACACTCGCTCCGAACGGTCATCATTAGATTAAATGTTATGGTTCACGTGCCGTGGTCTCGATTTTAAAAACACAGCGCAGACAATTTCATCACGCGGCTGACGCGCCCGATGACATTTTAACGGTGACACGTTCGGACGCATTCAGGGGTATGGATATTATATTCATCTGTAACTGCTCACCATTTGGACTGTACTTTGTACTGCTGAAACGCATTTCCATCAATGACTTTTGTTTGTTTTGTTTATCGCTGTTATTGTAATACAGTGACTTGTTTTAAGAATGCATTGAGCAACAAATCGAGTGACTTTTGTAGTCTTATATCAAATGTCTGGAGAAAGACTTTCTACAGATAAAATATTCAACGCTCCCCTTCTAGACTGTAACTGCAAATTGCATACCTGTCAACTTTTCGGAGCGCCAACCTGTATAAACTACCCAAAAAAAAAAAATCCTTATAGAGACCAAAAAATCCTTATAACATACCGAAGAAAATTATATGTCAAAATAACGGAGGGGGAAAAAAAACAAAGTTTTTCAATGATTTTTATAGTAGATCTCCATAATGATAATATCTGAAGTTAATGTCTAATTCTACTGAGTAGAACGATCAAAAAGATGTTTTTTTTGGTTTTTTTTTTTTTTTTATCAGCCAGGCTACAATACCTCAGATATTTGTAAGAGAATCGGTGAAGGGAAAAGATAAATGTTTTGAAAGATTACATATCTACTGAATCCCGATGATCAATTCCTTATTTTTAGTGAATAAACTGATCTCTATGATAAGGCTAACAATAAGCTATAGATGAACTCACTGACATTAGCGATTGTTCCCAAGAAGTCATTCTCAATCTTAGTCAATGGAACGTCTATCTTGACATAGATATGACACCCACGTGGTGAAAACACAGCATTCAGTTATATTATTGTCAGCTGTTATAAAAACACGACCATGAGCTCGAATGCTAGCGAGAGAGCTACAATGTTAGCTACAATAATCCCATGTATTTGTAATGAGGCCCAGGCGGCTAACTAGCGAGCTAGCATAACTAGCGTTAGCGACGAGCTTAGTCAAACTAATTTGAGCCACAAATGATCACAGTCAAGATAAAAAAATGACACTCACTTTTTGTTGCAGTCAAGTAATATCCCCGTAGAGCTCCTATCTCGATAGATCAGCGTCACCAATGGCGTATCGTTAACGATTTGATCGA
Organism: Syngnathoides biaculeatus; assembly: GCF_019802595.1. NCBI lineage: Eukaryota > Metazoa > Chordata > Actinopteri > Syngnathiformes > Syngnathidae > Syngnathoides > Syngnathoides biaculeatus. The sequence continues at coordinate 3,959,034 of NC_084652.1, read as the reverse complement.
TTGTGACAGGTAGCCGAGAGCCGGCCAGCAGGTCCTCGGCCGAAGCCTCCGTGTTTCCCGTTGTGAGGTGTCCGGCTCGCCGGTGCTCGATCCGGGCCAAAGATTTACCGGAAAGTTACCGGAAATGAAAGTATTTTGCTAATCTAAATCAACAATTTGCCGCAGTGCTAAACATCATGCCTGCTGCGACAAAAATCTTTGGCTACGTTTGGAATTCCCCAGCTTCGGGTTTTCCCCACAATAGAGTAGACTAGCGCCATTCTGGGCAAAATAAAACGGAAATTTTTCAGAATCCGTATGATTTGTGATAAGATTCACCACAAAATCCGTATGAACGACGGCTAAACCGTACGAGTTGACAGGTATGAATTTATTCTACCTGGCCATACACGAAGGTTTGAACTGACAACAGACATTTAGAGGCGTAGTCCAAAGAAAGCTTCCCCACGATCCGTGAAAGCCTTTACCCAGAAGTGGTAACAAGGCGTCGGACACGCTTAACTATTTTTGGCCGCTTTGACCAAAGTACTGTAACGCGGCGTGTTCTTCGCTTTGTGGTCTGACCTTGAATGTGCTGAACATTCAAAAGCATCACGGCGACTGTGCAGTTTTTCGGGGTCGGAGGGAATTATTTCGGTGTTTTTCTCGCCTGACCACCCGCCGAGGCGCTTTCGGTGTCTAGACGGCTGTTTCTACGCAAATGATAGTCTCGGTTTAGGGGCTTGAGTCACCATCGAGCAGATCGATGGTCGCTAACTCCCCCAACCCCCCGAGATTAGCTCAACTTGTTTATTGTACTGTATATTTATTGTTTTCCGTGTTTTCTCCGGAAATTCCGGCTTCGGCCTGGATTCCGTCCGGCGTGCCCTGCGATTGGCATGCAACCAGTCAGCAAATTATGGAAAAAAAAGAATCTGTCCCTAAATCTGCTTGTCTGTGTTTTGTGGGACCTGTACCGCCTGACATAACATCAATCAAAATATGTAACATGTTATTTAGAAACCAATAAGAAGGCAAATCAAAATAAGTAATGTATTTATTGTATTAAAACATTTTTGGTCATTTTATCACAACAGTATAGTCATAAAAACAAGAGAATAATATAAATAAAAAACAAATGTGATTTATTTTTAAATACTTAATTTGAATGATTTTATTTGATTTATCAATTTAATTTTATAGAATTTTGCTTAGTTTGTCGCACATAGTTGACAGTCAAACTAACATAAAACGACAAATGAGTCAACATTTTATGCATTAATACACCAAAATGTTCAACCAAGCCAAATAATTTTAGTAAACAAAAGTCGACTCGTCCACCGCAGACGTTAATGCAAGGCAATATAAACGTTAATGGAAAGGAGGACACATATTACTGTAATTATAAATTTGCTACTTAATTCGTGGGCAGCATCCCATTTTTGGCACATAATGATTTTCACGCATTATATCCTTCAGTATAATAAAATATTTCAGTGTTTTAATCTGAAGGCATAATTTGGCATCGGGAGAGGATAACACATCGGTCAAAGTTAGCACGGAAAGGCGCACCGCATTATAAGGCACATAGAATAGACGCTACAATAGAGGCTGGGGTTACGTTATGCATCCATTAGATGGCGCTGCGCTAAAGGCTCAATAGTGATCCATGTATAATTATGATTATAAGACGCACTGCCAGCTTTTGAAAAAATTAAAGGCTTTTAGGTAGGCCTTGTAGTGCGGAAAATACGGTACATTTCCTTCGCGTATCACAAGTTGCTACTATTCGTTGTCCTCATGTAAAATCCGGCTATTTCCTCATTCTGCGGCATCCCATTTCTATTCGAATTCTCGATAGATTTTTTTTTTTTCAGACAATAATGATTGAAAATAGTGAGGTTGAACACATATGAGTAGGTTTGGTTTGTTGAAAACTTTACATCGCTGAAGGAAGGAATCCGTTTGAGACATATGAAGGTCAGTGTTGTGTCAGCTCATTGTTGGACTGAAAAACGGTTTGAGTAGAGGGGAGGGGGGGGGGGGCATTTGCTCTTTGTGACATTAAATACTCTTTCGACAGTAGGTCGTGGCGTGTGACCCGCCAGGATTTGAGCCATAAAGAGAAATTGTTCGTGAAATATAGGCCGGCGACATCTTTCAAGATCCACAATATGGAGCAACGCGGCACCCACGTGAATTAAAATGATAAAGCAGCCCGCTTTTTTCAGCACAGTGCCATCTGCTGGAACTGTCAACAATTGTTAATGGCTTTCTGTACGCACCATCCATTTTCCGTAGCATTTGTTCTCATTCGGGTTGGGTGTGAGCTGGGGGCTGGGAGCTGGGGCCTATCACTTATGACTTTCGGCAAGAAGCGGGGTACGCCCTGGACTGGTCGACAGTCGATCGCAGGCACATATAGACAGAAAATAACCCATTTATAACTCTGGATCTGGAAAAAAAAATATCCGCAGGAGGTTCAGAGACGAGAATCGAACACCGAACCTCAGAAATGTGAGGCAGATGTCAAAATCAAAGCTCGACATAGATTCCACTTTTATGCTGCTTCGAGATTCGTTTTAAAATAAATACTGCATTGTATCAACTTTCTTTTCCACTCCGTATGTTCTTGTTTTTTGTACTTAAAAAACAGCCATGTGTCAGACAAGCTTCTCATTGAGGGGAAACACGCTGAAGCTGGCAGTTAGGTGGTGGCGGTGTGGTTGGGGGGGGGGGGGGGGTTGGGTCTGGTGGGGGCATGTGGGATCCATAGCCCAGACCTCGTTTTTGTGTAAAAAAAAAAAAAAAATAGCCGGGGATTGCGGTCTGCGCGTAAAATAGCATCATCGGGGGAAAGCGTGCGGCAGCTGTTTTGACATCTGCGGGTCATAATTAAAATCGCGCCGTGGGTGTCGGCCTCATTTGCATAACTAATGCCAGACTTCATTTATAGGCTCATATTCGTTTGCATTGTAGTCAAATAAATATATATATATATATATATATATATATATATATATATATATATTATATATATATATATATATATTTGCATATATAGATATATTTTTTTTTTTTCATAGGCAGTTCAAACATATTTTGGTCTAATTTAGCCCCTGTCAGTATGTAAGCGGTCTGAACTCAGGGTGTGTGATCAGGTGGGGGGGGGGGGCGGGGGGGGGGGGGGGGGGGTTAACCATATGTCCGCTCGTCCGTCGTCAATGTGTGCCCCCACGTCTGCTCTTTGATTGCAGGAACTTAATGGACGGCGTGCGCAGTTTCGGTTTCATCCCAAGATAGTTATTAGTGGTCAGAGTTAGGCAGATGTTTTCAGTCATGACGAGACGTAAAGGGAAATCGTACGCCAGAAGTCGTGGGCGGGGCGGAGGGGGAACGTTGTTGACGTTGTTATCAGAGGCCTGTGGTCCGACGTTCTGCTGACAATCATTTTGTCCCTCGCGGGATACTGTAGATGTTATGACTTGAGGAAAAAAAAAAGGGCGGGGGTAAAAAAAAATCTCGATAAAGAACAGGCGCAGTCTGAACATTTTGTTGATGTTCATCTTCGAGTTAAATTGGAAAAGTGCTATATAATATTGTCGGCGGTTTTAAAAATAATCATTTTTATCCATCCATTTTTCTACCACACCAATTGGAAACTCTAAATTGCCCCTAGGTGTGATTGTGAGTGCGACTATTCTCTGTCTGTATGTGCCCTGCGATTGGCTGGCAACCATTCCAGGGTGTAACCCCGCCTCCTGCCCGTTGACAGCTGGTATAGGCACCAGCGCTCCCGCAACCCTCGTGAGGATAAGTGGCAAAGAAAATGGAAGTTTTCTGAATAGTTCTCACAAATTAGTTTTCAATACAAAATTGGGCAACACGGTGACTCAGCTGGTAAAGCGTTGGCCTCACAGTTCTGAGGTCCCGGGTTCAATCCCGAACATCCCTGTGTGGAGTTTTGCATGTTCTCTCCCCGTGTCTACGTGGGTTTCCTACGGGCACTCCAGTTTTCTCCCAAATCCCAAAAACATGCGACAATAATTGGACAGTCTAAATTGCCCCAAGGTGTGATTGTGAGTGCGGCAGTTTGTCTCGACGCGCCCTGCGATTGGCTGGCGACCAGTTGAGGGTGTACACCGCCCCCTCCCCGGGATAGGCTCCAGCACTTCCCGTGACCCTCGTGAGGATAAGCGGCTAAGAAAATGGATGGATCGGAAAAATAATCACGTGCGGTATTTCATTCCATTTTGCGAATTACGAGTTAATGCGACACATTAAAACATAATGACGCGACATTAATGTTTTTCCCTTTTTCAAAACACACCCAGCTGCCGCTCGCCAGCATGCGTCACGTTATTTCTAATAAAGATCTCCCTGTTGGAAGCACTCAACATGCTTCGAATGCCATTATTGTAAGTCTTAATTGCATCACGGGTGGAAAGTGGACAGCAATGCGTGCCCTCTGCTTGACCCCCGCCCCCCCCCCCTCAGCATCCGCTCATTTACATACGACACTCGTGTGCGCCACTTTTTTTTCCTTTTAAAGGGCACTTTACACGTGAACGCGCAACGCCGCTTTTGTACAAAAGTTATACGTTACTCCGCTTTTGTCTCCCTAGATGGGTACTGCTCACCGGAGTGGGATGGCATCGTGTGCTGGCCCGAAGGCGCTTCGGGAAAGCTCGTGTCCACCTCGTGTCCGGAGTACATCTACGACTTCAACCACAGAGGTAAAAAAAAAAAAAAAAGTCTCAGGATTCCTCATTGTACCTCAGATGCAGCAACGGTATTAGCCGAATACCCCAAAATACCACATTTTATTTGATTTCAATTTGGACTAATGGGCCTCTTAGAACAACCCGGAACGGCGTACTATATAACTTCAACCTGACCCCCCAGGGGTGTAAACCGCACCATCCCTGAGTAAACTAACCCAGGGGTGTCAAACTCATTTTTCTCGCGGGCCACGTTGTGGTTCCGGTTTCCCTCAGAGGGCCGTTATGATGTGAAACAAGACAAATATTTAATCGTCTCATCGTATTTACATCATCAATTTATGATGTACTTTTTGGAATCAGAAATCAAGGGAAATGTGTTTTTCAGCTCCAGTGACGCCTCTGTTCTCGAACGGCCCCGTTTTCAAATGAAAATTTCGAGATTTTTTTTTTTGAACGAAAATCGCTACTCGAACGCCCTCGACAAAACCCGTAAATAACATATTGCGCGCGGTCAGACTAGCTGACCCACGACGCGCTTTGTGAATTTGAACCCCCCCCCCCACAAAAAAAAAAAACCCGGAGATAACATCGTGCGCGGCGCAAGCAGTTGACCCACCCACGACGCGTTTTGTATTGTCAATTCGAACGCCCCGCGAAAAAAAAAAAACGGAAATGAGCACAGCAAAATATTGAATATACTTCATCTACACGCCCATATTTTGTAATACAGTAAAGCCTTTGTTCTGGAACATCCCCGTTTTCGAACAAATCGGTTTTCGAACGGAAATTTTGTGATTTTTTTGCTTCTGTTTTCAAACGAAAATCGGGACTCAAACGCCCCCGACAAAACCCGGAAATAACATATTGCGCGCGCCCAGACTAGCTGACCCGAGACGCGCTTTGTTGTGAATTCCACACTAAATAACATAATGCGCTCGGCGCAAGCAGCTGACCCGCCCACGTCGCGTTTTGTTATTGTCAATTTGAATACCCCCCCCCCAAAAAAAAATGGAAACGACGCAAACAGCGCACTTTTGTGGGCCACATAAAATCACGTGGCGTGCCGGATCTGGCCCCCAGGCCTTGAGTTTGACACCTGTGCTCTGACTTCATGATATTGGAGTAGCGAAGAATACACTGCAAAGTTTAAAAAAAAAATAATAATAATAAAGCAATTCAGCTATTTTCAACTTCTGTAAATTGGTTCAGAGGCTGATTGGTAGCGAAGTGACTTTAGAACTGCTGTTCTGATGTAAAACTCAAATTCCTGACAGCTATATAATTATAACCTGCTAATTTTAGATGTATGGACCAAATTCTTTGCGTCCCATTATGTAAAAAAAATGAATAAATTATAATCAAAATGAGCCCTCTATTCATAAAGCAGAGCTCATGGAAGGTTCCGGAATATACCTTGATCATAAACGTGTGGCTCATCTTATTTTTGAACACCCAATTCCAACGAAACAACCGACGTTTGTGATCACGCGGCGTATATTCCATTTTTTATCATAAGTTTGATCAGAAGCTGCCACGCGGAGCCTCAGGTGCCGTCCTAATCGTTTCATTTGGCATCGGAATTGAGTCCGTGGCTTTCGCCGCCTCTGTGTTGATTTTAAATATTGAACATCTTTCAAATTTACAATTGTCTGGTCCCTGACCTTTCTTCAAGCGAGCCGGGGGAGGAAAAACATTTCTAATACGCCCCCCACGCCGCAGAATCATCTTTCGGAGCCGTTCAACGATGGAATTATTTTGACTTTGATGCGAAATTAGACGTGATTGTCGATATTTGTGCATTGTTTTGCTCAGAAGACCTCGTCCACGCTCTTTTCAACGTCTCGGCATTTGCCGCCGTTTATCGCGGTAATGCTGGCGAAAAATATTTCCCACAGCAATGTAAAGAAATAAAAGATAATTAAGGCTTGTGTGCTCACTTCAGGGCGAGCGTACCGCCGGTGTGACGGCAACGGGACTTGGGAGGTCTCCACAAGCAACAACAAAACGTGGGCCAATTACAGTGAATGTGCGAAATTCCTCTATCATTACAACCAGAACCAGGAGAAGGTACGTCTCACCCTTTGTCCGCTTTCTGGGATGATCATTTGGGAATCAAACCTCATTGTGACCTGTACTGATGCGTTTGCCATTTTGTGTAGTTTGTATCGGTTATCTCGTAAATATCTGTCAATATCTTGTGTTTGGCCACTGCTTGGATACGTAGGAGCGGCCGCTGATTTGCGGCGGTCGTGGTCGTCTTGCCGAGCAGTACTTTAAAGTACAGTAAAGTAAAATACTTTCCCCACCTCATTAGTGTTTATTTAAAGTTATTATGCACTTTTGTTAATTAAAAAAAAAAAAGGTTTACAAGGCTGGGGGCCGAGTCGCTACAAATACGGCAATGCACTCCCAGCCTGGCGTACTCTACTACTGAAGCATACATTTTAAGCAAAAAATACATATATTTCTGAAATCATTTTATTATATAAAGGACTTAAACTATACATGTATTTCTACTATCCAGTTTATTATCAGGAAAAGTTTTTAAAAAATGCTTTAAAAAGCCAATTTTTTTTAGGCTTGGAACACATTATTTCTTTTTCCATGCATTGTGATGGGAAACATCGATTTGGTTTTCGAACAATTCACTTTTCGAACCGTTTTCCGGAACAGATTGTGGTCGAGAAGCGAGGCACCACTGTAGTCGTAATGGTCATTAAGTATAATTGTGTTTAAGTGGCCATCAAGTATAATTGTATTAAATATTGCTAGTTAGAGCAACTTAGCATACTCGTTTGCTCCAATCACGGAGCGGAAATGGAAATGGTGACACTTGCGCATGTTTTATTCTTTTTGGACCAGTTCCATGATGTCGTCCGTGACGCAAATATGAAAAGCCATTCATTTACATGCAAAGTTACATTCATGCCAAAGTTGCATTTTTGTGATGGGAACATAATTACATCTTTTTACTGTAGCTGTATGACTGCAACCGCTGATGTGGCAGAAAGCTTTATTTATCCATCCATCCATCTTCTGTACCGCTTGTCCTCACTAGGGTCACGGGTTTGCGAGAGCCAATCCCAGCTGACTTTGGGCAAGAGCCAGGATACACCCTGCACTGTCTCGCAGATGCTATATTAAACCAGTTTCAAAAACTTGGGTAACGCCAGTCTCTTCCGTGAAATCCTGATTTTAGCCATGTGATGGAATCTCGCTTTGTGGAAAACAAACTACTACCGACATGAGCCCAAAAGACATATTTCTTATATCCATTGAGCCATCTTCTACCGCTTTTCCGGGGCGCAGTTGCTTTAGCCGGGGTGCCCAGACTTCCCTTTCCCCAGCCACTTCATCCAGTTCTTCAGGGGGGATCCCGAGATGTTCCCAGGCCAGCGGAGAGATGTATTCTCTCCAGTGTGTCCTGGGTCGTCACTGGGGTCTGTATCCGGTGGGGCGTGCCCGGAACACCTCACCAGGGTCTGATAGGTATCTGGATCAGATGCCCCAGTCACCTCATCTGGCTCCTCTCAATGCAGAGTAGCAGCAGCTCGACACTGAGCCCCTCCCTGATGACCGAGCGTCTCACCCTATTTTTAAGGGAGAGCCCAGACACCCTGAGGAGGAAACTCATTTTGGCCACTTGTATCCGGGATCTTGTTCTTTGGATCACCACCCACAGGTTATGACCATAGGTGAGGGTAGGAACGTAGATCAACTGGTAAATTGAGCGCTTCGCCTTTTGACTTAGCTCCGTCTATAGCACAATGGACCGATACAAAGTCCGCATGATTGGAGACATTGCACTGATCCGCCTGTCGATCTCCCGCTCCGTTCTTCCCTCACTCGTGAACAAGACCCCAAGATACATGAACTCCTCCACTTGGGACAGGACCTCATCCCTCACCCGGAGAGGCCACGCCACCCTTTTCCGACTGAGAACCACGGTCTCAGATTTGGAGGTGCTGATTCTCATCTCAGCTGCTTCACACTGGAGGTCACGGTTTCATCAGAACCACATCATCGAGAGTAGAGATGCAATACTGAGGCCACCAAACCGGAGTCTCTCTACGCCTCGGCTGCGCTTAGAGATTCTGTCCATAAAAGTTGGGAACAAAATCAGTGACAAAGGGCAGCGTCGGCGAAGACAAACTGACTGGAAACGAGGCTGATTTACTGCCAGCAATGCGGACTAATCTCGTACACTGGTCGTACAGGGACCGGACAGCCCAGATCAGGGCGTTCGGTACCCCATCCTTCCCAACCTCGGTGACTTCAACCCCAGAGATTGGAGAGCTCTCCTCAGAGAACCCAGAGTCTGCTTGCTCATGGGAAGGCACGTCAGTGGAATTGAGGAGCTTTTCCAAGTATTCTCCCCACCGACTCACAACGTCCCGTGTCAAGGTCACTAGCGTCCCGTCCTCACTATACACAGTGTTGACGGTTAGCAGACAAATGAATGTAGTGTGTATTTTTTGCCAATTAAACGATGAATTGGGTTAAAAAATATGAAGAGTTTGTTTTCAAAACGAGACATAGGCACTTTTTTTTTTCAGATTTACGAAACTCGCGCCAAAATTATCCAGCTCCGAGTTTCGTAAATCTGAAAAAAAATGCCTATGTCTCGTTTTGAAAACAAACTCTTCATATATATTGGAAAAAAAAAATGTGATCCCGTGTATTCAAAAACGGGACATTACTTCAAATTGACCGCAGAAAATGCACAAACAAACTGATTCGGATTCAGTAACTGGTTTGTTCGTAGCAAGTCAAAGAATAGTCAAAAATGTCGATTATTGTTTTCCAAAGTAAAAGCAGATGTTTGGAAAATGTCTGAATTGATTAAGCACAAAGATAATCAGTCTGCTTTTTTGGAGGACTCGAGAAATATGAATATTTTCAAATGGGTGACTGAGATCCGAGGATTTGGACCATTTTAAGTGAAACTTTGTCCCGAAATTATTAATTGATGGTCAAAACAATCCCGATCGGAACGATCAATCGATGGATTGTCACCACATCTCTCGGGCAGTCATCTATTGATGGTCGGGGATGGAGTGAGGACAAGGAAAGAATGGCAGCAGCGGAATGTCTGCTATCGATAACCCGAATCAGACACGCTGTGGTCTCGATGCTTTATGCAGCTGCTGCTGGCGTTCGAGTCCGCAGCGGGGATCCGTTGATTTGCATTCGGGGTTATTGCCGTGCAGCCTCAATCTTTTTTTTTTTTTTTTTCTAGAAGGCTTTCTTTCATCCCACGGATGTTGCACCATGCGGACGACGTAGCGCGTCGCCGAGATCAGGCGGATTTCCAGCCGCGGCTCACAGTTGGGCGTTCAATTTCGCCGCAGGTGGTTGTCTGACGGGCTACAATTTGGGACTTTCGGATCGTACTTAGCGGAAAGCCTTTTTAAGAACTGCTTTATTTCATTCTTTACTTTGGACTTTTTACACCGCCGAATAGCGGCGGGAGCGTAATCTCACAAATTCCGTCTTGTCAGGCTTCAAACGGGAAACGACGGCAGTTTGAGAATGCGATTCAATCTGTCGGCGCCGTTTGACGAGATGGGGAAAGCAGGTACTGGCTCGGGGTTTTATTGAATTTTTTTTTTCCCTTTTTTTGACGTCGACTGGAAACAAAGAGATTTAGTGCGGGGGGGAAAAATGAACGGATATTGTTCAAATGTGGACGGCAGCTTTACAGATGCGCCAACGCCATTCAGCGTTATCGGTCATGTTGGGTATTACTGTTTTTGGAGCCGGGGGGAGGTGATGTTTGGTCAAGCTTTCGCGTGACAGCGTTGCGTTATCAAGAGTTTTTTCTATCTATGTTGTCAATTTTGAAAGATGCAATCAAATTCGCTTGCCTTTCTCCATCTGCAGCCAGCGGCAAGAACTCAATTCCTTCTCGCAATTTCTGTTTCCCGACCGGCGTGCCTCGCCGCGTTAGTGTGACGTGAGGGATCATCGGGTGTGCCGGTCAATTAGCCAATTCCGCTTAATTGCTCACAAGGAAGCTATTTGCGATAAATAATGCCTTTGTTCCTCTAGCTACAGTACACCGGTGATGTATCGTGAAATTGTAAAACAATGAAATGCTCTTCCAGTAAATGCCAGAAAGCAAAACAAGCAAGCAACGCGAAGAAAATGTATTTATATAGCGCATTTCACACACAAGGTAACTCAATGCACTTTACCTGATGAAAAGCATTCAAATACATAAATAAAAACATTTGAAAAAGTACGATTTAAACAGCTTTTAGTGGAAGAAATATCACGGAAAAGTGGAAGTGCTCTAAAACAAAAATGTGGGAAAAAAAATGACGATTTTCATCTGGCTTCTGTTGGCAATTTATTATTTTTTTTGCAGGATAATATCCAAATTCTGCTTCACCGTGTTTCCTTTGGACTCTGAGTGAGTCGATCTCAGAACCCTACTTGGTTTTATTCCGTTTGCATTTTTTTTTTTCATGTACGCAGGACCTAAAAAAAAAAGACTGGATAGCGCATGCACATCGACCGGTGTGTCAGCCGTCGGCCTTGTCGAGAAGGCCGAGCGTTTATCACCGCCGCGTGGAGGTGGAACGAGCAGGGAGGTGGTTTGGCCGTGATCCGCATATCATCGAAATATGGCTCGACTTCACTCGATTGTGAGATGTTCTCTTCTTCGGAAAGAGCTTCCGTGTCAGAAGGGGCGTGTTCGTCTCCCACAGTAGGGGCCACAGCGTGTTTTCAATGGCGAATGTCCGGGGTGACATCACGGGCAGGAGATGCAGCCAATGTGGCGACCACTTGGATGTCGAATGACTCTTCCGCAACTTTGCCCATGGATGACGCGCTCTCCGCTCATATTGATTTTTTTCGTACGGACATTGAAGTGAATGATGTGATGTGTATTTTTCATTACTACAATATCTATTTCAGAATGTTTATAGGGATAACACTTGACCTTTAAGTGTTTGTGTTATTGTGACCAACAGGACGTGTTTCACCGCTTGTACCTCATCTACACCGTGGGCTACTCCGTCTCGCTGGGATCGCTCATAGTGGCCGTCGTCATCCTCGGATATTTCCGGTGGGTCGCCGCTGTCTGTCGGTGTCTTTTTGATCAAGCTTTTGTTTTTCTTTCTGAAAAATCCAAGCTACTTTCCTCCACGAGCGACGTTCGCGCAATGTCGACGGTTCAAAAAAAATGCTGCCTTTGACTTTGAGCAAAAATGAGGCTGCTCGCGCCTCGGGGATCTTCCCCCGTCTGACTTTCGGGCACTTTGCAGGGATTACCGTCAACGCGTGAACGGTGCTTCTCCCTCCGCCCAAACGCAGAAAGTCGGCCGCATTTTGACTATCACCGAAGCGGCTGCTAATGGTCCGTCGCACCCCATTTTTCATGGGAAATGCCAGCGATGTTCATCAGACGCCCACATTAGATGGCAAAATGGAAAAAAACAAAAAATTGGTAATTAGCATCGCCCATCTGTCCAGGATACCTGCATCTAATTGGGGCTCATTGGGGCGAACTCCCTTTTGGAGGAGTTCATCAAAGTGCTGACCTTGGAATTGGCCCAAAATGGCAGCTTCGAGCCAAAATGTCTCCCGTTTCAATTCAGCCACAAGACTTTCTTTTTTTTTTTTGTGAACTGTTATTGTTTTGTTTTCTTTTGTTTTCCTACCCCAATTTTATGCCGACGGGTGAAACTGGTTTCGAGCGAAGAATTTCTGTAACACTCCTACCATATCAATTTTGAATGAATTCACAAACGTACGTGCAATATTGTTCAGATTTGGAATTTAAAGAGTCAAAATCCCCCGCGTTTATTTAATATTTGGTAGTTTTGACATTGTCTAGAGTTGCTTGTGATTTATTTAAAAAAAAAAAGTGGGGGGAAAAAATGTATCTATTACAATGTAACAGTGGCGGTGCGGTGGATCAGCTGGTAAAGCATTGGCCTCACAGTTCTGAGGACCCGGGTTTGATCCCGGCCCCGCCGGTGTGGAGTTTGCGTGTTCTCCCCGTGCCTGCGTGGGTTTCCTCCGGGCACTCCGGTTTCCTCCCACATCCCAAAAACACGCAACATTAATTGGACACTCTAAATTGCCCCTAGGTGTGATTGGGAGTGTTTATCTCCATGTGCCCTGCGATTGGCTCTCAACCAGTTCAGGGTGTAACCCCGCCTCCTGCCTGTTGACAGCTGGGATAGGCTCCAGCACTCCCCGCGACCCTCGTGAGGATAAGCGGTAAAGAAAATGGATGGATGGACGGAATTTAAAGGGTAAAATTCACGCCCACCCAATTATTTAATATTTGGTAGTTTTGACGTAGTCTAGAGTTGCTTGTGATTTATGAAAAAAAGAAGGTATTGTGATGCAACAGCTACTTATTGCAAGTAGAGTTTTGCCGCATCGATGTCAAGCGGTTGCAAACTGCGTCAGACCTGAAGGAGGAAAGAACGCTGGATTTCCAAAATGTCCACGAGCTGTAACACAACTAAAATTATTGCCTAAAAAATGAAAAAAAATGCACAAAAACATCCGAGGGAATTACAGGGTACATTTTTGTGTGTTTATTTGAAAATAAGATATTAAAATAAATCAACATTGCACTGATAGCTTAGCGTTGTAGCTGACTGACCAAGGCACGCGGCAGTTAACGACTTTTCACCAGAAATTATTATGTGTAATTATTAATGAATAGATAGATAAAGAGATCGTATGTGGTCGGGAGAACAACTTTAAAAAAATAAAAAATGAAAAAAATTCTCTTTCGTGCTTCGTAGTAAACCGAAAGAATAAATCACGATGAAAAGAAGCTCTTACATGGTCACGTTCAGCCCGCTGGTATTTTTCATGGCTCGTTAATGCAGTGCTGATTTGTCCGTCCTTTTTTTTTTTTGGGGGGGGGGGGGGGTCGGAGAGGCGAGAACAGGAAGTGTCAGGAATCGACACTCTGTTTACAAACGTTTCCACGCAAGCAGTCAGAAGGCTGCGGCGTCGCTCCCCACTGGCACCAGGCAATATGTGCGGGGCCAAATGAGTTTAATAAGTCCTCCCAGGGGCCCATCTGACATTCCGGCTGCGCCATTCCAGAAGCGCTCCGGCCACGACTCGCCTCAAACACGGCAGCTCGGAGACGCCCGGCGAATGTTTTCCCAAGCCGGGGGACAGGAGATATTTCACATTGATGTGCGGGTTGCTCGCGGGGGAAATGTGGGATGGATTAGTTGTCGCCCGCTGCTTCTGATCAATAGGCCGGCTTGTCAAATCTTTAGCTCATTAAACGCGCGAGGAATAATAAATTGTATTGGGATTTTGCGATATTGACATTGGGATCCGTGTCGCAAAAAGGCGACCTCTCCGCGGTTAACGTGCGGGCGGTTTGTTTTTGCGCATATTCGACCAATAAATCTTCGTAACACGTGTTTAATTGTTCGTTGAGCCCAGAAATAGAAAGGTTGTGTGCTAGAAGTTGGCTTGTGTCATTAAAAAAAAAAAAGGGGGGGGCGATTTAATGAAACTCTTTAATCTTACTTTGTAGTTGTTACGGTATAAAAATAATATTTGGTTACGCAGAACAGTACAGTCTACGACCGAGATCCGTTCCTACAGTAGCGACTTAACTCGGATTTCGACTCAAGTCGAATTCCACCATTAAAGTCAAAATACTTTGTATAAAAAAACAAATACATTGGAATAAAGAAGATGATGCTGACTGCTGAGAGGTGGACGGAGAAGAAGAAGGGGAGGCTGTGCTTAGCTACTGCCAAGGAACCTGGTCCTCAATCGACTCCATCTCGACAAAGTATCCAAGATGGTGGACGGGTGTTGTAAAGTTGAATCGTTTTAGGTGGAGGCCATCTTAACCCGCGGACTCCCTCCACTGTACGTTCTGGAATTCTGTCACACTTCCCCCAAACGTTTTCATTACTTTTATAAATAGCTGAAATCATAAATATACCATCAAACCCAAACTACGCCCTCTTTGAAACAAAATGTCTTCCGCGTCTGTGTGTTTCTAGACGCCTGCACTGCACCAGGAATTACATTCACATGCACCTCTTCGTGTCCTACATGCTGCGAGCCGTCAGCATCTTCGTCAAGGACGTCGTGCTCTACTCGGGATCCGCCCTGGACGATGTCCAACGGGTCACGGTGGAGGAACTCAAGTCCATCACGGAGGCTCCCCCGGCCAACAAAGCCCATTTTGTAAGTGCAAACTGAATACCAAAAAAAAAAAAAAAAAAAAAAACTCTACTAGACAATCAAGTAGTGTTGATCTCATTGTTCAAATGTGCTAACCAAAACAGCAGCACCCGTTGGGGCACATTGTCGGTTTCTCAGTTCAATGAAAGTGTGGAGACAGCCTCTTTAGCATCAATTTGAGTTAAAGACTTGTAGTACGTTTATGAAATCTTTTCATTATTGTAATGTTTTATAAAACACGAGAAAGCATGATGTACCGTAATTCCCGGCCTACAAGCCGTGACTTTTTTCACAGCCGCCGCGCTAGCATTAGCGTTAGCACCGCCACGTTAGCATTAAACTCTTTCTGTGCACCGAGGCTTATCAGGGAATTACGGTAATTTTCACTCGATGGACATATGAGTGGAATTTTGTGTCTGTACGTCGCACCTCTACAAGGCGGGCGTACGATTGCGCCTCAAGACGAGCTACGTGACATTTTTCTCAGGCCCAGTTTGCCTCGGTTCTTGCTCTTTTACTGATCTTCATCTATCTAAAGTCCAGTTTTTCTGAATACACGTTGTAATGCGGCAGTAATATTATCCATCCATCCATTTTCTTTGCCGCTTATCCTCACGAGGGTCACGGAGAGTGCTGGAGCCTATCCCAGCTATCCACGGGCAGGAAACGGGGTACACCCTGAAGTGGTTGCCAGACAATCGGAGGGCACATCGATACAAAGTGCCGCACTCACAATCACACCTAGTGGCAATTTAGAGTGTGCAATTAATGTTGCAGGTTTTTGGGATGTGGGAGGAAACCGGAGCGCCCGGAGAAAACCCACGCGGGCACGGGGAGAACATGCAAACTCCACACAGGATCCAACCTGGGTCCTGAGAACAGCGAGGCCAACGCAGTAATATTAGCAGCAACTGTTGAAATGAACTCCTTAATTAGCCAAAATATGGGAAATAGATACAGTACAAGTCCTTTGTTTCTATTTTTTCTTGAGCGTGTGTTGGCTATCGGTGCGGTCAAAAATAGAACAGAACGTCAGCCGTTATTCATGTGCACAGTAAACACGATTTAAAGAGAGGTGTGAAGCATCGAGCCTCGAAAGGAGGAAGTGGTTGGTCTCTTTTCTTCCCTGGCATTTCCAGAGTCGGAGCAAATAATATTTTGTCCGGGTGCCAGGCATTTACTTGAGCCCCGGCGCTGCTTGGCTCCCCTGACGCACTCCCACAACACCCCAAAAAAAAAAAAAAAACCCGTGTCCAAAACGACACTTTAAACTGTGTGCTTGTGAATGTGAATATCGAAGATAATAATCTGCCTCATGCCTTCGGTACATTTTCAACACCACAAAAAAAAAAAAAAAAAAAAAGCGATTCAACATGAAATGAGTTTGAGGTTCTTTCTCGCGGCGGCAGATTGGATAATTAAAAGCATGGTACATATTGTTCTGCGTCCTTAAGCAAGTGCATGTGCATCTAAATGAAAAATCTCCTTATGTAATCGACGCCTTCATCATCATCACCATCACTCATTTTATTCACCATTATTTTCCCCGACTTTCTGACTTTTAATACCCAGTTTTTGTACGAAACTAGTACAAGTACAACTACTAGTAGTATTGATGATTTTTCTCCTCCCACATCCCAAAAACACGCAACATTAATTCACTACATTAATTGGACACTCGAAATTGCCCCAAGGTGCGATTGTGAGTGCGACAGTCGTCTGTCTCCATGTGCCCTGCGATTGGCTGGCGACCAGTTCAGGGTGTACCCCGCCTCCTGCCCGTTGACAGCTGGGATAAGCTCCGGCACTCCCCGTGACCCTTGTGGGGATAAGCGGCAAAAATAATGGATGGATGGAACACATATGAGAAGATCGTATCCTTCTTCTAGCCGCTACGCAACATCTCGTCGCATCTATCCGCAAACTACTTTCACAACGATAAATATATGATAAACGGCGTTCAATTATTCCTCTGAAAAATATTTATTATTCCCCTTGTGAATTCAGATCAAAATGTGCGTTATGTATTTGTTTCCCGTGCACGTTTCCCCTTGTGAGCGAAGGGGCTCCGCCCTCGTTGTGGCTGGTTCAAATAACACCGACTCCGGAGTCAGGTGGAAAGATCGGGTTATCCGGCCTGATCTTGTTACCCGGGCTTTTTATGTCATGCTCAAAGAATGGTCCGATTTCAAACACGGCCCGGAATTCTCCGCGGGGAATAACCGTCATAATCCCGGATAATGCGTCGGTTTAAATAGATTCCGCTTACTGTTGTGTGGATTTCACAGTGGAGTGCAAAACCCCAACAGGGAGAAACGTGCAACATTAATTGGACACTCGTTTTTCTCGCGGGCCACATCGTGGTTCCGCTTTACCTCTGAGGGCCGTTCGGACTCTGAAACAATACAAATATTTCATCGTCTCGTCGTATTTACATCATCTATCTCTGATCTACTTTTGGAATCAGAGATCAAGGGTAATGTGTTTTGAACTATTAACTATTATATTATATTTAACGATTTAATGTGTTTTGAACTATTCATGTTTGGTAACACAAAAATACTTCTAATATCTATATATTATATTATAATATAACTTTATCATTTATGAGCCATGACAATGTGAAACCAGACCAGATCTGGCCCCCGGGCCTTGTGTTTGACACCTGTGCTCTAAATTGACCGTAGGTTTGATTGTGAGTGCGGCCGTTTGTCTCCACATGCCCTGCGATTGGCTGACGACCAGTTCAGGGTGTACCCCGCCTCCTGCCCGTTGACAGCTGGGATGGGCTCCGGTACTCCCCGCGACCCTTGTGAGGATAAGCGGCTAAGACAATGGATGGATGGATGGTTTCAACCATACTTTGACCTGTTCCTCACTCCTCTATGAATTACAATTGGAAAGATTTGATTACAGATTTTACAGAAACCTCACACAATTCTGAGCCTCGTACAGTACGTGTTCAAAATAAGCGCATTAAGATCAACAACTTCAATTTAAAAAAAAATATATAATAATAATAATAATTAAAAGTTGATAGTGTGACGGAAGTGTTATGCAGGCAATCTTGGTTTCGAAAGCGGACCTCAGTCGCTTTGGCCAAAAACAAGCGGAGTGCGCTAACTGGCTAACAGGCTAACCGGCTGGCTTCCCCTCCAACGAATCGTACGCCAGGGGCGTCAAATTCATTTTTATCGTGGGCCACGTTGCAGTTATGGTTTTTGTCAGAGGGCCATTATGACTGAAAAATCGTGAAAATCTTGAATTGACCCATCATATTTACACATATAAACTCGTTCCGGAATCAGAAATCAAGGCTAAATGGGTTTTTCAACTCTTGTTGATGTTTGCTAACACAACCAAAATGCTTGCAATATCTCACCGTCATCATTTATGATATGACACGACTTCAGCAACAATCACGGAAGCTGATACACATGATTTTCCTTCACGGGTCGCATAAAATCACGTGGCGGGCCGCATCTGGCCCCCCGGGCCTTGAGTTTGACACCCGTGCTTTAAAGCGTGGATTCACCGACGTACCGCTGCTGTGCGAAAGATGTCGCTAAAGATAATAATAACGTTTTCGTCATATTTTCAATGTTTTCCCATCACCTTGAACAAGAGCAGTAGTGCGATGTCGATTGCGTCGAGGTGACCAGATCCAAAACTTGAAATTGAGAAATCCATCGAGTCCATTTTTTTTTTTTTAAAAATCACACATCCCTTGCGCGCAAACGTTTGCCCGCCCGTGAGGTTGTCAATCGCGCGTGAATGCTGAGATTCATTTTTTTTAATTTTTTTTTCTTTTTTTTTTTTTTTTTTGCCTCCGCGCGTGCAGATTGGCTGCAAGGCGGCCGTGACCCTGTTCATGTACTTCCTGGCGACCAACTACTTCTGGATCCTGGTGGAGGGCCTGTACCTGCACAGCCTCATCTTCATGACCTTCTTCTCGGACCGGAAGTATCTGTGGGGCTTCACTCTGATCGGATGGGGTGAGTCCGCGTCGCCGTCGCTTCCGAAAGCGTTTTGGGTGCCTTCAGCAGGGGCTTCGCGGAACCTGCATTGTACACACTGTGCGTATTCTTGGCGTAAGCACAGCGCATACAATGTGGATGCCGCGCTCGCCCAAATCCGCCCCCGGGTGCGCAAATTGCCGGGCGTCCGCGCGGCGGGATTCTACTTCAAAACAATTAAAATATTGCATTTCGCAGGTGTGCCGGCCATGTTTGTGAGCGTTTGGGCGACGGTGAGGGCCACATTTGCGGACACGGAGTGAGTCCATCTTGTTTTTGTTTCTGATTACCGTAATTTCCGGCCTGCAAGCCGCGACTTTTTTCCCCCGCACGCTTTCAACCCTGCGGTTTACGCGGCGATGCGGCTAATTTGTGCATTTTTTCCAACGTCCGCAAGGGGGGGCACTCGAGCGGAAAAGGTAAGAATGAGACCGGTGGAATATATGTGCCGAGTAAGTGACTTTTACCGGCCCTGTTAGCGCTGCGCTAGCGTGTTGCTGCAGTGTTACTGGCGTGTCTCAGTGATATTTACCCGTGAGTTTTATTTTAACCAACCCTGTTAGTGTTAGCGCTCGTGTCAGTGCTAGCTTTAGCGCAACGCTAGCATTAGCGCTAGCATTAAACTCTATCTGTTACCATCTTTCTTTGTAAATATCACGTGTTTCAATGTGGGTTTCAACGTGGGCACTTGCGGATTTTACACGGCTCTCCGGTGTATGTATGTACCAAATGGTATTTCCTTTACAAATGTACTCGTTGAAGCTTATAACCAACTGCGCGCTGTAGGCAGGGAATTACGGTCCACTCACAGCGGTGCTTTGACTTATCAGCTCGACAACATGCTGTATTCCAGCCACCGGAGGCTTTAAGCGGAGATTGTTGGACCTTTCAAATTTGGCAGGCTTGTTAACAACACTCTTCTCTTTGGTTTATGAATACATTTTTAACTTTCACTTTTGCCCTGAATTTTGAAACTAGAGATTTCTAACTGTACCCGCTCCCTCGGTATGCTAAAGATCTTTTTGGAAGGCTGCGGGGATCCGGCTCGGCGTCTCGGGCTCCCGTGAGCACAGATCAGACCGCCAGGGCGACATAACAAAGCGCTACATTCGACATCGTCACATAGTTCTGTCGACGGGTAAACTTCAGGTGGCGCTACTACAAGACTAGTGATCAGTCCGCGAAAAGCAAGAGATGGACTTCTTTTGACGACAGTTAGCACGTCACATTGTTGATCTAAGTTTTGTCCCGATTTTGTTTATCTTGTCGCAGGTGCTGGGACTTAAGTGCGGGCAATTTGAAATGGATTTATCAAGTGCCCATCCTCGCGGCTGTGGTGGTAAGTGCGCACTTCGCGGCACTCCGCTGTGAGGAAAATGACGGCGTTTCGCCGGCGCCGCTCGCATTGCGGCTCGCCGACCTGTCATTACAGCCCTCTCGTTAACGTGTTCGTCTCTCGGCAGGTCAATTTCGTCTTATTTTTAAACATCATCAGAGTCTTGGCGACCAAACTGCGAGAGACCAACGCGGGAAGATGTGACACGCGGCAACAGTACAGGTGCGATGCGTTCGAAAGCTTTTGCCCGTTTATTCAATCGGCAACACAGTACGCAACGGTTGCGGTACAAAATTTACAAAAAGTGTATCATTCCCGAAAGTAAACGAAACCGATGACGCTTGTATTTCAACTGAAGTTGCTTTGATTGCTTTGAACAATCCTCCCGGCAGCAGTGACCGAAATGTTTGGCGACGTAGCGCACCACAGCTCGCTATCGACACCACCAAGGATTTTCCATTCCTGTATCACTTTGAAGACAGCAACTTGGCCTTTTCGTGAACCTTGAACAGAACTTCAGGTGCGCCTGTCGAATCTTATTTGTGGTGTCTGCTGTTCTTCATCAGTTTTGCTAAGAAACCAGAACGTTCGAACCACTTAATGACGCACAATCCTCAAGTACGGCGCTCCAGCCTCGCTCGAGCCATCGCGCCGGAAGACTCTCCAGACTCGGCAGAACGCCGCCGTCAGAGTCGCCACCGGCTGCCTGGCTAACGAGGACCACCTGAATCGTGAGACCAAAATCCTACCGGTGAAGCAACACGACGAATTACTCGCCCGGTAGAGTATCTGCTATGCTGCCGGCTACCCACAACCGCGTCCGTAAATACCGCTAAGACATCCCCTACCGAGACGGGCTACGTAGACTCCATCGAACGGCGGTTGAAGACGCGGTGGCCGGCTACAAACCGGTAGTCAATCCTCGGTGGCTACCCTACAAAACCGAAATCGATCTTCCGCGGGCCGCAAGATCCAAGCAACTCCGCTACGGACGAAGCCGCGTGTTCAATGACTAAATGGCTCGTGTCGACAATACTATCGTCAACCTCTGCTCGAAATGCGGACGGGACCCTCACGACACGCAGCACATCTTCAACTGCGCAACGGCTCCGCTGACTGTAATGGACCCGTGGAAACGCCCGAAGGAAGTGGAACTTCCTGGAAGTAGAAGTTGACTGAACAATGCGATTGCCCGGCTACAACAACAACATGTACAACAGCAATAATAAACACTGTGAAATTTGACGGCATCAATTCAAAACTGAACATCAGTATTTCCGTCCGTCCCGAAGTGACGGTCTGAGCGCTCCCCCGTGCTCAAAAGTCCCCTTGGGATTAATGCGCGTGGAATTTTGGGAATTTTTCTACTTTTTCTTCTTCCGAGCCAGTCTGAAATTTCCCCATCCGTGCTTCTTCCGCATGTTCATATAAAGTCATTTCAGCACGTGAAAATTATATGACGCGTACTTTCACTATCCCAAATGTGCCGTAATGACTGAGCCCGAACAGTCCGCCGTTGATTCCACTTGATAAAAAACAAACAATACATTCGCGTTTGTTTTTGCATTCTTTCGTTCGCCGCGTTCGGCTTTGTGTGACGTCCACAGCGAAATGCACGCTGAGCGAAAATGAACGCGGGGAAGAAGCCCGGATGGGGAAGTTTCAAACTGGCCCGGAAGTAGAAAAAGTAGAAAAATTCAAAAATAAATTCTACGCCCATGCGCATTAATCCCGAGGGGACTTTTCGGCATAGGGGAGCGCTCAGACCGTCACACCGGCGCAACCAAAAGAACCCAATAAAGGAGTGATTGTTTTCATAGTTTTCTGACATTTTTTTTTTTTTGTTGATTGTTACAGAAAACTGCTGAAGTCCACACTGGTGCTGATGCCGCTGTTCGGCGTACACTACATAATATTCAACGCCATGCCCTACACGGAAGTCTCCGGCATCCCCTGGCAGATCCAGATGCACTACGAGATGCTCTTCAACTCCTTCCAGGTAGCAGCGTTTCTCGGCTCGCGGAATTCGGCTGCGGTTGGCCGCAGCTCACGCCCGCACGCTCACACGGTCACATGTCGCCCCAACAAGCCCCGCCTCTCACCGTTTGCAGCTTTAATCGTTGCGCTTTCTTTCGCTTGCAGGGCTTCCTCGTCGCGATCATATACTGCTTTTGCAACGGCGAGGTAAGCGGTCCAAACGAAACGCGGCACGATGTCGCCGAACTCGCCGCAGTGCCACTAAACGCACCTCGGTTGTGTCAAAAGGTGCAAGCGGAGATCAAGAAGTCGTGGAGCCGCCGGACCCTGGCGCTGGATTTCAAGCGCAAGGCGCGCAGCGGCAGCAACACGTACAGCTACGGCCCCATGGTGTCGCACACCAGCGTCACCAACGTGACCGCCCGGGCGCCGCACGCCCTCCACCTGACCACCCGGCTGGGCCCGGCGCCGGTCAACGGCCACCGCAACCTGCCCGGTTACATCAAAAACGGCTCCGTGTCCGAGAGCTCGGCGCCGTCGTCGGGCCACGAGCTTCACTCGGCGCCCGAGGAGCACGCCGCCGCCGCTCACCCGCAGCAGCCGTGCGAGGAGGCCGAGGAGGAGAAACCGTCGCCGGTGGTGGTGGTGGAGGAGGAGCGGGAGACGGTCATGTGACACCCCCCCCATAAAAACGTGGACCCCAAATGTCGTGGCCACCACACTTGGAACTGCCACAGAATGTGCAACAGTCAAAAAACAGGCTGTATTTTAAAATGATTTACATCCACTGCCATCATTTTACGTTTTGTTTTTTTTGTACATTCTTTTGTTGCATCAATAAGACTAAATAATTCTTGCTGTGAAACAGCGTTAAGCTCGCATGGAGATTTTATTTTTTTTTTTTTTGTTGATTGTTACAGAAAACTGCTGAAGTCCACACTGGTGCTGATGCCGCTGTTCGGCGTACACTACATAATATTCAACGCCATGCCCTACACGGAAGTCTCCGGCATCCCCTGGCAGATCCAGATGCACTACGAGATGCTCTTCAACTCCTTCCAGGTAGCAGCGTTTCTCGGCTCGCGGAATTCGGCTGCGGTTGGCCGCAGCTCACGCCCGCACGCTCACACGGTCACATGTCGCCCCAACAAGCCCCGCCTCTCACCGTTTGCAGCTTTAATCGTTGCGCTTTCTTTCGCTTGCAGGGCTTCCTCGTCGCGATCATATACTGCTTTTGCAACGGCGAGGTAAGCGGTCCAAACGAAACGCGGCACGATGTCGCCGAACTCGCCGCAGTGCCACTAAACGCACCTCGGTTGTGTCAAAAGGTGCAAGCGGAGATCAAGAAGTCGTGGAGCCGCCGGACCCTGGCGCTGGATTTCAAGCGCAAGGCGCGCAGCGGCAGCAACACGTACAGCTACGGCCCCATGGTGTCGCACACCAGCGTCACCAACGTGACCGCCCGGGCGCCGCACGCCCTCCACCTGACCACCCGGCTGGGCCCGGCGCCGGTCAACGGCCACCGCAACCTGCCCGGTTACATCAAAAACGGCTCCGTGTCCGAGAGCTCGGCGCCGTCGTCGGGCCACGAGCTTCACTCGGCGCCCGAGGAGCACGCCGCCGCCGCTCACCCGCAGCAGCCGTGCGAGGAGGCCGAGGAGGAGAAACCGTCGCCGGTGGTGGTGGTGGAGGAGGAGCGGGAGACGGTCATGTGACACCCCCCCCATAAAAACGTGGACCCCAAATGTCGTGGCCACCACACTTGGAACTGCCACAGAATGTGCAACAGTCAAAAAACAGGCTGTATTTTAAAATGATTTACATCCACTGCCATCATTTTACGTTTTGTTTTTTTTGTACATTCTTTTGTTGCATCAATAAGACTAAATAATTCTTGCTGTGAAACAGCGTTAAGCTCGCATGGAGATTTTATTTTTTTTTTTTTAATCGATTTCAAGGGAAGGCACTCAGGTCATTCGAGTTTGCTTTTGACTTTTCAACAATTTGGCGTTTATCAAGACTTTTGTCCGAAAGGAACAATTTTCCGCTCGGTGTGACTCCTTTCCCGCAACACGACTTTTTGTTCCGACTTGGCGTCACCGAGAAAAACCCTCTGAAAAGCGTCCCCCCCCCCCCCCCCCCCCGCATGTCCTTTCTCGCAAAATCGTCAATTTTTAGACAGCTGCTTTGATGATGTTCTTACGAGTCACAATGTTTACAGACACCATCGTAATTGTGAGCTGATATCGTTGTTGCAATTCAGTGTTTTTCTCAAGTGTATGTACAGATATATATAAATAGATATGTTTGTTCTTGTGATATTTGACTGTGTTTGTGTGTACAGTATATAGTCCGAAACCAAATTGGAGTATTATTAACTTCCACACATTCCGTATTTTAAAGTGAGCTGGTTTTAATTTTTACATTTTTTTTTTTTTTAAATACATTGGGCACTAGTAGTCAGCCCATCTGCTTGACATTTCTGACGTTCTGAGGTTGCGTGTTTGAATTTTGTCTCTGGCCTCGCTTTGTGGAATTTGCAATCCAACAGGATCTCCGAAACCCCCCCCACCCCCGGGGTCGATCCCAGACCTGCCTGTGTGGAATTTGAATGTTCTCCCCCGCGCCTGCGTGGATTTTCTCCGGGCACTCCCGGTTTCCTCCCACATCCCAAAAAGACGCAACATTTATTGGACACTCAAAATTGCCCATAGGTGTGATTGTGAGTGCGGCACTTTGTATCGATGTGCCCTGCGATTGGCTGGCGACCAGTTCAGGGTGTACCACGCCTCCTCCCCGTTGACAGGTGGGATAAGCTCAAAGCTCTCCCCGCGACCCTCGTCAGGATAAGCGGCAAAAGAAAATGGATGGATGGATGATATTTGATTGGTATTTGATTTTAAGGTCATATGTTTCTCATAAATGTTGGCTACACTCTGAAATGTATGACTTAAGAGGAGTATTCCATTTTGCTGGAGGTCCTTAATTGTACAACCTCAGTCTAAATTCTTGATAAACCTCCAAAATATCCAACATGGGGACGTAAAATTTTATTTTTTTAAAGACATTTGAATTTAGAGGCGTAATTACTCATAAATATTTAGTTTTACTCCGAAAAATGACAGCTTTCCTGAAAAATCTTGATTTTGCGCAAAATTTACAACTTCAGGCTGTTTTTTTTTTTTTTTTGTGAGTGTTTTTTTCCACACATATTTAGGTTGAAGTTTTGGAATTTTCCAGCCACGTGGACTTTAAAAATTTTCTCTTTAAATGTTGGTTGTAAAAATGGAAAATCTGTTTCTGAAAAGCGACAATATTCGCTGTTAAAAAGTTTGCTTTTGAGCGGCGACTTGTGACTGTTAACAATAGCTTATCTGTTCATTTTTTTTAATCCAATTTGCGCAAAAAAAAAAAAAAAATTGGGTGGGGGTGGGGGAAGTAATTTTAAGCGATAATGTGTTGCGTTTTTTTACCATTTCCCAATTTGATTCATTTGTAATCTTTTCCCATTTTACCGCGAGCAGCTGTTGTGCAGTTGCAATCTGCCGTTGACTTCATCAGGAGAAAAATCATCCGTCTAGACTTCCTTAATTAAAAAGTCACAGCCGTGGCCTTCTGTTCCGCAACAGAAACATCTGGAGAATTACATGACATTTGAGCACTTTATTTTCATTATTATTCATACTGGAATCAATAGAATTCCGTCCTCTGCTCTGATCGTGTCGCGTCACACGATTTGTGTTCGGTGGCCAATAAGCATTGGGAGCTCAAATTCTAAGGAAGTATAAAAAACTAAATAAAATGTTTCTTGGGGGGCGGCCGTTGGCATGGAGACACGAGGCTCAGTGTACATAATGTGGCTTGTGAAGAAAACAATAAACGTGTTAGTTGACTGTTTCCTGAGACTTGGTTTATTTGCACGGTAATAATCGTACAAAAAGAGGAAAGTAGGCGCTAGTTTGACGTACAAGTAGCCCAACTTGAGAGCTTTTCCAGTCGCTGTCAGATATTTCACCCAAGGATGGAGGCAGCAAAGTGAAGTGAAAATAAAATAGATTTGTCAACTGGAACGCAAGCGTTTTCTGCCACCGACGTACTTCACTTAGCTCAAATGTGTTTTTCCAAAGCCCAGCTTGTCTCTGAAATTCAAGTTTGGAATACCCCGTAATGACTACCAGATTCCTGAAGATGGCAACGTTGCATGGCTTTGGATTCGATATGAGCACAGCTTTGGAGAAGAAGACAAAGCTTAGCGTGCTGACGTCGGCTTGAAACGCGAACACGTTGGAAGTCGGGACAAGTTGAAGCGCCGCAAAGGGAACGGTTTTGAATAAATGTGGTTGGTGTAGGCTTGGACGTGTCACGCTCGGGAGAAGAAAGCGTGAAAAAAAGATGATGTGGTTCACAGAGTGGATGAAGAACACCAAATGAAACAAAATCAAACAAAAATGAAGCTTCTGACCTTCAACGCAAGCCAGAGGGTGAATCAGCGTCGCTCACAGCGCGTTTCTTTGTGTGTAAAAAAATTCCGATTTTGCCCTTTTTCCGTCTTGTTTTTGTTGTCTTCTACTTTTGGGACAAAAGCAAAACACGTTAGCGTCAAAGTCGCTGTTCTCCCTTTCACATAAAGTCAGTCATCGTGTTCTGCTGCTGATTACGAAATCAGCAATGGGGAAATCTCGAAACAGAACCAAGAAGAGTGTCCACTCTCTCTTCTGGTGGCTTCGGTGTTCATATTGTGACAGAACGCAATATTCTGGGGCTTCTGTGGAAAGTGCACTTCTTTCCATTCTATTGATTTTTTTTTTTTTTTCAATCCATTTTTGCGTGCATGAAGTCACTTGGGAGCTTTCTTGCCGCCTCCTTTAGCTTCTCTCTCTCCCTTGTCAGCAGTTTTCCTCCCTTTGGCTTGGCCTCCGCCGCCGCCGTCGCCGTCGCCTCCTTCCTCGCGGGCCGCCACCTTCTTGCGCGTCTTCTCGTCGGCTTTGGCGTCCCCGCCCCCCTCCCCCCTGGCGCCCTTGCCCTTCCTCTCTCCTCGGCCGGCGTCCACTTTGCCCGAGACGTTGGCCACGGTCTCCTCCTCGCCGTCTTTCTTGTCTTCTGCTTTGGCCGCTGTGGAGGCGAGAGAGAGAGAATGAGAGAAGCTTGCGGAGGAAGTGCGTTGAAGGCCCGTCGGTCTCCGGCGTGTTCTAATGCGCCGGCTGTTTACGCCCCCGATGGCGTCCTCTTCAAGTGGAGGACAAAACATAGCAGCCATTATATTACAAGGCCAAAGTCTTTCTTTTTCTTTTTTTTACGTAATTTTATTTTTGCACACCTCTATTTATCTAGTGTTTACTGAGATTTTTGGTTGAGGTCTTAAAATGTACAGTGCATTTTTCTCGTTAACAGTGGAATTCCAAAACAACATATGGCGTATTTTTCTAGTTAATTTTGAATTGAATTCTAAAATGAATGCTCGGCTCTTTTTTTTTTTTACACACACATGCGTATATATATATATATATATATATATATATATATGCATATTTTTGGGGGGGAATTCTATTATTATTGATTCTATATTTTTAATTAATTATTTTACTTACTTTTTCTGATATTCTTGTTTTTTTTTCTTTAATTTGTTTGTTTTTTTTATATATATATTTTCTCCCGAAAAATAATGCCATATTGTGTGTGTGTGTATATATATATATATATATAATTTTTATTTTTTAATTATATTATTATTGATTCTATATTTTCAATTAATTATTTTACTTATTTGTCTGATATTCTTATTTTTTTTTCTTTATTTGTTTGGTTAATTTTTTATGTATTTTCTCCCAAAGAAATAATGCAATATTGTATCTGAATATATATATATATATATATATATATATATATATATATATATATATATCTTGCAATTGTATTAAAATAAAATTATATTACTAGTAGTAGTTGTACTGGTAATTTATTGTGATCCTTGAAAAGGAATTTTGAGAGACTTGCTATTATTATTATTATTAATGTTATTCTTATTTATTTGCAGTAAAACCGTTTCACATTAAAATTTGTGGTCATCTCCAATTGTATTACAATATTAATTATTAAAACTTCAAAAAAATTCTATCAAGAATATTTTAATCTGATATAATGTAAAAAAAAAAAAAAAAGCTTTAAAGTGAAAGTGTTGAAGGGGAGAAGAGACATGTCAGTCCTCGTTTGTGAAATTGCCAAGATCTCCTTTTAATTTGTACACAGCGCAGCATGGGTGTACACACACACGCGCGCACACACATTTATGGGAAAAAAATTGCGTGAGAGGGCGGTAGACAAGAGGAGAGTATGAATAATGGGATTTATTTCATGCACCACGATGCGCCATTCATGTGCTGGCATCACCGTAACGCCTTGTAACACTTTTTGTGCGCGCGGATTATTTGTTTTGCAAACATCGGCTAAACGTGGCCTTCCACTTGCGACAGGTGTGTACGCACAACATAATAAAAACAAACAAAAATATAATAAAAACAAACAAAACTTCTGGAAAGCTTGATGCACACTATTTTGAAAGGACAACTACTTGGACAATGGCAACAGAGCCAAAGGTGGGCTCACTATTTGGCAAGCGGTTGAGAACTATATTTGGCAGGCAACTATATTTACTAACATGTATCTTTATCCATCCATTTTCTTTGCCGCTTATCCTCACGAGGGTCGCGAAGAGTGCCGGAGCCTATCCCAGCTGTCAACGGGCAGGAGGCGGGGCACACCCTGAATTGGTCGCCAGCCAATCGCAGGGCACATCAAGACATTCACAATCACACCTAGGGGAAATTCATCCATCCATTTTTCTTAGCCGCTTATCCTCACAAGGGTTGTGTGGAATGCTGGAGCCTATCCCAGCTGTCAACGAGCAGGAAGCAGGGTACACCCAGAACTGGTTGCCAGCCAATCGCAGGGCACATAGAGACAGACAACTGCACTCATGATCACACCTATGGGCAATTTAGAGTGTCCAATCAATGTTGCATGTTTTTGGGATGTGGGAGGAAACCGGAGTGCCAACATGCAAACTCCACACAGGCGGGGCAGGGATCGAACCCGGGACCTCAGAACTTTACAAGCTGCTCCACCGTGCCACCAGGTATCTTTATATGCTTGTTTAATCTACTATTTATTGATATATTCATTTACTTAATTCACAAAAATAATAAGGGGGCGGAGCTATGGGGTTGCGTACAAGAGGAAAAACGTGTAAAGATACAAAAACGTTTTTTTTTTATCACCAAATCATCAGATTAGAGCTTTCAATTAGTCGGGCAGCTCTGCGCATGTGGCGGATGCAGCGGAATACGCAATTGTGTGAAAATGTGATCGTTCCTGCTTTAAACCATATTTTGTAGCAGTGTGTAATATTCATAACACTCTTCGACACATTTTTTGAAACAGGCTGCTTAGAAAAGATATACTTGGTAATACTATTTGCATACAAGCCATAAAGAAAAATGTAGATGTTTATAACCCATTTATAAGCCATCTATAAATGCTTCATAAGATGTATTAGGGTGAGCCAAGCATGTTAGGCAAACATATTAGCAAAAAAAAAAATAATGCTTAAATGCTGCATTCAAAGGCTTACAGTAAAATAGAATTTCCTCCCACACATGGCGGGACACGTGAGCGCAAGCTAGGAGGTTTGGACAAAGGAAAAAGAAAGAAAAAGAGGAACGATCACGGCGTGTCCGGCAACGCCAGCGAGCCGGGTCGCTCCTCCGCGAGGCCGACCAGGGAGAGCCGGCTGCCGGTGCGACTCCCGCCCTGGACCTGCTCGGACAGCGTCCGGACGGCTGGAAACGGCGCAACGGAGGGAGGAAAGGAGGAGGGAAACAGGAAAAAGAAGAAGAAGAAGTCAACGGGAAGAAAAGAAGTGAGAGAAGAGGAGGTGAGGTCGGGGGTGGGGGGGGGTGGGGGCAACTCACATCCCGGCACCTCCGTCAGCTCGTTGAGAGGTGGCACCGTCTCCAACGTGTTGGCGTATTTCTTGGCGGCCTGGCGCTGCGCGTGACGCGCTTCGATTTCCTTTTTGGTCCTCGGGATTCGACATTTGAAAATGCAACACAAGGTGATCACTGCGGAGGGGGGGAAAGGCCCGGGGAGGGGAGGGTCATTTCAGGCATTGGTTTGAAAACGGGCGGCACGGTCAATCAGCTCATAAAGCGTTGGCCTCACAGTTCTGAGGACCCGGGTTCGATCCCGGCCCCGCCTGTGTGGAGTTTGAACGTTCTCCCCGTGACTGCGTGGGTTTCCTCCGGGTGGGCACTCCGGTTTCCTCCCGCATCCCAAAATCATGCAACAATAATTGGACGCTCTAAATTGCCCCTAGGTGTGATTGGGAGTGCGATTGGGCGTTTGTCTCTATGTGCCCTGCGATTGCCTGGCGACCAGTTCAGGGTGTACCCCACCTCCTGCCCCTTGACAGCTGGGATAGGCCCCAGCACTCCCCACGCCCCTTGTGAGGATAAGCAGCTAAGAAAATGGATGGATGGATGGATGGATGGATGGATGGATGGATAAATTGCCCCTAGGTATGATTGTGAGTGCAGCTGTTTGTCTCGATGTGCCCTGTGATTGCCTGGCGACCAGTTCAGGGTGTACCCTGCCTCCTGCCCGTTGACAGCTGGGATAGGCCCCAGCACTCCCCACGCCCCTTGTGAGAATAAGCAGCTAAGAAAATGGATGGATGGATGGAGGATGGATGGATGGAGGATGGATGGATGGATGGATGGATGGATGGATGGATGATGGATGGATGGATGGATGGATGGATGGATAAATTGCTCCTAGGTATGATTGTGAGTGCAGCTGTTTGCCTCAATGTGCCCTGTGATTGCCTGGCAACCAGCTCAGGGTGTACCCCACCTCCTGCCCCTTGACAGCTGGGATAGGCTCCAGCACTCCGCACAACCCTCGTGAGGATAAGCGGGTAAGAAAAACGATGGATGGATAAATTGCCCCTAGGTGTGATTGTGAGTGCGGCTGTTTGTCTCAATGTGCCCTGCGATTGGCTAGCGACCAGTTCAGGGTGTACCCCGTCTCCTGCCCGTTGACAGCTGCCACAGGCTCCAGCACTCCCCGCGACCCTCGTGAGGATAAGCGGCAAAGAAAATGGATGGATGGGTTTGGAAACTCGTTCAACATCTTTGAGGACCATCGCTGAACTACGCGGTTCCAGCACTTTTCAGATTTTTGGGTTGATGGGTTTTCCTGTTGGTCTTCAAATTATAGTTGATGCGCTTTTTTGATTTATGAATATTACTTTGGTGAAGATACGGGCCGCGCTGTTCCGCCTATAATTGGGTTAATATCGCCTGTATCGGCGATTTCCCCGTCGAGTCGGCGTGACAAGGTGCTAATTGTTACGCGAAAGAAGGCTAACGGCGGCAATCACGCAATCTTTCCGAGGGGGAGGTGAAACATAAACAGTCCAATTTTGGTTCACACACAAAAATAAAATAAAATAAAATAAAATAAGAGGTCATATTTTGGCCTGAGTGGTTGAAATTTTCCTGTGCAATTAGAACATTACGTTCGGCGTGAGGGCGGTAAAAACCTTCACGCCTGCGTGCAGTATGTAGGACTTGTTTTAATGGAAAGTCTGGTCCGCGCGGGCCGGCGGGGGCGTTGACGTGGTGCGGAGGAGTGCCCCCCACCCCCCGGTGCCCCCCACCCCCCGGTGCCAACGTATTGGCATTTCAAAACAAGCCCTTGCACCGACAAAGCCGTCAACACGCGAGAAAAGTTTCAGGGTGACTTTGCAGAAACTGTCAGGAGGTGGCGAGGAGCCGCCTTCAGATGACAATTTCTGACGGGATCGCCCTCTGTCAGATTATACGTTATAAAAACATATGCTAATATCATGGAGTAGTAGTTTTTTGCTTCATTTCAATGGACATTGTGCCGCTCCTGCTGGTGTGTGCACTAAAGATATTTTCGGTATTGGCAGTTTCTCGCCGCTTTGTCAAGAATTTGTGGGCTTTAAAGATAATAATGAGACATCCACCCATCCATTTTCTATGCCGCTTATCCTCACAAGGGTCGCGGAGAGCGCCGGAGCCTATTCCAGCTGTCAACGGGCAGGAGGCGGAGTAAACCCTGAACTGGTTGCCAGGCAATCGCAGGGCACATAGAGAC
This sequence comes from Syngnathoides biaculeatus, assembly GCF_019802595.1. NCBI lineage: Eukaryota > Metazoa > Chordata > Actinopteri > Syngnathiformes > Syngnathidae > Syngnathoides > Syngnathoides biaculeatus. Next base: position 3,926,626 of record NC_084652.1, on the reverse strand, counting down.
AAACAGCCGCACTCACAATCACACCTTGGGGCAATTTGGAGTCTCCGATTAATGTTGCATGTTTTTGGGATGTGGGAGGAAACACCCGGAGAAAAGCCCACGCAGGCACGGGGAGAACATGCAAACTTGCAGTAATAAAAGAGGAAGGAGTCGCGTCGCTTACCAACGGCTAAAACAAAGACGGCGAAGATGCCGATGACCTGCCATAAGCGCAGCCCCCAAAACACGACCGTTTCCGAGGTTACGGGGTCCGGCTTCTTCGGGGGGTCCGTGGGTAAAAGCTGTTTGGAAACACACAAGACAAGAAAAATATCAATATCAAAATATAATAATACTAACAAATAGATGTGACGTAGCAGGTGTTTATCTAGTTGCAGTCTTTTGCATATATTAATTTCATCTAAAATAATATTAATAATAAAGCTAACCTACACACTCACATAATTGCGCCAAGTGTTGGGCATGAGGACCATCAGAAAACGTCCAATCAAAATCAAGTTTTTGTGCAAATTTAATTGTACGACTACACTTTGTAATAATTTTAATTCATTATTTTTTTACGTATAAAGAATGATTCATGAACAGGACATGATCAAGGAAAAAGAAAACAAATACATGCAGGAATTTAGTAGGATTTTGCAGAAAAACTATTTTGAAACAAATGCATTCTTTCTGTATAAAAAAATACAATTAATTTTAAAAAAAGAAAATTAATTTAAAAATATTTTTTTCAAAATGTGAGTATAAATACATATAAATAACAACAAATAAAATATAATAAAATAACATAAAACAAAATACAGTATGTTGGTGGTGGGGCAGAACAGGAAGTTGGATTTTGTAAAAAAAAAAAAAAAAAAAAAAAAAAAAAAAGAAAATGTCATATTTTTGAAACGATTCTTGAAAAAGGGGCTTTTGTTTTTACCTCCAGCAAGCCGCTGATTTATTTATTCATGAATTCTTTTGTCGGCGGCACCTTGTCTAATCGACGGGGTCACGGCAATGTCACGCACGCCCTCGTCCAATCGCAAACGTGTCCATCCGCACCACTCCAACGCCGCCGCCATGTTTTGAACCGCCGCACGTGGAGCGTTAGCAAGTACACGATTCCTGACGTACGTACGTGACATTTCTAAGCTTCTTGACGTGTTTATTCCCTGCTGTTGCTGCCAAATATTCACATTATGAGTCCTGCGCTCAGCAGTTTTTGCGCATCCTGATTAATTCATTCATTGCGGCTTGTTCTGTAGTGCGCCGAATGGCCACCGGGGGCAGTAGAGTTTCACAATGACTGTTACTGACCTAGCAAGTAGCACTAATGTCACGTCATGTTCTTTTTTCTTTTCTTTCTCAAAGAACGTAAAAAAAGAGACCGCTTTTGAATATTGCGAGAGATGCGAATCGTTTCAAAGGATCCTTTAATGTTTTTTTTCGGACGGGCCTCCCTGCGACAAATCGACTGATCGGGTTGCATCGATTGCCCGCTTGGATAACGGGAGGTTGCCGGGGAAACGCTACACTTGCATCCTACTTGGGGGTTCGACGGATCAGAACGGCCGCGCTTATTACATTTGCTGCTGTCGCTGATGCATTAGCGCGATTATGTGGCGCGCTGCACAAAACAACAAACCACCACGAGCAGCGAGAAGAGTGACGATAATATCGACGTTATGACAGCTGAGAACACAACCGATGACTTCTGACTTCTTCATCGAATGGACACACATAGCTGAAATTTAGCCATCCGTCCATTTTCTGAGACGCTTATCCTCACGAGGGTCACGGGAAGCTAAAATTAATGTTGTCTGTAAATAGTTATGTTAGATTCTTTCCATCCACCCATTTTCTTTTGCCACTTATCCTCACGAGGGTCGCCGGGAGTGCTGGAGCCTATTTAGAGAGTCCAATTCATGTCGCATGTTTTTGGGATGTAGGGGGAAACCGGAGAGCACAGAGAAAACCCACACAGGCACGGCGAGAACATGCAAACTCCACACAGGCGGGGCCGGGATCGAACCCTGGACCTCAGAACTGTGAGGCCAATGCTTTACCAGCTGATTCACCGTGCCGTCTCTCAAAAACGTTAACAGGACACTCTAAATTGCCCCTAGGTGTGTTTGTCTCTATTTGCCCTGCGATCGGTTGGCGACCAGTTCAGGGTGTGCCCCGCCTCCTCGTGACCCTTGTGAGGATATGGGGGCCAAGAAAATGGATGGATGGATAAATTGTTAGAATAACAGAAAGGTTTGCAGAAAATAAAAATGTATTGTTTTGTTGGGATTATTATTTTTTGGAATGTGAAATCTGGATCGCCTCTTAACTTGAACACACGAATGCCACCGTCGCTTTCGAGTTGCGTTCAAGAGCCGAGCGTTTTGTTTCGCTCGCGCCCTCCGCCCGGGCCCAGCCGCCCGATCGCTCGCGCCGTCCGCAATCTCGTCTTTCCGGAAGCTCCGCGGGGATCGACCGTCTCGGGTCGCCGCTTTCAAACGTCGCGATGCACATCAGACGAGCGCCTTGGAATCCATTTGTATTCATTCCTTGGCGACAAAACGCCGCGCAAGACCTGAACCCTTATTTTCATTTTTATTGTTTGAAACGAGTCGCTCGATTGGTTGATACTTCAAAAGTTTTGTGTCGTCTGCAGCTTTTTATTTGATCGTTGATTGTTTTCAGAGTGAAACTTGAAAATTGAGCCGAGATTGAATCATGTCATGTCATTATCCAAGCCGCTTATCCTCACTAGAGTTGTAGGAAAGCTGGAGCCTTTCCCAGCTAGCTTCCCAGGGGAAAGGTGGACTACACCCTGAACTGATCGCCAGGCATACATCGACCCCATCACTGAGTGGGAATCGATCCCACGCCGCCTGCACCAAAGGCAGACGTCCACCATCAGAGACCTAGATTGGATTATTTCCTTGTAAAACAATATGTAATCTGATTTATTTATTTATTTATTTTTGGGGATGGCATGTGACCTTCATCTCCACGCATGTCATCTCAAAGTTCACATCTGAAAATGTAAATATATCAAATAAAATAAAGTGAAAAGTGCAGTATGAGACAAGAGCTGTTATTTGCCATTGTGTTGTTTGTTGTTAAACCAGTGGTCCCCCCCCCCACCCCAAAACACAAAATGCAAATATGAAATCATTATCGTCTCTTTTTTACAATCATCGTACACAAAAAGCACTTGAATCGGAGATGGCAGAAAATTGGCCCTCCTGCTCCAATTAGGCTAATGAGGGTGTTTGGCGAGGCTCTTGAATAACTCGGGCGGCCGTTATGTCACGTTAAATTGCGTCCTCTCTTTTTAAAAGAAGTTCCCGCGGCGCGATTAGCATTTGTAAACCTCTGAACTAGCTGAACTTCATCGTATAAAACACAACTGATAGTATCGTAAGCAGTGCACGGCATCAAAAACAAGATCTCGATGCTAATCACGGATTGACAAGCTAGTAGCGCAATAGTAGCCATAATTGCACGAGAAAGATTTATGATGTTTTTAATTCAGTAAGCGTTTTCAGTATATTAAAAATAACTACAGGCAGAGCTCGGGTTAAGACGGTCTCGACCTAAAACGTTCCATTTTGTCTGGCTAATGCTTGTCCGTGTTTGTGCGCCGGTTGGAGTATCTTCGCATTTTTTGCCCTCCTTTTTTCAACATTATCGCCCCAAAGAAGAAAGCTGTGTCTTTTAGCGACGGTTCCGCAGCCAAAACAAAATCCATTACCGTGGAAACGAAGCTCAAGATCATAAAACAATTGGAGACCACCAAGGCTTCAGTCGGTCGACCGTGGTGACAATTATTAAAGACAAATCCCGTATTTTAGCGCATGTGAAAGGTTCTATTCCTCTGTCGGGTACAACGATCGTTAAACAAGGTTCTTTGGTACTTGTCGAAATGGAGAGGACTGAGGACCAGGTTCCTTGGCAATAGCTAAGCACAGCCTCCCCTTCTTCTTCTTCTCCATCCACCTCTCGGCAGTTATGCTAAGTACATCATTTTGTTTATTATTTGTTTATTATTTTGATGTAAATTCTGACTTTAATGGTGGAATCCGACTTAAGTCTAAATTCGAGATCAATCGCTACTGTAGGAATGGATCTCAGTCGGACACCGAGGACTACCTGTACTCAAATACTAATGTTTCTTGTTTTTTGTAGTCAGAACTTCAAATTGATAAAAATATAAAAGAGCAACGTGCAGTTTGAAATGTTCACGAACATAAATCAAACTCCAACGATAATAAATGAGGGTTAGTAGTCGTAGGCACTCGTACAAGACTCCGTTTTCAAGAGGCTCGGCATGTAAAATGGAGTTCTTGTAGACTGAAATGAGGCCATTTTAAGGCAAACATTGGCGCCGCTTTATGTCGTCTGGAAGGCAAATCGAAATCGAACGTGAGGCCGGCGTCATTCTGCCTCTCGTTCGCCATCGCTTCCCGACATGTGACAATTCCAAAAAATTAAATTAAAGAGCGCGCAATAGCAGCGAGTGGAATGTAGCTCATCACAATGGAATAAAAAGCACTCTTGGGCTCTCTTATTCTTAATTAAAACACTCGAGTGAAAGTAAGAAGCATGTTGCATGAAAATTATGGGAAGTAAATATCATTTCTTGCCAACCACTGGTGCTTAAAACTGGTTTTAGAGAGGGCAGTTTGACCTCGAGATGGACTACTAACATTATTCCCCATGGCAGAAAAAAAAAAATCAAATAAATCAGATATTCTTGCCGCTTCCCAGAAGGCATCATTACGAGGATGAAAAAAAAAAAAAAAAGGGGGGGGGAAGCTCATTATAATCGAAAAACTTTTATTTCTCTCCTCACATCGTATCGGACATCGATACCAACGCGAGCGTGAGCCCTCAATCGATAATGGATCTGCTAATCAATGCCAGTAAACACATTGACAGCAATCATCCCGAAAAGGCCAAAGCAAGACGTCTGCTTGTGAAATAACCCTGCTGGGGCGGTGAAGAAGAGGACGACGACGTTAGTGGCGGTCTCACCTCGGGGTCCGGGATCTGAGACAGGACCCGGGACAAGCAGTGGGTCAGCAGCAGCAGCAGCAGCAGGACCGCCGCATCCGCCACCATCCTCTTGTCTTGCCTGCGACCGCTGGCCTCGCCTCCCCCGCCGCTGTACGACCGCACCGGCGCCAGAACATACCAGAACCTCCCACACCCCCCCCCCCCACACCCCAACACACCCACTTGGGGTGATTAACGGCGGTTATCTCCTACCCTCGCCCGACAGTTTGCTGCTCCGACGCCGCAGTGTTCCACACCGGGAAGCCGAGGCAGCAGTTGTCGGGCCACATAAATTAATTAATAGCGCTGGTGTGCTTTACAGCCGGTTAGGCTGGGGTGGGGGGTCGGAGGGGGGGGGGGGTCGATCCACTCACAATGAGATGCCAGCCAATGGCAGGGAGCACCCTGATCTTTATTACCTCGCAGGTCTGCAGAGGCGTAAGAGAACGCCGTCTGTCCACTTGAATCGCGTTTCAAATGCGCATTTGTACATTTGCAGTCAACCTATTCAAAAATCATAATTGATATGAATTTGGTTCTATGCGGCACATTTCCTCAAATGAACGTATTCACCTCGCTCCTCTCAATCTGAAGCATCTGATTTTATTCACGCTCCCATTTATAAGTTAGTCGAGCATCACCTAACATTAATCACTTAAAGCTGGGCCATTCACAAAATTATTATTATTATTAATAGAGGTAGCAGACATTAATGAACATTAGTCAAAAATCTCTGTGAATTAATCTCAGTATAAATAGACTTGTCGCCCAATTGCATCACAGTTTAACGTTACAAGCTCGACTGTGGGCCTGCGAAAAAAAATAATTAGTTTGACGTCAAAATGTCGGCCTCCAGGCAATAAAATCATAATAATAATCATCTCTACCGTCTTGAGTGTGTTCAGCTCCAGGATATGACCGCACAAAAGCAGCATCCGCTCCATTTCCTGTCAATATTGAGACTCGTCAGAGTTTTTGATGACTGCGGCGTCATCTGGAAACTTCAGCAGTTTGACAGGTGCGTTGCGGTGGAGTCGTTCGTGTCGCGAGAGAAGAGCAGTGGCGGGAGGACGCATCCTTGGGGTCCTCCGGTGCCGATGGTGCATGCGGATGAGGTGATTACCCCCGGCTTCGCACTTGGCGTGTTCCCGCTCATCAGGAAGTCGTAAAATCCAGTGACAGATGGCAGGCGAGACGCTGAGCCGGAGGAATTCAGGGATGACGGCGTTGAACGTGCCGTCGAGCTGTTCCGGCATCAAACGCGGCCCCGCGGTGACGACCTCGTAGCACGGTGGCGGCCTCTTTAGTTGGGGAGAGCGAGCGGCGTTCAAAGGACTTCCTGAAGTGCGGGTGTCTGCGGACTCGGCGTAACGCCGGAACGTTTGAAGCAGGACGGGACGTCACCGGGTTTCAAGAATCTATCGAAAAGAAAAAACTGGAGCCCGCCGATAAGCAGGAGTCCGGCCCAGAAGCTTCATTGATCTTTTGTCACTTGACGAATTGTCTCAAATCCTGTTAGTGAGTGCTCATTGAATTTTTTATTACATAATTGAGGAGACATGATCAATCTTAAGATAGCTTGACCTGATCATGCTCTTTCCATTGATTATGATTAATGATATCATATAATTTGAGCTCATTTGGGCGTTTGCGTTCATCAGTCCTCAAGGGGGCAATTTCCCCTGTTTCAAAACAGTCGGGGACCCCTGAACCGGGATGTGTCGCGGTTTTGTTATCGGTCATGCTACAGCTGGACGGCGAAGAGGAGGAGGAGGAGGGGCAAATATGCAGATGGCGGGAATTCATTAAGAAGCCGTCGGGACGAGCGACGCGCGTGTCAAAATATTAGCATGCATACCGCGCAGCACCCGCACGCAAACACGCCGTGACCCCGGCCAATTACTGTCGTGTGCCAGACACACAAAGAAGAACCACCAGCAGCGACACGTGATGTGCGGCTGCTCTGCGGTGATATCGTCGTCATCGTCACCGTCGCGGATGTCTGCATTGCTGACATCGCGGCCAATGAATCAAACTTCCAGCGCGAAACGTGCGCACTGCACGGCGACCGATCCTTTCGCCGTGTCAGTTCAGACTCAGTAGCGGATGAGTGAAAGCGTGACTCACCACGCCGCTTGTACACCACGCGGGAAATATGTCATTAAATACAGTTTTGAATTATCCAAGATTAGACCCGCAGCAATCAGTGACGCCCTGTACCGAAATACTGCTTTTCAAGTAGAAACGCCGTTCCTGTCGGTGGAATTTATTCCGATCACGCGGCAACCCTTCGCCCGTCCGAGGGAATTTTCGCTCGCTGCGGTTCGCGTCCGCCCCGCTGGTAACATCGGCGGTGGATGCGAGGAACTCCGTGAACTCCCCGAGGCAATTAAGCGAGCAACAGACAGCACGTCGAGGCGGTTTCCTCGTGCAGAGCTGAAGCGCTTCCTGTCAAAGCGACGCCGACTTCTGTGTTTTCCAAACACGAGATAATCATTCTAGATCTGGTGCACACCAGTCTCGCATCTGGGTCTCTCCGATCACGCGACCGTTATTGAAAAACCTTCGTCCAAGCACAGCGCGAGCGGCGTCGGACCAACGCAAAATGAGGTACGGTGGGGGGGAGACTCCTCCGAAATGCATCAAAGGGTCGTTTTAACGGTTCTGACTGGGGCCGTTTTTAAACGTTCATCAGCTGAGACAACCAAACAGACTGATGAGTGCGCTGAGGCTCTTACGGCGTATACTTCAAAATGCATCGATGATCCGACTCACTGCAAAATCATCACTGTCCACGCCAACCAGAAACTACGGTTGAGAGGTCAGGTTTAACAGGCCGCTGAGCGCCCGGACCGCAGACTTCAGGGATTTCAACCTTCGACTCAATCACACCTCAGCAGCTTGTACAAAGCTAGTCAGTTTTGACTTAAGACATCTCATCAGAAGCAGCTCCTGTAGGGCCAAACCGAGCACAAGGCCCCACAAGGGTGTATGCTAAGCCCACTGCACTTCATGCTGACGACCCACGACTGTCTTTCGACCGACAACACCGATCACATCAGAAGGTTAGCAGACAATGCGACAGTGGTAACCTCATCACCGCTGCCATCGTGTACTTCTCCAGGGGAGCAAGAACGTCCTCGCTGGCTGTATCGGGGCACGGAAGCTGCACTTGCACCTGCAAGAACTCCGCTACGCATACTGAATAGTTAGCTAGATCATTGGTGCCCCTCTGCCCTCAAAAGGACATTTTCCTGAGCCGTCAACCACAGGCATCAACGTCGCTGGTCCCACCTTCAAAAAACGAGGTACCGGAGCCTCCGGGCCAGGTCCTCGGGCTTGTCAAACAGCCTCATCCGTCAGGCTGAACTCTGCCCACTGCCTTCGCGTCTGCCACTTGGGACGGTGACATTCGACTTCAGCTGCTTTTGAAATTTCGTACAATTCATTCTGCATATTTTTCAGTGTTCAAATGTAGACACGCTAACAGATTGCATGCCGCTCCACAGCAATATAAGCTATACAATACTGAACTATTGTGTTTTTAGCCAAGTTTGTCGAGTTTCCAGATACTCTCATTCATATATTTTGGAGTGTGGGTTTTGTATACAGTACTTATTTGGGGCTAGCGAAAGAAATGACACTTTGTTTGTCCTAAAACTAGCAATAATAATCCTTAAATGCTTCTTTAGCATAATAGCAAGTTGTGTCCCTAATCATCCATCTATCAATTTTCTATACCGTGATTCATTTGCACCAAAATATGCCCTTAAGTGAAAGTGATCCGCGGAAAGAAAAAACAAAACGTTAGCGAGCGCCGCGCTAGTGTCCCGCTTGGCACTTTCTGCCCAATTACTGCACGTTTCTCATTAGAAGGAACCGTTTATTGACTCTGCATTAAAAGCAAATGACAGACGAACGGCGAGTAAAGTTCACAGACGCCTTTGTGCGTCCACCGGACGGGCTAACTTTAAACCTCGCACGGCCGCGCTGTTTGCTTTAGCTTTTCTGGACGCGGCCAGTCCGTCAATGGTCTGCAGGAAGCGCGGCTGCAGAACGAGGGAATACCTCCGAGAGGAGACGGGCGCAGAAAGGAGTCATTCAAAGCTGGAATGACAAATAGGTGAGGCTGTTTACGCACGCCGTGTTGACTTAACTGGGCTGTTTGGCTTGGTGGCTCGTTGGGCATCTTGGAATAAATCTGCAGCGCTCCTGCGTAATCGGGCGCCGTAAAACAATATCAAAACTGTTTTTTAGCGGCCGGGAGGGGGGGGGGGGGGCGCGTAATTTACCGGAACGTGATGAGACTCGTTAGCGGCTGAGGTCACGGGCGTGAGTCGTGATCCTCAAACAAACTTGTTTTTCGAACTCGGGGGGGGGGGAGTATGTCGGGAAAGTTGGCCTTATCGACCGCCGCGTGCGTCTCTAAACTCGTAATCCCCGGAAAAAGACGTCTCCGCATCCGAGCGAGGGAAGCTTCAAGCGGCCGACCGCTGTTGCGCATGACGTCAGACCGGACCAGGGGACCCAGCTACAACCTTAAAAATTTTATTTCACCGAGTAAAAAAAAAATCATAAAACCCTTGAAGTTAACTTTCCCCCCCAAAATGTCGGAATGAATGAATGTCTTTTAGAGTCCTCTTCGTATTTAAAAGGTCCACTGTCATGAAATGCATGATTCTTAGTATGTTATGAATGAAAAAACAGCAGCCGGTATGAACCCATCCGTTTTTTTACTACAAAACATGATTTTGACATATATGGATTTTTGTCACTCCCGCCATGAAAATCCACACGAGGGATTTGTTTTCGAGAAGAATCAGTGACGTTAGGAGCAAACGCCTACTCAAGTGGTCTCGGATGTTTCTACGAGTTTTACCTGATGGAAGGGAGCTCGTCGTTCCTTCGTGTTAACCAAAATGCCGGCTCGTTGTATTGCTGGATATTGTTCGAACACTCGGGAGGACGGATTCGCTCTTCATACTTTTCAAGAAGACCTGGTTTTTCGTGAAAAATGGATTGCGCGGGTGCAAAGGACGAGAACTTCGTGAATTCCAAATGACAGGTAGGAGTGTATACAGCTACTAAAAAAAAAAAAAAACAATAGTTGGGGGGTGGGATGTAGTCCGTAAGCCAGGGGTGGTAAATGTGTCGATTTGCCACCCTGGCAGAAGCCGTGATCTGTAGACGGGCGGTGTTGTTTTTATCACTGCCGGGCGGAGGTGGATCGGGCGAGGAGGTGGTTTGGCCGCATGCGGTTTGGCCGTGATCTGCCTATCATCTAAATATGGCTCAAAACGATAGGGTAATATTGTCCCGGTCACTTCATCCGGTTGTGAGATGTTCTAGTCTTCAAAACGAGCTTCCGTGTCAGAAGGGGTGTGTTCGTCTCCCATCGTAGGTGCCGCGTTTTCAACGGCGAATGTCCCAGCGTGTCACTTAACCTCCGCCGTGGAGGTGGATCGGACAGGGAGGCGGTTTGGCCGCGGAGTCGTCATCGCTCACGAGCGGTGGTTTTTATCACCGCCGCGCAGAGATGGATCGGGCATGGAGGTGGTTTGGGCAAATGCGGTTTGGTCATGATCCGCATATCATCTAAATATGGCTGAAAACAATAGGGTAATACTGCCCTGGTCACTTCACTCGGTTGTGAGATGTTCTCGTCTTCGAAAGGAGCTTCCGTGTCAGAAGGGGCGTGTTCATCTCTCATAGCAGGTGGTGCAGCGTGTTTTCAACAGCGAATGTCCCAGCGTGACATCACGGACAGAAGATCCAGCCAATATGGCGACCACTTGGATGTCGAATGAGACTTCCGCAACTTTGCGCGTGGATGACGCGCTCTCCGCTCATATTTATTTTTTCGTATAGAAGTGAATAACGTTATATGTATTTTTCATTAGAATATCTATTTTAGAATGTTTATAGGGATGACACTTGACCTTTATGTTGAACTTAATGATCCACCTGCAGTAGACCAAAAGTTCTGTTTCAATGTTCTATCATCATTTTACCACGTGTGTGCATGTCAATTTGACAAATAATTTTAAAAAAAACTAATTGACTTAACAGTGTGGAACATAAGCAGTTTAATTGCCAATTATTTTACCTCCTGAATAGGATCTTTGCTCCGCAGCGTCGACTCACCTTCAAGGTTCCAGTGGAATATCTTGACAATGCTCCATAATTAAAATGAATGATTCGTGGCACGTTCATTTATTGGACGCCACCCTCCCAGCAAAAACAAGTATTTAGCGCAACATTTTCCCTGGACCACGTCAACTATTTGCTCCATCAACATCCAACAGACGCACATTGCTACTTTTGATACGTATTTGGCACGGCCCGCCGGCGAGCCGACGGGCGCTATCTCCGCCGCGGCAACAGTGAGCGATAACCCGCGGGCCCGGCCGCAGCGGGCGTCGCTCGCCTTTGGATGCGCTAACACAGGCCGCGTTTGTTGCGCACAAAGGCCGTCTTCATTGGCCGTTTTGATATTTTTGTCTTGTGGCCTCGTGAGGATTACCGCTACAGAAAAAGGATGGAAGTTGTCGTCCCCCCCGGCCCCCGACGACCCCCCCCCCCCCCCGGCCCCACCCCACTTTCTTGCCGCGTTCCGACGAGGACCTGCCAATCTCCCGGCGAGCTCTGGAAGAACCAGCACGTTAATTTTGAAGCCGCACACAAAACCGGCCGCGCTTTTAAATTAAACTCCGGGACCTTTTTGGCGAGGTTGGGAGCAAACAAGTTTGAATGGAAGCCTCACTGAGGCGGCGAGGGGTGTCCAAACTACGCCCCCTGGGCCAATTGTGGCCCTCTGTCTGGTCTTAGAGGTCCACGGCATAGGCAAAAAAAAAAAAAAAAAAAGAATGCGAGGATATGGTGAGTAGGCGCGATACTACAAGTATCATCTGAGATGACACGCTGTGGCGACCTCTAACGGTACATCAGAAGGAATATTGGAAGTACTGCTAGCGGTAATCGGTATTTGGAAAACTGTTGGGATACTGTGGTGAAGAAGGAGCTAAGTCGAAAGGCGAAGCTCTCGATTTACTAGTCGATCTACGTTCCTACCCTCACCTATGGGCATGACCTGTGGGTCGAGACCGAAAGAACAAGATCCCGGGTACAAGGGGCCGAAATGAGTTTCCTTCGCAGGATGTCCGGGCTCTCCCTTAGAGATAGGGTGAGAAGCTCGGTCATCAGGGAGGGGCTCAGTGTCGAGCCGCTGCTCATCCACATTGAGAGGCGCCAGATGAGGTGGCTGGGGCATTTGATACGGATGCCTCCCGGACGCCTCCTCGGTGAGGTGTTCCGGGCTTGCCCCACCAGAAAGAGACCCCGAGGACGACCCAGGACACGCCGGAGAGACTATGTCTCTCGGCTGGCTTGGGAACGCCTCGGGATCCCTCCGGAAGAGCTGGAAGAAGTGGCCGGGTAAAGGAAATTCTGGGTATCCTGGCCGAAGCTACTTCCCCCGCGACCCGACCCGGAAAAGCGGTAGATAAAGGATGGATGTTGCGATACTTTCAGGGTTCAGAGTGGCGTCAGTCGTACAAAACGGAAGATTAACGCCGCGCTCATCACGAATCCGCGGCAGAGACCGAAAGCGCCGACGAGCTGTCTGGAAAAAGCCTTCGTCCCATATATTGCGGGGGCCGGGGGGGGGGGGGGTACAATGCCCCTCGCCAATGTCAAGTTGAATAAAGATAGTCAAGTGATGGTGTTATAAAGTTGTTAAAAGGACAACCAGCGGGGTCAACAACCTCTTCTTTGCTAAACTGAACATAATCATTCCCACGGTATATCGAACTCATATTTTTCATCATCACTACTCAGGAATTTAAAGTCACTTTGCTGACGGAAACTAATCTCCAGTGCAGCGGAAACTCCGCCGCAGGTTCACGTCACGCATCCGCCCGATCTGTAGTATTTTGTTTCTACGTTATTTTTCACACGTTTGGTCTCGTTGGCTTGCAGTCGCCCTTCGCGGATCACGTCGGCTTCATGAATGTGATTTTCTTTCTGCACGCTAGTATGAAAAATGAATTTTTATTTGGGCGCGAATGCTTTCGGTAACAAAACATACGGCGGTCATAATTGATTTTTGTTTGTTTCGTAACAAGCGGTTGCATTATTTTCAAAATGTCAGGCAGAGCCGCACAACCACATCGTCGAAATCAAAACAATATTTCATGAAGACGAAAAATGTTTTCATCACAAGACGCAACTCCATTATCAAGTGTCGGGATTCAAAGGCGAGTACTCCTATTATTTCTGGAAAAAGTCATATCGGTGCATCCGTCCGAAAAACATGATTGGACGCGTGATTGCTTTTCCTTAAAATGGGGCAAGAGGACAGCGAAAAAGTCGGGATGTCAAATTTTTATATCGAACTTCTCGATATGCAAAGAGTCTTAAAAACAAATAAGTCTGGAAAAGATATTACCGTAATTCCCGGCCTACAGAGGGCACCTGGTCATAAGTCTCACCCAGTACATTTGTCAAGGAAATACCATTTGGTCCATACATAAAGCCGCAAGTGAAAGCGCCACGCTAGCGACGTGCTAACGCGAACACTAGCGCCATGTTAACAGGGCCGGTTAAAAAAAAAATATATATATATACCGGAAAACAAAAATTACTGATACACGGCAGTCACACGCTAGCGCAGCACTAAGAGGGCCGGTAAAAGTCACTTCCTCGGCACATATATTCCACCGGTCTCACTCTTACCTTTTCCGCTCGAGTGCCCCCTTGCGGGCCGTTAGAAAAAAAATGGACAAATGAACCACACCAGCGCATAAACCGCAGGGTTGAAAGCGTGTGGAAAAAAAGTCGCGGTTTGTAGGCCGCAAATTACGGTAATAATTCACTGAACATGAGAGAAGTCATGTAAATTACGATTGAGTGATCCACTTTGTTCTGTTTGAAGGTTCAGAAATATGAAGGGGGTCACGCCAGCTTTGAGCAGATCGGTATTTTGCTTCTGAACGGGATTTGGCGGCTTCTCGCGCAGGCGCGGACATTTTCTATCGGGCCACTCCCACGTCCTGAAACTCGAGACTATTTTCCTTAACATAGCAGCTATGTATGGAAGTAAATTAGTGCCACCAGGATTTGAATTTGAAATGCCACAGAAAACAGGATTTTAATTTGAAATGTTAAGTGATCACATTTTCAATAGTTGCTACAATTTCGCTGTCTGAAATTCACTGTCCAGTTACGCTTTCTTAGGATGTGACGTCACGTGACTAAGAAAGCGTAACTGCGATTGGCTGGCTGTTCGCTTCTGACCGGAAGTAACCTTGCCTGCTGGCACAGACGGTTGAATTTTGGACACCGAATTGTAGCAACTATTGAAAATGTGATCACTTTACATTTCAAATTCAAATCCTGGTGTCACTTATTTACTTCCATAGCGAAGCAGTTCATTTAAACGTTGCAAGACGTCGCTTACATCTGGCGCTGCGCTGCGGCCCCTACAAGGACCCCAACTTCCCGTTCGCGTATTTCGCTCTAAAGGCGATCTCCAAGTCCGACTCGATTTTCTCAACGAGGCCTTTCGGCTGCATGAGAAACCGAGAGGACAAGACATAAGTGCACCATCCTGTCAAGGCTCAAGGGACCTTCAGTGCCCACATTTCATTATTATTTTTCCAAATTGAAGCGTTATTCACTGAAACTATAACAGGGCTACACAACCCAGAAACCTTTTTAGATAAACACCTCTTGCATATGCATAAATTCTTCTAAAAGCTTCAGGCATTATTCACTGACCAATTAATTATATATATATATATATATATATATATATATATATATATGTATATATATATATAATTACAGGGACAGTAAGTTGTTCAAGTCTTTCATTCAGCTGAAAAAAAATTCTTGCTTTTTCTTTGACGTGATTCGTGGTTTTATAACTTGAGTAATTAATTTTTTTTTTTTTACAAAAATAGACGGCAGCGAAGGTTGCTGACAAGATGAAGCTGTAATAAACACAAGTACAAAAAAAAAAATCACAAGATGAGTATGTGATATGTAAATTGGATAAAATAATTCACAAGGTTTCACCTTTTCAATAGTTAGACTTATCTGCATCATTCATAGACAAATATGTCCCACTTCAACCCCTCCTCCCCCACCCCCAAACAAAAAGAACAAAGTTGTTACATTGATTTTATAGGAATGTGATTGCACCGGCGTCCAAGTCACAAGGTTCTGGGTTTGAATCGACCTTTCCGATGACCGATCTTAAGCTCCGCCCCCTCAGCCACGTCCCACAAGCTTCCAAAATGGCGACTGAACAGAACAGGTTTGAAGTGGATTCTCTATCGCGTATTCCAGATAATATTGCGGTATGTTTTTTTTCGCCAAATGCGTCAGACTTGTCCAAGGGAGTTCGACAGAGAGGTCTCAACTATTTCCTGCAAGGATACGTACACGGAATTAAGATTTTGGACGGAGCAGGACGCAATGTCAGTTCCAGTGAAGCGTTGGCGATCGATGCGAAAGTTTGATGCCTCAAACGTCATATTGAAATCCAACAGGATAAAATGGTGGAATCGTACTGCGCATGGAAAGCAGGGTGAGTGTTTTTTTACTTGGAAAGATCAGAAGTAATATTGTAGTCTTTAGAAGTCAGAAGATACGTCTCTCTCACTTAACCTTCAAACTTACAGCCTTATTTGTGTTGATATTGTCCACATTTAGTCGTACGTGCGCTCTTCCGCGAGCCTTAATCCATTGTAGACACTTCGTCAGGATTGGACGTTCCCCAAGCGCATCTGAGGACCATTTTCTTCGAAACATTAACTTTTCCAAGCGCCCGCTACTGACAGCCACGATTGCTTGGGGGACAACATGGCGGCAGGGGCGTGTCGAGCCAGGTGTTAAGACATTGCGGTTATCTGATTGGCTATTGTCGTACGAGTGATTGACAGGTCGGAAAGGTCCATCCCTCATCCCGCAGATGTCGACATTCACTCCGTTAGCTTGCGCCGTCAACTTCAGATTGCTGAAGACTAAAACGGGGTTGTAAAACCTCGTTTATGTCTGCCTCCCTCTACTTTTCCACTTTTTTTTTTCAGCATTTAAAACCGTAAAACTTTCACATTCTTGTCTTGTCAACTTTTTTTTTCTTCCCTTCAAAAAAACACGGGCTTTAATTTATGTAAAAAAAAAAAACCTTTGGAATGTTTGTGTAGATCTTAATCCTTTTTTTTGGTGCCTTATCAGTTCTGGAAGCACTGTTGCCATGGAAACAAAACCACACTCTTTTTACATTTACCCTTGTGGTTGAAAAATTATATATATATATATATTTTTTTTTTCAACGGGGACTGATGAGTCCGCTTTGCAATCGAAGTGTTTGCACAGAAACCTGCTAAGGAAGGAACAATCACAATCGACCTGGCGAGGGCTAACAAAAGCGGCCCGATGAAGGTCGCGGGGCGAGACGCTGATTCGGCGAACGTCCGAAGCGAGGAGGTAACGACGCGAGCCGAGGGGGCCGGCCACGCTCGGCCCATCGCGTCTCGTCGGCGTCCGAGCCGGGAGCTCTTCGGCGACGTCGGCGTCTCCTGCGTGGCGTGTCATGCGAAAAGCGCGACGAGGGCGACTCACCCGCCGTACTCGCGACGTTTCGGCCTCGGGAGAAGAAATACGAGGAGGGAAAGGCCGCGCTCCGGCTGTCCGATTGCCGTCGCACTCCGGCTCGTCTTCGATAAACTCGCCATTGTAACGGGACGGGGACACTTTATTTCGGCTCACGCGGTCCGCACTCGGTCACGGTCGTCGCCCGCGGAGATTCTGGCGTTGATGAAAAGCGTCTACAAATACCACGGCCCGTTAACGGCGAAGGCGGAACTGTGGAAGAAGGAGAAGAAGAAGAGTTTCGTCCGCAAAATAAGGTACAGCTGAGCAAAGGAGGAGAAAAAGGGGGGAAATATATATGGAGTGGAACCAGACTCAAGACGAATGAGAAAAGTTGGGAATCTTTTAGATTATATTCATATTATATCACCATTTTTTAAAAATCACAATTCTTAAAATGACTGTGTTATTTGCAACTACAACCAGGACTAAAAACTTAAGATAGGAGTACCATTATCAAGGGTGAAATGTGTGCGCCACCTACCGCGGAGACATTTTCTTGTCAATGGCGCCCTCTTCAGGACGAAGTGCAGAAACGCCGACCCTGGCCTGGCTTTCCACATCCTGGTATAGTTGAAAAAAATTTTTTTTAATCATTTTTCCCCCCAATGGGGGGGGGGGGAATACAATTTTACTAAATTTACATGCAAATTTGGAGGTTGTCACCTTGAGTGAGAGCTGCTGTATTTCTTGCTCCAACTGCTTGATGGTCTCCTCTTTGTCGGCGACCACTTGGTACAAGTTCTGGATGAGCGTGTTCTGCACGGAGAGCTCGCCGCTCAGCAACGCGGCCGGATCGGGCCGGGCCGGCGCCTTCTGCGCCTCCACTTGTTTGGTGAGCTGAGTCAGCATCTCCTGCATCTGGGCCTTCTCCTTCTGCGGCGGGAAATTGCATTGTGAAAATTGACACGAAAATAAAACATTACATGAATAGAACTGTGAGCTCAATTTCACTCTTATTTTGGGACTTTTGTTATTTTCCACTGGGATAATCAAAACAAATGTACACAATTTTAAATGTAAATTTTTCGAGGGGAAAAAACCCAATCTATAAAAGGTATATATCTTTTTTTTTATCAATTTTAAAAATATAACAACCCAATACAAAAATGGAATTGTGATGTAAAATTTTGGGAAATAATTTTGAAAATAAAACGGTAAAAAAAAATCACACTAAAATGAGGATGTATCTCCAAATATTGGGAAATTGTAAATAAAATGAGCATTTTGAAATATAAAAAAAATTCTGTATTGTATGTCCAATTTGTAAAGTGTTTCGAAAAAAAAATTGTTCATTCACTCAATCTGATGAAAAAGAGTTTTTGTTTTTATTTTTAGATAGATAGATAGATAGATAGATAGATAGATAGATAGATAGATAGATAGATAGATAGATAGATAGATAGATAGATAGATAGATAGATAGATAGATAGATAGATAGATAGATAGATTAGATAGATAGATAGATAGATAATTTAATTTGAAGGGTTTTCTAATAATTAATAGATAATTCTAATTCTCATTTCAACAGCGGGCCGGTCAAACGCTCCCGCGGGGCCTTCTTCGAGCCACGGGCCGCAGGTTGCTCCCCCGCCCCCAGCCCATGTCGCGTTGATGCCTTACCAGCAGCGCTTGCACCAGCTCGTCGTCATGTTTACTTTTAATCAGCGCGGCGGATATCTGAGCGGCCTTCTCCTCGGACAAACACTTTATTCTGGCCTTGGAGGCTTCCAGCTTCTTCTTGGTGTCGTCGTGCTCCTTCTGGAGGGCTTCGTAGTGGGCCGAGATCCTCTGCCGGACAAACAAGGCGGGGGTTTCTTACGACAAGAGCGCTGGCGTCGCCTACCGTCGACAAACACACACACCTCAAAGGCTTCCTTCTTCTCCTTTTCCATTGTCCGGATGAAGCTGACGTTCCTGCCCTGAGTTGTGATTTTGCAAGGTTCTTCTTCGCCGCTGTGCACGCTGGACGCTTGAGCGTTGGCCTTTTTCAGCTGCTGCTCGAGGTCGCGCACCTGCCGCATACTCGCGTGCTCAGTCCTCAGGCGCCGTCAGTCGGGCCGCATATTGAGCATTTCCGAAATGATGTCACGTGTAGCGCGCTTTACCCTGGACTGTAGCGCCAGTATCTGCTGCGCGCGTCCCCGGAAGCTGCCCGCGCCGCTCAGTAACTGCTGAATGTTGGCGTCCTCGCCGACTTCGCTCGTCAGAACCTGCGATCGGGAGGGCGCGGACAGCGCGTTTGGACGACGTGCGCAAAACGCGTGAGGGCGACGGCGGGAAGCGAGACCACTTGCACCTTCTGAGCCACTTTCAACTCTTGCTTCAGAAACTGGACCTGGTTGCGGTGCTCGGTGACTTTGAGCTGGGCGGCGGATAATTTGTCCTTCAAGGACTTCACCGCCGGGTGGTCCTGTTTTCACAGACAAAAAAAATAAATAAATAAATTACCATAATTTCCGGCCTACAAGCCGAGACTTTTTTCACAAGAGTTTAATGCTAGCGGCTAGTGTTAAACTCTTTCTGTGTACCGAGGCTTATAACCAGGTGTGCTTGGCACACAGAAAGAATTTAACACTAGCGTCGCGCTAACGTTAAAGTCTTTCTGTGCACTGAGGCTTATAACTAGGTGCGTTTGGTCCACAGAAGGAGTTCAACGCTGGTGCCGCGCTAGCGTTAAACTCTTTCTGTGTACTGAGGCTTATAACCAGGTGCGCTCGGTACACAGAAAGAGTTTAACACTAACGCTAACAGCTCGCTAGCATGAAACTCTTTCTGTGTACCGAGACCAGGTGCGCTCTGTACACAGAAAGAGTTTAACGCTAGTGCTGCACTAGTGTTAAATTCTGTGTACCGAGGTCTATAACCAGGTGTGCTCGGTACACAGAATGACTTTAATGCTAGCACCGCACTAGCATTAAACTCTACCGAGAGTGTACCAAGACTTGTAACCAGGTGCGCTCGGTAGGCCGGGAATTATGGTAATCAATTTTTATGATTAGGAGGATGTGATTTAGAACAGGGCAAGGAAAGCACAGGAAGAGACTGTAACAACTCCGTGAAATACAACTTTTCCCATAAGCGATCATCGAACATGAAAATAATCTACTACATGCTCTCCAGTGAAGACTGGATACAAATATTATATTAATATATGGTAAGCACGTAAAATGCACTTACCCCGCAGTCTTTCGCTGAGTTTTGCTTCTGCGTGTTGACGTCACTCTTTTGTGAGATTAGCACAGCCTGCAGCTTTGGGAATAATCAGCGTGGAAAAAAATGAAAACAACAAATCGAAACGAGATGAATCCAAGTCGACGACGTCAAGGCCGACCTGTTTCTCGAGCTCCTTGACCCGGTTGACGTTCTGCTTGGATTTGGACTTCTCTCGCTCCACTTCGGACGTCAACTCCCGGTTCTTCTTGGACAGCTCCACGATCTTGACGGCGGCCGCGTCGCCCGCAACGCCCGCCGCGCCTGAAACGTGACGTTTTGTTGTGCGTTCGGATGCAAAATTATGATACGAGTGACACGCATACCCGCCATGGCCAGCAGTCGCTCGCTGTCCAGTTTCTTCTTCATCTGTTTGATTTCCAAGTCCTTTTCCGTGAGCAGTTTTAACAGGGAGTCGTTTTCGTCCCTCATCTCTCTCAGATGGTTCAACCAGCGTTCCTTCTCCTGCGCCCTGATGGCAACGCAATCGCTGACAATGAAATGTTAGCATAAAAATGTCAACACGGTCCTTTTCTGGACATTGCTATCGCTAGTTCAACGCAAATATGTCCAGAAATGTTTGGGCGACATGGCCTAGGAATACATTTAAAGGGGAAAAATAAAATCTTACTAACTTAATAACATCTGCATAGAAAAAATAATAAAAATATATTTTGGTACATTTATGACGAGCTGTTTTCATGATTTAAAACAATTGTTTTAGCTTTGCATTGTTTAAAAAAGTGATACCAACCCAGGGCTTCTCGTGGCTAAAGGTTTTTAAGCGTTCTAAATACCGACATGAATCTAATTAGTGACTTGTAGAGAAAAAAATAATATACACAACTTGATATTTAAATTATTTAGTGTTGAATAACAGTTAACAGTATAAGTCGTGTATCGTTCCCTGCTAAATAAAAAAAAAAAATCGACAGAACATTTCGAAAGAATTTCTAAAGAATTATAGAACTTTAGGACCAAAGTCCTATAGAATTTCTACAGAAATGCTATCGAAAATCACAAAGTTCTATAGAACAAGTTGTTCTGTACCAATTCTATCGATTTCTATGGAATTTTTTTTTTGCAGAGTTCAATCGTCCGAGCAGGCTTTCTTGACACAAGCACCGAGAATTAATTGCACTTTTTAGTTAACTTTTGACAAGGCAAATACATAGATAAGCTCTCTCGTTTACAGTTAAACTCACGTGTTGTTCTCCCAATCGAAATCTGCGTTTTGCATTGTTTCGTTTGGAAAACCTACGAGGCCAATTGCTTTCCGTAGTTAGCGTGTTTTTTTTTTATTAATTATTTTTATTGTTATTTTGGCACGGAAACAAATTGAACAAAATAGATAAACAAACCCCCAATAAACGTAAAGAACAAACCCTCATGGCCGCTCCCACGTATCGTCACTTTAGCTGCGCAAAACTGCGTTGTAATGATGCTGTCAGTAGTGCAGCCTTTGTTACGGCTGAATGTCTTTTTAATACGTAATTAGCATTAGCGACACTTCGTAGTGACATCATAGATGCTTGTTGAAACAAGTTGCTCAAGTGAAATAGTTTTGACGGAACGACAACGCCAAATAGTTGCGAAAGAAACAACATCGCTTCCTGATGCGTGTACCTGCTGTATTTTAACCGATGTTTGACATGCGAGCCGTCAGGGTACGTGTGTGGGTCCGCCATATTGGAACGGTACAAACTAATAGAAAAGGAGTTGCAATGGAGGTAAGGGAGGAATACATCTGACATTTTCCAATTTATTTGAATATGTTTACAACTAAATGTACCTCAATTCACAAAATTAGAAAATCTCGCGGTACAATAATGAGCAAAAATGAGAGATGAGAGGTAAGGTTGAATAAATGGCAAATAGGAGTGTTTAGTTTTTTGCTGGCATAGAGTGATAATCTACGGAAGTGCATTGCTGCCACACCCAAAAAAAAAATGTGAATCATTTTCACATTATAATGTGACTCTTTTTCACATTGTAATGTGAATCGTTTCACATTATGTGGTTTCCATTCACACTATAATGTGTAATGGGTCAAGAGGGGTGAAATTCATTTATTATTTTCTACGTTATGTGAAACAAATCTATGTTAAACAAATCAACATTATAACATGAAACAATTTAATTATATTGTGAAACGATTCACATTATAAGATGTAATTAACCACATTATGTGAAACGATTCACAATGTAATGTAAAACGATTCACATTGTCATGTGAAATGATTCACATTGTCATGTGAAACATGACCTTTTTTAAAATTATTTTGGTGTGCCAGTAATACACTTCCGTAATAATCACAGAGGCATTGTTTAAAAAAAAAAAAAAGTTCTAAACTCAAAATTCCAAACCTCCCTTCTCAACTACCAAAACACATACAGTAATTTAAATGCTTAATATTGTGTCACTGTTTTTCTCGTAATTAAAAACAAACCGAATAGCTTATTTAAATATAATAACACCCCTTACATAAACAAAGATGAATTAATGATGAAATAGCACCTCTTTTTTTTTTTGGTTTGAGTGTTTCTTAAAGCATTAGAATCTTGTACAGTAATGCGATTATTTTGAAATCATATTTTTTTTCTTCTAAATCACTTTTTAGACATAATGATTTGTCAGGGGCCGTCGTCGGCGAGCTGCTTGATTTTCTCCTCCAATTCCTGAATGGTGCCTTCTTTGTCAGCGACCACTCGGTACAAGTTCTGGACCAGCATCTTCTGGGCGGCGAGCTCGCTGCTCAGCGACGGTCCCGAGCTGGACTGGCTGGGCGCGTTCTGCCTGGTGAGCTGACTCAGCATCTCCAGCATGCGGCTCTTCTCCTTCTGCGGCAAAAAAAAAACAAAAAAAACATCGAGGCGAGGAACTCGAGGGTTTTGTCCCGCTTGGCGTTTTCACCCGTACCAGTATGGCGTCCACCAGCTCGTCGTCGTGTTTGCTCTTCAGCAGCAAGGAGGACGTCTGAGCCTTCAGGGTTCTGACGTCAGCCGACAGGCATTCGTTCCTGGCTTTGGTGGCTTCCAGATCTTTCCTCGCTCGATCGCGCTCCCGCCGCAAGGCTTCGCAGCTGTCCGACAGCCTCTGGAGGACGACGGGCGTGTCGGATGGTCGCCCGCGAAGGCTTCAAAATAACGCACGTGACCCACCTGGAAGGCCTCCTTCTTCTCCTTCTCGGCACTGCGGCTGTAGCTCGCGTTTCGGCACTGGCTTCTCGGGGCGACGCCCGAATAGTCTTCTTCGTCCAGGTTTGATGGAAGTGGCCTCAGCTGCTGCTCCAGGTCACGCACCTGTCCCACACACACGCTGCTCACTTTTGATCGCCTCATTTTGCAGGAACTAATATTTAATTTACCGTAATTTCCGGCCTATAAACGGCGACTTTTTCCACACGCTTTCAACCCTGCGGCTTATGCGGTGATGCGGGTAATTTGTACAATTTTTTATAAAGGCCGAGAGGGGACCCTCGAGCGGAAAAGGTAAGAGTGAGACCGGTGGAATATATGTGCCGAGGAAGTGACTTTTACCGCTATATATATATATATATATATATATATATTTTTTTTTTTTTTTAACTGGCCCTGTTAGCGCCGCGCTAGCATGTTGCTGCTGTGTTACCGCCGCATCTCAGAGATTTAGGTATGTTTTTTTTTTTAACCGGCCCTGTTAGTGCTGCGCCACCATTAGCGCTGTGCTATCGTGTTGCTGTGTCACAGTGATTTTTACCGGTATATAATTTTTTTTTTAACCAGCCATGTTAGCGCAACATTAATTGGACACTCTAAATTGCCCTAGGTGTGATTGTGCGACTGTTGTTTGTCAATATGTGCCCTGTGATTGGCCGGCAACCAGTTCAGGGTGTACCCCGCCTCCTGCCTGATGACAGCTGGGATAGGCTCCAGCACTTCCGTGACCCTCGTGAGAACAAGTGGCTGCAAGGACATGTAATTTGAGCACAAACCATGCAGCAGCACCAGTAAACAAACAATGTACAATATTCACAGGTATGAATTTTGTCATAGTGGCACGGTGTCTCAGCTGGAAAGCAATGGCCTCACAGTTCTGAGGTCCCGGGTTTGATCCCGGACCCGCCTGTGTTGGAGTTTGCATGTTCTCCCCGTGGCTGCGTGGGTTTTCTCCAGTCACTCCGGGTTTCTCCCACATTCCCAAAAACATGCAACAGTAATTGGACACTCTAAATTGCCCCGAGGTGTCATTGTGAGTGTGACTCTATGCGCCCTGTTATTGGCTGGCAACCAGTTCCGGGTGTACCCCGCCTCCTGCCCGTTGACAGCCGGGATAGGCTCCAGCACTCCCCACGACCATTGTGAGGATAAGCAGCAAAGAAATGTTTTTTTTTTTTTTTAGCAGCAGCACATCCACGCAGACACCCATTTCCTTTGGAATTTAGTTCGTCCCAGTTAGCTGTCCGTTCAATTCCCACGGAACGTTTCCAACTTTAACAATTCACGTGGCTATTATTCCTCAATAAGAAATGACATTTTGTCGACATTTGTAAACTCACCAAAGAATTTCGTCGAACACAAAGTGCTGCGAGAAGCTGATGCTCCGGAACCACAAAATAATCTTGTTGTTACGACGCATCAGCTAGTTTTGAGTCCATTCACGTCATTTCTCTACTCATTTTCAATCTCACCCTCGACTGAAGCGCCAATATCTGCTGCGCACGACCCCGAAAGCTTCCCGCGCAGCTCAGCAACTGCTGGACGTTGACGTCTTCGCCGACCTCGTTGATCAGAACCTTCCAGCAGACGACATGAGCAACAATTTTAAGATCAACTGCCAAAACGCGTTTGGCAATCGTGAGCGACGAGATGCTTTTGCACCTTCTGGGCCACTTTCAACTCCTGTCTGAGAAACTGAACTTGGTTGCGGTACTCGGTGGCTTTGAGCTGGGCGGCGGATAATTTGTCCTTTAAGGACTTCACCGCTGGGCTTTCCTGATTTTACGGACAGACAACATAATTTATTGTCTTGTAAAAAAAAAAATAATAATAATAATGGAAAGAAATCTGTTTTGCGGTCAAACTGTGGCCGTCCTTTATTTTTTTAAATAGCATTTGGACAGTCACAAAATCAAAAACGAATTTAACGAGGTGGTCCTGCAAATCCACGGCGTCTACCTGGCAGTCTTGAGATGAGCTTTGCTTCCGCAAACCCACGTCGACATTTTTCCCCGGCGGTAAGCGCGCGGCGGCCTGCAGCTGCGGCGAGAAAAGGGACAAAAGCATCCTAAAATTGAAACGGCGAAATACATGACTGAGTGAAACCAAAGGAAGACTCACGTCGTTCTCGAGTACTTTGATCCGGTTGCTGTTCTGCTTGGATTTCGTCCTCTCCTGCTCCAATTCGGCAGTCAGCTCTCGGTTCCTTTTGGACAACTCCACGATCTTGACGGCGGCCGCGTCCCCCGACATGCCGGACACGCCTGAAACGCCGCAAAAGCGTCCCGACGCTTATCGACGTCGACGTTTTTGGTTGTCGGAAATTGTTTTAAAGTGGACGTGGGTGACAACACTTTCCCTTCTCTGTGTTTTTCCCTTTTACAATGCCAGTGTAATAACTGAAGGCTTTATGGAACTCAATATGTGCCACCGAGATTTGAATTAAAAATGCCACTGAAATTTTCATGTTGTAAAATTCACATTGTTATTTCAAAGTGATCACATTTCCAATGGCTGCATTTCAGTTAAATTTTCAATGTTAACAAATTCGCCTTGTAAAAAAATTCAACCTTTAAAATTCAACTGGGATTCAACTAGCTACAATTCGCTATCTGAAATTCACTGTCTAAATTCAGCGTTAAGGGGGCAAGGTTACTTCAGGTCAGAACCGAACAGTCAGCCAATCGCAGTTATGCTTTCTTAAGTCACGTGACGTCGCATACTAAGAAAGTGTAACTGGATTGGCTGCTTGTTGGGTTCTGACCTGAAGTAACCCTGCCTACCTAACCCGGCCAATCCAGTTACACTTTCTTAGTATGTGACGTCACGTGACTAAGAAAGCGTAACTGCGATTGGCGAGATGGTTAATTTCAGATATCAAATTTTAGCCAGTTGAATTTCAGGAGACTGAAAATATTGCGTTTGAATTTTAAAGCTTGAATTTTTTTTCACATATCAAATTTGTTAACATTGAAAAGTTACACTGAAACGCAGCTATTGGAAATGTGGTCGTTTTGAAATAATAATGAATTTTACAACATGAAATTTTTTGTGGCATTTTTAATTCAATTCCTGGTGGCACATTTACTTCAATATAACTCACATAACTTACAATTAATTTACATGTTGCAAAGCTGCCACAAAAAAAAAAATGCAGCTGTATGTCAAAATGTCAGTAACGGGAAGCTGTTACTCAAAAAAAGTAAGATTTCATTTTCTTTTTCAACAAGTTGACAGAAATAAAACATCACTTTATTATAAGTATGCACTATAGTATATTATCAAGTACACTCAAGTACTCGCATGACACCACTGTAAAAAAAAACAAAAAAATGTTATGTCATCATCATCCCTTTAAAAAACAAAAAAAGCATACCAGCCATGAGAAAAATCTTCTCTTTGTCCCATTTCTTCTTCATGTGTTTGAACTCAAATTCTTTTTCGCTCAGCAGTTTAAAGAGGCGACCGTTGACGTCCGTCAGCTCCCTCAGCTGGTCCAGCAGGCGCTGACGCTCGTCTCGCTCCACTCTGCGGGCATTGATTGACACGAGGTCAGGAGGTCAGCGGGGGGCGGCGTGTCGGCGACCTGACGTTTGGACGCTCACCTGTCTTGCGTGATGTCTCCCGTCATGCTTTGGCTCAGTAATTCTAAATGTTCGCCGAGGAAGGCGTCCTCCGATTTTATTTTTGCCGCCGGCGCGTCTCCGTTCTCCTGAGGCTGAAGATTGCGGATTCTGTTCTTACACTCCATGAGTTGTGATCCTTGTGTGGTAGGGACGAACAATTGTACAGTCACGCCTCGGTTCTCGACCGCAATCCGTTCCAGAAAACGGTTCGAGAAGGGATTTGTTCGAAAACCGAATCGATGTTTCCCATTACAATAAATGGAAAAAGAAATAATGTGTTCCACGCCTAAAAAAAAAAAATGGTCTTTTTAAAGCATTTTTTTAGCTTTTCATGATAATAAACTGCATAATAAAAATACATGTATAGTTTAAATAATATAATAAAATTATTGAAGAAATATATTTTTTTGCTTAAAATGCGTTAGTAGTAGAATAGGCTAGGCTGGGACTGCATTGTAAACGTTTTATTAACAAAAGGGTAGAATAACTTCAAACAAGCAACTTGCCTTCTTTGGAGCCACGATTGGGGGTCAATACGGTAGTCCTCAATAAGAAAAACAAGTCACTAACGGGACACGTCTGTGTACATAGGCCGCGTTACACAGAATCACAAAACTCCGCTGGTTGTGCCGCACGTTGTGTCATTTCTGGGTTTTTTCAGGGGGCGTTCGAATCGACAAGAACAAAACGCGTCGTGGGTGGGTCAGCTGCTTGCGCCGTGCCCATAATGTTATTTCTGTTTTTTTGTTTTGTTTTGTTTTTTCAGCGACGGAATTCACAACAAAGTGCGTCATGGATCAGTTGGTCTGGCCACGTGCAATATGTTATTTCCGGGTTTTGTCCGGGGCGTTCGAGTAATGATTTTTGTTTGAAAACAGAAGCAAAAAAAATCTCAAAATTTTTGTTTGAAAACCGATTTGTTCAAAAACGGGGATGTTCAAGAACCGAGGCTTTACTGTACTAAAAAGTATGGGCGTGTAGATGAAGTACATTAAATATTTCGCTAAAAAAAAAAGATGCATGTCATTTCTTTATTTGTAAGAAATAAAAAGTCTGCTATTTTGTTTACCATGAACACTTCAAAATAAGGCTCGAGTTTAGTGTCATAAAAATGTATAGTCCTTAAGAGTCTAACAGGCGTGTTTTGTGGAATGCGGGAGGAAGCCGAAGTACCCCGGAGAAAACCCACGAGCACCAGGAGAACATTGGGAACTGCATACAAGCAAGGTCTGAGCCGAGACTTGAACCCAGAACCTGGTAGTTGCGAGCTTGACGTGCACTAGCGCATCATGAACGTTTGACATTTCAAATAAAAAGACAAATTCTGGATTCTGGATATGATTGAATTGATTTCATAATATGAATACACAACAATCATATCAGAAAATTATTATTTTTGATCCACAACCTTTACCAGCATATTCAATATTGCCAAACTCCTCCCAACCAACATGAATAAACCTATTAATACCTCTCAAAGGTCATGTTTATGCGCGCCACGTGTCCATTTTGTCCATTTGTTGTCATATTCAAGTGACTCCAACTACCGGAAACGCTCTTCGCTAGATTTAAGCAATTTGGCTAGTAAATATTGTGACGTATTTATTAATGTGGTCACTATTAACATTGCACGGCCATTCGTAGAGAAAGCGAGTTTTGACAACATTAAGTTTACAATTCACTTACCTGCCGTGAGTTAAAGTGTCGGCTTTGTTTACAACTGAGACTCTTTTACGTCTGTTGGAGGAATCGAAGATTCACGAAGGGTTTCCTGCATCGCGACGGTCGTATCCTTAGCAACGACGCTGCCCCGACAGAATTTCGGGAGAGGTCTCGCGAGAACGAGAGTAACATCTTCTTAACGCAGTTTGACCACTGACCTAAAAAAAAAAAAAAAATGGAGAGCGCATAGGAATACCGCCATCTTGGTACTCCCAAAACGAAAGGAGGACATGTTTTACAGGTTGGATTATGGCGGTGTTTGGCATGTAGGATTAAAACTGGTCGTGTGAACTTGATATTTTTTCAGTTCTGGTAACATGAAAGATTTTTGGTGAGGCTAAATGCAAAGGAAAGACATATAACACCATGACTAGCAAGAAAGCTTGCATAATACCTAGGGCCCGATTTCCTTGACATGTTAACTTTTCCCAAAATATGCATAAAAACATTACACTTAAAGTCACTCAGTTTGATATATTTTTGGAAATAAGGACTCGCAATGGGAAAATAGATGCTAAACCCATTGTTCATTTGTTGTCTCTGCGACGTCCTATTTCAGAGAGAAAATTTCAACTTGTTTCCTCGCATTTGAAAATCAAATTCAATTTGCAGTGCTCTGTATTATGAAATTCATCCCCCAAAAAAATTACTGAAAATGTTTTCTTGCTTATCCACTGATGGAGTTTGGGAAAATACATCCGTTTTTTTTTTTTTTGCAAAAAACTATCAGTCTATAAAGGTGAAAGAGTGAACAGTGAACAACACTAGTAAACAACTTTGTTCAAGTGAATTAAGCTCATCAGAAAATTAAAAAAAACCTTTAGAAACAAACTTTAACCGTGTCAAAGTAAATATTTCCAACTTACCTGTGGAATGTTTTCTCACAGCCATGAAACTGGCGATTAACTTATAGGTTGGCATGGTTGTTTTTGGAGTATCAAGATGGCGGGTGGTGACTTCAGTTTTGGTGGCCAATAAGCCATCCAATTTTTTTTTTTAATAGATCAGTGAGCTTGACCCGTCAGATTTTTACAGCACGTGCAACCTTTTGAGAAGATAAAAGTCAAAAGGCCAAAATGTCTGTGAAAAGGAAAGATTTGACTCCATAATGACAGAACTATGGTTTATTTTTTTTTTGTGAGACAGAAACAACACAAGGAAACTGCATACAAATTTGTCACATAAGGCATTAAATATGATACAGCACAACTAGCTCCAAAATATACTGTATTTAAGTCTACGAAGCTTCCCTTGTAAATGTATAACTGTACCCTTGTTGAACTAAAATGTGATATTTAACTCAGTCTTTACATCTACTTTTATTGAGCCCGGTGCATGAATATATTTGAATAACCTTGACAAATGCATGTACACGTAATTCAGTGTATTGATGTATTAATCCAAGTGATGCCCAGAGTGGCTTCAGGTGCCTCTTCTGATTTGGCAAAAATAATAATAATCCTTAAACTAGGACATGAAGAATGACAAATCATGGATTTTTTTTTTTCAGTCCGAGCCCACTCTCACAAAACTATAAATATTATTTTAACTGCCATTCAATAACTCACACAGCCACACACACACACACACACGATTCAAAATAAAATTAAAAAAATAAATCAAGATCAACAACTGCAAACCGTGTGATGGGTCGGATATACAGTACTATTCCATAAGCAGGTAGTAAAATCTTATATTTACTTTGTGGAAATGCGAATACGTACGGTGGGGCCTATCAGTAGAAAAATAAACCTTAATATGAGGTAATATTAAGGGACGTTAAACAAAAGGAGTTGAGTCCACCACGTTCACTTGGATTGCGTCGGGTTCTGGTCTTGTCTTGGTTTGGCAAAGAAGTCTCTGTACATTGTATAAATAACACCTAAAAAAAAAAATAATAAATAACACAGATGACGACCAGTCTATGTTGTTCTAACTTGTGTCCTATTATGGGCCATATTTCACAGCATGTATCGATCTTTTCTAGGTTCGAGTACGTACCGAGGGTCATGGCTCCCACCACGAAGCCCTGCGCGGCCACGCGCATGTGGATCAGGTGCACGGACATTTTCGTGTCCCCGCGACTTTTCAACTTCCACAGTCTGTAGCCCACGATGGCGAAGAAGCCGGCCATTCCTGCCGAGAGCACAAAAAAATGCAAACATTTTTCTCGATCGGCCTCACGCAGGAGTCTGCAGACAACGAGACGGGGAATTCCGCTGGTTTGCATTAATCGTGTAATATGTAATCTTGCCCATGCGATGTTAAATCCTCTCTCGTTTAACAGTGTTTCGATGAGATTTTTATTGACAATTACGAATTTTCAGGGGCGCCGCCATTTTCCCGAGTCACGTGACCTACGTGGGCGGATGTGACGCCAATTTCTCATATTTATCCTCATCTGATGAAGAAATAGCAGTATCGCTTGATCGGCAAGACGGAGGAATACGTCCATACAGATTTGAACCTGAATGACATTTCGGACAAAAATAAAAGTTCAAATTGAAATACATTTTACGGGAATAACATTTTAATACACGCAGAAAAATAATTCATTTCCCATGATCGAAACAATTCCCAAAACGCCTACGTAGGTCATGTGACTCGCAAAAATGGCGGCGCACCTGAAAATTCACAATTGTCGATTAAAAAAAAATCTTCTCTAAAACACTATTAAATGAGAGACGATTTAATATCAGATTGTCAGGACAGGGTACGTATCACATGACCGATTGGATCCTTTGTTAATGCAAACCACCAGAATTCCCCTTTCAGTTCAAAGATGTCAAAGTACAGCAGGGAAGATTTTTATTATTACTATTTTTTCTTTTTTATGTTTATAAGCATCGGTCATCTGGTCTGCAGGTCATGTGTGCGTGTTATCAGTCACTGTCATTATAATTGTAGCCATCAAAGGAAGTGCGTGTTTTTGAGGTGCGGTGTGGTGTGACGCAGCATCTTCTGAGAGGTTGCCAGACACTGTACTGTATTGTATTCCTAAATAGGATGAATAACAATTACTATGACGTTAGTGAAAGCAATAATCATAATAAACTTTGAATGAAAAGTGAGTCTTATTATAAATGTCAGAACTGTTGCTTTGGACTAGATGTACTCACCCACAGGGACAAATGGATTCTCCTTGGCTTTTCTTATAAACTTGGACTCGTTCTCCTCGTAGGTAGACATCGTGACTGGATAATAACAATGAAAAAAATATGAACAAAAAAAAAAACAAGTGCAACGTTAGAATAGAGTCGAAGCAAGTTAGCTTAAACGCGTTCGGAGCTCAGAGGTTACACATGAAGGACAACAGAAGAATCGTATCGGTCGTGATAAAAAAAAAAAAACTAAGTGAAGAAAATGCCATTGAACGTCACAATGATTATTATTATAATAAACAAACTGCGTTCGTGTCACCATTTTGGATTTGAGTACAGTTCCATGACAAACTTGCACTAATCAATTCTTAGTAGAGGCGTCACTTGCCCGTCACGTTTAAGTAACTATTTCAATCAGTCTTACCTGTGAACAGAAAAGAAGCGTGAATGGGGAAGATTGCGAGTCAAAAGGTTTATGTTTGGAGGTCCCTTGGGGTTGTCAATTCTCACGGACGATGGAGGAAATGTACCGGCTTGCCTTCGTGATGTAACTCCCAGTGGACGCAGTTGTGACGTCACGAGAGACGTCCATTGCGGTGCTTTCGCGTACACTAATACAAATGGCATTCTCTAAAATAGTAGACCACTTAGTCAGGCTATTCATTCTTACAATATGCAATTCAAGTACTCTCTATACGCTAAATTTTAGTTAACTATTACTTGATGACTATTGAATTGAGTAATGATTAAAAAACGGGTGGATATCAGACTTCGAATTTGATATTCCTACTTACACTCTACAGTTGAACGCAACATTAGTTTGACAATGTGCGTAGCAACCAAAGATCATTGATTCTAACCAAGAGAAGTCAAGCAAGAGTATGGAGCGTAAAATAACGCTCAATTAGTTACCTGAGAACAAATGCCATACCGTGGTCAGCAACTGGATATTACATCGAGTCTTTACTGATAACTCTGCAGATGGCAGGGTATCGTGTCCATCTTTGCTCTCGTTTCCCCTCTTTAAAAAAAAGATTTCATTCATTCACCAATCAAACGAAAACGGAAGCGAATGTAAGGTGCTTTCCTTTACTTTAGCTAGTCTTTGCGTTTACGTCACTGCTGTGGAAATCGCACGTTTTCGCAACGTGCCGGAGCCGAGTTATGGGAAATTATGGCAGTTGACATACAAGAAAAAAAAAGTTGGTTATACATACATTTTTTAAATTAATTTCATCAAAATCCCTCACAGTGTTTTGAATTATTTTCACTAATTTTATCATCAATCTGACATGTTTATTTATTTTGGCTTGATGCTTTCTTCTTCTACTTTTCCTTTGGGCCTGTGTCCCCGTACGGGGTCGCCACAGCGAGTCATCTTTTTCCATCTAAGCCTATCTCGTGCATCTTCCTCTCTAACACCCACTGTCCTCATGTCCTCCCTCACAACATCCATCAACCTTTTCTTTGGTCTTCCTCTCGCAGCTCCATCCTCAGCACCCTTCGACCAATATGAGGATACTCTCTCGCCTCTGGACATGTCCAAACCATCCGAGTCTGCTCTCTCTCTCACCTTGTCTCCAGAACATCCAACTTTGGCCGTCCCTCTAATGAGCTCATTTCTAATCCTATCCAACCTGGTCACACCGAGCGAGAACCTCAACATCATCATTTCTGCCACCTCCAATTCTGCTTCCTGTTGTCTCTTCAGTGCCACCGCCTCTAACCCGTACATCGTGGCCGGCCGGCCTCACCACTGTTTTATAGACTTTGCCCGTCACATAGAACACCAGACACCTTCCGCCAACTGTCTTTCTTCAACTTCCTTACCACACTCTCCATTGCTCTGGATTGCTGAAGTCAGACATCATTCTCTGTGTCCAGTCTCCCTCTACGCACCAGAACACAACGCAGTATAGTCAGTGATGTGCGGACTACCACCGGCTACACCAGAGTATAATTTAGGGAATAAAGTCGCTTGATATTAGTGATATTCTTGATGTGCAGTGTCCGCAAAGTTGATGAAAAATTACCACCACAGAGTATAATTTAGGTAATAAAGTCGCTTGATATTAGTGGTATTCTTGATGTGCAGAGTGTCCACAAAGTTGATGAAAAATTACCACCACAGAGTATAATTTAGGTAATAAAGTCGCTTGATATTAGTGGTATTCTTGATGTGCAGAGTGTCCACAAAGTTGATGAAAAATTACCACCACAGAGTATAATTTAGGTAATAAAGTCGCTTGATATTAGTGATATTCTTGATGTGCAGAGTGTCCACAAAGTTGATGAAAAATTACCACCACAGAGTATAATTTAGGTAATAAAGTCGCTTGATATTAGTGGTATTCTTGATGTGCAGTGTCCGCAAAGTTGATGAAAAATTACCACCACAGAGTATAATTTAGGTAATAAAGTCGCTTGATATTAGTGGTATTCTTGATGTGCAGAGTGTCCACAAAGTTGATGAAAAATTACCACCACAGAGTATAATTTAGGTAATAAAGTCGCTTGATATTAGTGGTATTCTTGATGTGCAGAGTGTCCACAAAATTTATGAAAAATTACCACCACAGAGTATAATTTAGGTAATAAAGTCGCTTGATATTAGTGATATTCTTGATGTGCAGAGTGTCCACAAAGTTGATGAAAATTGTACACCCTCCTTTTACAGTTTGGAAACTGTTGTAAACTAACCATTTTATTTAGAGTGTATGAAATAAGGCAAACAAAATGAGAATTTCTAATTTGATTTTGTGACGAGCTTGTTAGATTTTAAGAGACTTAATGGCCACACAGATAGCGTAGAATGTAGATAGTCGACACGAAACAGACCAAATCACTTCGGCTCACGGATTGGAAATGCTTAATGCGTTGGGGCAGACGTCCACTAGACGGCGCCACATACTCAGCAAACTTCATTCGTAAAATGGAAGTTGCTCCGATTGATTATTCTTTGGCTAATCACATAGTTGGGGGGGGGGGGGGGGGTTACAAAATGTTGCTTTTGTTGATGCTTTGACAGCGTAGCATGGGGGTAGGGAGTGCTTAAAAATCACTGCATGGCAAAGATAAGCTTATTTGAAATCAAAGAGTCTGGGTATTTTTTTTTTATTTTTTTCAGCCTTTGCTCCTGAGATTGTGAGCAACAATGCCAGCAGCTAAGTCATAAACATAAACCCACCATCTTTTTCTACTTAAGTGACTGCAAAGCTGGAATTTTCCATTCGGTTGTAAATGAGTCATTTCACAACAACAGTTAACAAATGGGGACTGAATCGACCCGAAAGAAACTGCGGACCACTTGTGCACATTCAACTATCCATAAATGGAAGCCTGCCGAGTTCCGGGAAGACCGAAATGTAAAGGGAGGAGCCAAAAAAGTCTTTATGACTCAGCACGCGGACCTTCACACCAAACCACGCTCGTTCCGTTACAGGGATCAGTCACGGAAGCGATGCTGCTGCCAGTCCTTCTCGCGCTCCTCTCGGCGCTGCTCGGAGGCTTGTATCTTCTGGGGGTGTTCAGACGGCGGAGGCCCGGGGAGCCCCCTCTGGACAAGGGTCTCTTCCCCTGGCTGGGCCATGTCTTGGAGTTCCGCAGGGACACGGTCAAGTTCCTGCAGAGGATGCAGAGGAAGCACGGAGACGTGTTCACCATCCAGCTGGGCGGGTTCTACGTCACCTTCCTGCAGGACCCCTTGTCCTTCGGGCCGTTTGTCAAAGAGAGCCGCGAGAAGCTGGACTTCAACAAGTTCGCCAAGCACCTGGTGCACAGGGTCTTCGGCTACTGGTCGCCTCACAGCGAGCATCACATCCTGCAGCAGTCCAGCAACAAGCATCTGAAGGGGGACGGCTTGGAGGTCCTCACGCAGTCCATGACCGCCAATCTCCAGAACCTGATGCTGCACAACCTCGGCAAAGAGGAGCGGGCCTGGACGGAAGACGGGCTCTTCATGTACTGCTACAATATCGTGTTCAGGGCGGGCTACCTGTCCCTGTACGGCAACGTGTCGCCCGGGCGCAAGGACGGCGAGGAGAAGGCCAAAGAGGAGGACAGGGCGGAATCGGAGGCCTTGTTTTACAAGTTCCGTGAGTACGACCAGCTCTTCCCCAACCTGGCCTACGGTGTGCTGCCTCCCAAGAGAAGGCTGGAGTTGCGGGGCCTCATGGACTACTTCTGGAATGTCCTGTCGGTGCGCAAGGTGAAGAGCAAAGAAAACATCAGCGGCTGGGTGTGGGACATGCAGCAGGTGCGGGAGGAGATGGGCATGGACGAGGCCATGATCGATCGGTACATGTTCCTCCTCCTGTGGGCCTCGCAGGGCAACACGGGCCCGTCCTCCTTCTGGCTGCTTCTCTACCTGATGAAGCACCCGGACGCCATGGCCGCCGTCAAGGGCGAGGTGGACCGGATCGTGCGCGAGTCTGGCCAGGAAGTCAGGCGCGGCGGACCCTTGCTTAATCTGACGCGCGAGATGTTGGTGAAGGCCACGGTCATGGACAGCGCCGTGGAGGAGACCCTGAGACTCTCCGCCGCACCCCTTCTCACCAGGGCCGTGCTCCAGGACATGACGCTGAAGATGGCCAACGGCCAGGAGTTCCTCATCCGCAGAGGGGACAGGATGGCGGTCTTCCCGTACTGCGGCGTGCAAATGGACCCCGGCATCCACCCTGACCCGACCGCTTTCAAATACGACCGCTTCCTCAACCCGGACGGGACCAGGAAGACAGAGTTTTATAAAGAGGGCAAGAAGGTGAAGTACTACACCATGCCCTGGGGCGCCGGGGTGTCCATCTGCCCGGGCCGCTTCTTTGCCACCAACGAGCTCAAGCAGTTTATCTTCCTGATGCTGGTCTACTTCGAGTTTGAGCTGCTGGATCCCGACACGGAAATCCCCGGAATAGACGTGCGGCGTTGGGGCTTTGGAACCATGCAGCCCGTCAGAGACGTTCCCTTCCGATATAGACTCAGATATTAAACGCAGAGTTTCACGGGATGAAAATTCAAGACTTTTAAAAGGCCGACGCAAATCAACCTGCCGTTCACGAAATATGGCCATCATCTTTAATCAAAACATTGAGTCTGACAGTAATTTCAGATGAAAAACTTAAGGCCTGATTTACACAATTCAAAAAAGCGGGCGGCTGCCATTCATAGATGACATTCAAAGTCGCAAAATCAGATTTGAGAGATCACGTTGCACGAGCTAAATCCATCTATTTGCATCTACTCCGCTCGGAATCTCCGATATTACTGTTACTGATATTACGGTACTGTTTTTGCACGGACAGACCGTGAGTAAATCAGGCCCCACGACTTTTCCAATGGAAACGGGTTGGTGATTTTTGAACAGTTGATTGAAGCAATTCAATGAAGACGTTCCTTTTGGAAAATCAAAAATAAATACACCGTGTGTAAGAAAAAACGCATACTGAATCATATTTTCTAAGCCACCTGTCATAAATGCAAAAACCGTCGGTCGGCATTATGAGGTGCTCTGATGCCGACTCTGTCAAATTCATCCATATATTTTCTTCACCGCTTATCCTCATAAAGGTCACAGGGAGTTCTGGAGCTTATCCCAGCTGTCAACGGGCAGGAGGCGGGGCACACCCTGAACTGGTTCCCAGCCAATCGCAGGGCAGACAGAGACAAACAGACGCACTCACAATCACACCTATGGGCAATTTAGAGTGTCCAATTAATGTTGCATGTTTTTGGGGATGTGGGAGGAAACTGGAGTGCCCGGAGGAAACCCACGCAGACACGGGGCAGAACATGCAAACTCCGCACAGGCGGGTCTGGGGTTGAACCCGGGACCTCAGAACTGTGAGACCAACGCTCTACCAGCTGGTCCACCGTGTCGCCTTTTTCAAATTCAATAAGCTCTCAATATTTTAGCATTTTGATCAAGAATGATGCATTTCGAACTGAGTTTAAAATCTTGCACCTAAATTTGAGTGAAACGTTCAAGCATTAAATAATAATAATTCAAATTTTACATTTTACTCACAAAATATTCAAGTGTTTACTTGTAAAACGGTATTCTTGAAAAATCACTGGAAACAATAATAATGATATATTAGCATACAAAAATGGGGTTAAATCTCTTCTTAATGCAAAAACATTAATTACACGTCAAAAAATTGTTTGCCTCGGTGTTGTCATCCATTTGTCAGTGACAGTATGTAAGGTGAAACTTCACCAATGTTTTAATTTGTAAAGAGTGCAACAGCTTGATCAGAGTCATGTATAAGTATCGCTATGTACTGTATATATATTTGAAATATATTGTTCGAAATGAAGGTCGCACAGGATGAAAGTCAAAAGTCTGGAAAGGAGGAAGTGGCCACGCACGGAGCTACGAGGGCGCATGCCGATGACAAACACGTGCGCACGGCCATGTTTTTCTCGCACAATATGGAAACACTTAACACACTCGACGGTAAACGTGATTTTTTTATTTTTTGAAGGTGTGACGTTGAAAGTCATTGCCGAGGAAGATATTTATTAAAAGTCTTTGGAAATTCAGCCTCGCCAGATCACACTTTCAAAAGTTGCAATTATGTTGACGTCACATGCTTCATATTTAATCATCCTTTGTTGTTTTCTTTCACTTGTGTTTTTGTGACTTTCCCTGATCAACAGGAGGCGTGCGGATGTGTATTTTCCTCATGAAATAAATAAAGTTTGGAAAAAAAAATTACATGTGGTTGTGCTTCACTGTAGTTGTTAACAATCGGGTGTTAATTGCAAGGACGATAAGAAAAACAAATAAAAATCCAATGCAATAAATAGTTAAAATATGTTTGGATCCAAACTTGATAGTGAACGTTTTTTTTTTTTGCTGAGTCATTTTACATTTACTTAAGATGCACAAAGTGGAGTTTGAGTGCACAAAATGTCCAAGCAGGTTGAAAAGATAACCCCCCACAAAACCTTCAAAAGTGGACAACATGTCCAGACTCTTAAAACTTTTGAATTTATGGTTCGCATGCAAACAACGCACTAAAGACTGGCAACATCTGCAGTAGATGAAGACCAGATGTTCTT
The DNA here is from genome assembly GCF_019802595.1 of Syngnathoides biaculeatus. Lineage (NCBI taxonomy): Eukaryota > Metazoa > Chordata > Actinopteri > Syngnathiformes > Syngnathidae > Syngnathoides > Syngnathoides biaculeatus. Next base: position 3,888,011 of record NC_084652.1, on the reverse strand, counting down.
TACGTTGTACACGTCAGGGACATTCCGAATGGGGTGTTTCATATCCATGTCCAAGGTTCCATCTTGGAAGGAGGGAAAAAAAACAAACCCCCAAGAAAATACCGTCGTTTGTGGCCCTCGGTCTGAAACTAACTTTTAAAACAGTCCCGAGACGATGCCGGGAAAGCTTTCCATTGAGATCCATTCCGCTGGGAATGATTCATTCGAGAATCCGAATTAACAAGACGGATGGACTCGCGTGCGTGGCAGCCGGATCAAAGTCACGAGATTTTTTTCACAAGACATTTTGTAACCATCCATTTTCTTTGCCGCTTATCCTCACGAGGGTCGCGGGGAGCGCTGGAGCCTATCCCAGCCGTCAACGGGCGGGAGGCGGGGTACACCCTGAACTTGTTGCCAGTTGTTTGTCTCCATGTGCACTGCAATTGGCTGGCGACCAGTTCGGGGTTAGAACCCGCCTCCTGCCCATTGACAGCTGGGGTAAGCTCCAGCACTCCCGCGTCCCTCGTGAGGATAAGTGGCTCAGAAAAAGGGTGGATATTTGGATATATATATATGAAGAGTTCAGACGCAAAAGCAGATATGTTTATATATTATATAAAATCAATGAATCTACAGAAACAACAAAAATGGGTTTATGGGTATTGTATTTTATGGGTATATGGGTATTGTATTTTATATCTATATTAAATATATAATATTTAAAAAAGACCAAAACATACAAACTGTTAAAAAAAAAAAAAATCATTGAAACACTAAGCACACAGGATTTTGTTTGTTTTATGGCGAAGCAGCTGGCATCCAATCAGGACAAGATGCTTTGAAGCAACCTTCCCCATCCGCCTGACGTAAACCACACATCGCTGTTTGTTTAGTTAGTCATTAATGCAGGACGTCCACAAAGAAAGTATGGCCTCCATCCAGGTCATTGACAAGCAGTCTGTATACAAGGCAGAGACCTCTGTCACATACACACACACACACACACACACAGACCATTTTACCAGCAGCTTTGGTTATTTTTGATGTACTGATCACAAAAATTGTTGAGTCATTTAACAAGACGTGCCTCGCTGTGGTTTATTCACTTATTCATTAAGTCCAAACTCGGATCGACACCTTTTGATGTCCTATTTGTGAGGAAGGGGAAGTTCAGAAAGACTTCCTGAAATGTATACCATGCCTTGCTCAAAGGAGGTCTTGAGACCTACCATTGAATAATGTTGACTTGTTTAAAACTGGAAAAGGTAACAAAAGTGCCTGTAAAGTTCTTGATGGGTTAGGGGCAGCGTCTGCGCCACCAGGCAGAACAGCCAGCCAATCGCGGTTACGCTTTCTTAGTCACGTGACGTCACATACTAAGAAAGCGTAACTGGATTGGCTGGCTGTTTGGTTCCGACCTGAAGTAACCCTGCCTGGTGGCACGGACGGTGAATTTCAGAAAGCGAATTGGAGCAACTATTGAAAATTTGATCACTTTCCATTTCAAATTCAAATCCTGGTGGCACTATTTCACTTCCATAAACGCACAACACTGGCCACATATTATCCAACTGAAATTATTTTGTTCACGACAAAGCCCCAAATTATACCGCACGAACGTTTATGTTGAAATTTGGCACCGAAACGCATCATCCACTCACATTCGACAACTTTTTGACATTGAAGATTTAAAAGCTTTATTTCGCGGCTTGACGCAACGCCCCGGTATCAATAAGAGGTGACACATAAAGTCAAAAAAAAGAAGCCGGGCTGTTTTTTGACACAACGTTTGACAAAAAGAGGAGTCAGGCTACATTTGTGTCAACAAATAAAAAAAAAAAAACGAGTCCCATGTGGCCAGCTGGGGAACAAAAATGCCTTTGACAATAACCTTTGGAAAAGGGCCAAAGAAGCTTCAACAACAAATAAAAGCGACACAAAAGTGCAAGATTTTGCCTTGCAGAGCTGATCGTTCTCCTTTTGAGTGACACTTTCCTGAAGTGATGAAAAAAAATGGTTAATAAAACATAAAAACTGTTTACCAACACTCTAAAGACATTCAATTGTTCTTTGATTGACCCACGTGCAGATTTTTCCGCATTTGTACCAAACGTTGATTGAACACGGGCTGATTTTCTCCGATTATTGAATGGATTCGTGGACCGAAGCGGCCCCCGTGATCCAGTCTTTTTGCCTACAACCTTCTGATGGGGAAAGGGGGGGAAAAAAAGCATGAATGAAGCTGTAGTAAAAATCAGGAAAAAAAAAAAAAAAAGAATCAGGACCGTGGAGGCGGCGAGGGAACAATGGGGGCCTCCGTAATGGGCTGAGCGTTCTCCTGAGTGCGCCGCCTGTACTTGGTGGGGATCGGTTTGGATGAAAAATGAGCCATTGTCTCACTTGCCATCCCCTGTTGCGGAGTGCGAGTGCAGCGCGACAATGCCTCTGGACGCTCGCCCACCACGCTCGTCCCCAAAAAATAGAAAAGACCGCCGCTCCATCCGCGTGGACAGGTAAGGGACTTTTTAAGAAGCCATTAGTTAGTCGGGTCCACAAGTACTTGAGACACTGACAATGATGATGCCTTGGACCAGCACATTGGGTTCGATTTAAAACAATGCGATAGAAATACTTTTTCAGCCTTAATTTAAGAGTTTTTACCCCTCCCCCCCCCAAAAAAAAAATTCATTCAGGAATTACAGTCATTTTATATGCGACACATCATTATTTCAAATGACCTGCAAACATATCTGCATCACTTTCATTATTAGTATTACAGTATTAGTATTAAGTATTACATTTAACCTTCCTACATGAAAAAAATAGATAATCCCAAATTTTTGAATATGGGGGTTAAATATTAAATATTTAAAAGTTAAATATTTGTAAAATGTAAAATAAAATGTAGTTTATTTTAATATAATTGTGTTTTCACCATTTTATCGCTTATCTTCTATTTGTGTAATATCACTTGTTACAGTACGGATGAAATTTAGGGATTAACAAAATTGCATTTACCCGTTACTTAACTTGCACTTGCGTGTACTTAATTTGAATTTGGACCGAATGTTGTGAATACTCGACATGCGACGCTCCTGGCGACGTATTCAGTGGACTAAAATCACCGTCTGTGCAATCTTAGTACATAAATTGGAGCTATATCCTTCACGTCGAAGCTGCTCGGCCTAAATTAGCCTAGCTTAGACCGCTAACAATAAAACGGGTCTGTTTTCTAATATTTACTGAGAAGGAAAACATCAAACCCTAGTATCTATATGTCCTGCAAAACCTACGTAACGTATACTATGATGATAGGAAGTGACTATTACCGGTCCGGCCTTGTTAGCGCTGCGCTAGCATGTTACTGATGTGTCTCAGTAATTTTTACCGGTGCCCTGTTAGCACGCGCTAACGTTAGCACAGCAGCATTAGCGTGTAGGCACTAGCGTTAAACTCTCTGTGTACCGTCTTTCTTTGTAAATACCTCGCGTTTCAATGTGGGCACTTGCGGCTTTTACACAGCTGTGGCGTTACGTATGTACCAAATGGGATTTCCTTTACATATACACTGGGTGAGCATAATAACCAGGTGCGCTCTGCAGGGCGGGGATTACGGTATCTCTTATTGGCAATAGATGACACAGCGACAAATTACGGAAAGTGATTTATGGTGCACCTCAAGGCAGTACTACAGTACACAGCAATTCCAATTAAAATCAGTTTGTTGAAGCAAGTTATGATAGTTTTGTGTTTCGAGGAGAACCACCGAAGTTTGAGGCCAGGCTCCGCCCACACCGTGTGATGAAATATCACATTAAGCTTCACCCATCTTTTGATCATAGACTTCCAATTGCTGTTATTGTTATTCATCCATACTAAACTGGTCCAAAAAATGTATTTACGACAAATAATGCATCTTTTTTCAGCTATCTATGTCAGCCAAGTGTAGTGACAGGTACATAAATACGTAATGAACTCACACCCTCACTTCAATATGGGTCTTTGGGACCAAGATAAAGCCAAAGCAATTATTTATTTTAGACAAGGCTATGGCCAGCACATCAAAACAGTAAAATAACTATAGGTTTCCCCAAATAGATCTGCAACTACGTGAATTCATGAGTAGCTAATCGCCATTGTGCAAGGGAACAGTGTGTACACTTTTTTTTTTTTTTTTGACATTTCTGTTTGTTCTGTCCAGCCATATTTCCCAATGTAAACATCGGGCCGAGTGTCATCAAGGTTGGTCCAATCTTATATGCCAAGTTTAGATTCGGGCTCAACTAGGGGAATTCCCGAGCGGGAGTTGGTTGAAGTACGACTCCTGGAAATGCCCGAGACGCCTCAAAAATGACACCTTAAGACAGCTACTGTAGCGACGTGAAATCTGTTACGCAATTGCGGAGTCTGATTTTGACACGCGTTTAGCGCAGCCCTCGGAGAACCGCAACGGCCCCCCGACAGGGTTTACTGAAACACCCAAGAATCCGCCGCGGTGCTGGTTTGCGTTGTCGCAGTCCGAGGCCTGCGTGTTTGCAGACTTGCTGGGTCATTGCTCCTGGACTGTTTGTTACCCCACGACGGCTCAGCGGGGCACATCACAGGTCGTTGGCCCGATTCTATCGTTAAATATCCATCGGAGAGATGGAAAATAGTTAACTTTCCTGTTTATGTTCGGTCCTTGGTACACCAAAAATGTCCAAAGGGACATTTTTCTTTGGTACACTAAAAATGTTCAAGAGTCAAACTGACCTGCTGCCTGATTAACCATCAAACAATTGACACCTTCCCGCGTCCTCCTTTTAGTTCATTTAACGTACCATAAAATTGAAGAATACTGAAAAGTACTGTCTATATATAAGTTATGTCAAATAAAAAGAATTAATATAAGGCCAATATGGTATTATGAAAATGATAAAATGATGATAAAATAAGACCAAATTGACAGAAGGGTTAATTTCTACATTTAAAGTTTGCTATAAATACAACAAATATGAAATGAAAATTTGATGCGTTGTTTGCGGCACGGTGGATCAGTTGGTAAAGTTGTGAGGACCCGGGTTCGATCCCGCCCTCGCCTGTGTGGAGTTTGCAACGTTCTCCCCCCGCCTTCGTGGGTTTTCTCCGGGCACTCCGGTTTCCTCCTACATCCCAAAAAACATGCAACATTAATTGGACACTCTAAATTGCCCCTAGGTGTGATTGTGAGTGGGACTGTGTGTCTCTATGTGCCCTCTGATGTGCTGGCAACCAGTTCAGGGTCTACCCCACCTCCTGCCTGTTGAGAGCTGGAACAGCCTCCAGCACTCCCAGCAACCCTTGTGAGGATAAGCGGCAAAGAAAATGGATGGATGGATGTTATATATATATATGATTTTTTAATCAAGTATTTCTTTTTGGGGACTTGCTTATGTACTTCAGAATTTCTTAAGACATTCATACAATGCTTGAATAAATTCTTTATATGTAAGATTTTTTTTTTTAATTATCTTCACACCCCAAGCCATTAATAACACACTTTTGTCAGTCATCAATTCAGGAAATACACGGTTTCCACCTAGTGGCCACATGTTGCAACTGCAAAAAAAAAAAAAAAAAAAAAAAAAAGAGCAGCTATTGCATCTCTAAGTTCTTATTGAAAGTGAGCTTTTTCCTCATAACCAATATATAAATAAGATATTCCCTTGGTGCGTTCACTGTATGACCTTGACCTTGACACGCCCAGTAAATGATTAACCTCAAGCACGCCCATTGCCGCCTTGAAAATCCGAGTCGTGCAACGTGCGCTCAAAAGAAGCCGAGACATACAGTAATGCGCGCAAAAGGAGCCGCCGTTGCGTGAAGAAGAGCCGGCAAGCGAGCGTGCAATGGTCCCCTCGGCGCCCCCTGCGTTGTTGGTACTTGACTGAGTTGGACTGAGGCGTCAAGGAGGAGGAGGAAGGGTGGAAGATGCAGTTAACATTTCCCTGCTACTGCAAATGACCCTGACGAGGTCTGCCGCTCCTCCGGGCGTGCCCCCGCTCGGCCTCCATGACACGGCTGGTTAAGACGAGATAATGTCAAAGATGAAGACCACCCAACCCCCCCGCCGGCCTCTGCGGGCAAAGCTTTGTTATTGTCTTCCTGTGGACGGGTGGCGGCCCGGTTTTAGTGCCCCGATGGGAAAACGTGGGAATAGTGGATGCAAAACATGAACTCGACTTTACGATGGAAAAGATGGCACCAGGGTGGGGGGAAAAAAATTCATAATTACACTACATATTTATGGAAACAACATCAGTAATATCTCAATTACTCTGCCGCTTATCCTCAGAAGCAGCGCGAGGAGTGCTGGAGCCTACCCCAGCTGTCAACGGGCAGGAGGCGGGTCACGCCCTGAACTGGTCGCCAGCCAATCGCAGGGCACATGGAGACAGACAGCCGCACCCACAATCACACCTAGGGGCAATTTAGAGTGTCCAATTAATGTTGCGTGTTTTGGGGATGTGGGACGAAGCTGGAGTGCCCTGAGTAAACCCACGCAGGCACGGGGAGCACATGCAAACTCCACACAGGCGGGGCTGGGATCCAACCCGGGTGCTCAGAACTGTGAGGCCGACGCTTTACAGCTGCCCCACCGTGCCGCCCAATCATACCTCAATTATTTAATTGATGTCCAAAATGTATCTATATCCATCATCAAAATCAATAATATCAATTGTTTATCTCTACACGTGAGTCAACATGTTCAATTTATCCCATTTACCATAATTCATCATTTCATAAAGTCATACATACATACATACTTCCTCTCAGTTAAAAAAGATACTTGTGGCAATCTAATTCAGAGGCATCAAACTCAAGGCCCGGGGGCCAGATCCGGCCCGCAGCATGATTTTATGTGGCCCGCGAAGGCAAATCACGTACATCGACTTCCATGATTTTTGTGATAATCCGTAACATTTCAAATTGTCATATCATAAATGATAACGTTGAGATACTGCGAGCATTTTTGTGTTACCAAACATGAACAATCGTTGGAAAATACGTACCCATTACGCTTGATTTCTGATTCAATACTAGTTCATAAATTTCATCTGTAAATACCATGAAGTGAAAGATTTTCATGGATTCACAGTCATAACGGCCCTCTGAGGGAAATCAAAACTAGAATGTGGCCCGCGAACAAAAAGGGGTTTGACACCCCTGATCTAAGTGAATAAAAACAAGAGGAGAAAAAACTGCAGCGAGCGATTTTGCATGACGGCGACGTGAAGCTCGTTGCCACCGAGATAACCGAGCATTCGCGTCGCGTCGCGCGTCGCGTCACGCTCAATGCGAGTGTGACGGGCCCCGGCGCACTTCGCAGCTGACAAAAGGAACAAACGCGGGATGGCGTCACCGTCGAGCGGAGCCCGCAGACGCACAAGAGGGCGCATGGAGCCGAGACTACTGAAGAAATCTTTGTGCGATGCTTTCGACTCCAAATGTGTACGGAACGCGAGATAAGTACCAGCCGTGGCAACCATATAACGGGAAAGTAAAAGCATCAGAACTTCAAAAAAAAAAAAAAATAAAAATGCCTAGTACCATACAAAGGATATAATTAAGTAACTGTATTGAGCATTACATGCATGTAAAATGTCTTCAAAATGTCACTACGTAGTTTTTTTTAAATCCTGATTTCATGATCAGATTCACAATCACATTCACTAATTCTTCAGAATCATTGTTGGTGCTTCAACTCGCTGTGCAACTTATTAATTCTTATCTCTGAGGTTGCAATTACATAATCATCAGCAAATTCCATCAATATCTAGAATGATGTGCAGTGTGTTTATTTTTATTTTCAATTTTCATGCGTGCGGTGGGAAGAGTAGCCAAAAATGATCGTAAAGTGTGAGTACTGTTACTTTAGAATAATCAGACTCTTGGCAAAGTAAAAAGTAATTCTCCAAATTACTTGAATAGGAGTACTCAGTGAAAAAAAAACTACTGAAGTACTGAGGAAATGGTAACTTCTCATTCATGATTTTTTATATTTTCAATACACAAAAATAGAAAGAACAAATGTGCAACTTCAAATATTGCCCAACATCACGTTAAAACGATAAGAAACTTAACTTATCTTTAGAACAAGATCCATCCATTTACTTTGCCGCTTATCCTCACAAGGGTCGTGGGGAGTCCTGGAGCCTATCCCAGCTGTCAAAGGGCAGGAGGCGGGGTACACCCTGAACTGGTCGCCGGCCAATTGCAGGGCACATGGAGACAAACAGTCGTACTCACAATCACACCTTGGCGCAATTTAGAGTGTCTAATTCATGGCCAGGATCGAACCCGGGTCCTCAGAACTGTGAGGCCAATGCTTTACCAGCTGAACCACCGTGTCGCCTTCTTTAGGACAACATAATAATAATAATAATAACAATAATAACTTTGCTTCAATGAAGGGTTACAGTTCGGGGTCACTGTGAGTGGCCACGTGACCGCCTAGCTCAATTTCATTGGTCCAATGTCACTGGGAAATTACGTTGCATTGGTTAAACGTCATGCGAGTCTCTTACTGGCCAAAACACGTTGGGCAAGCAATCATCCATCCATCCATGTTCTTAGCTGCTTATCCTCACAAGGGCCGCGGGAAGTACTGGAGCCTATCCCGGCTGTCAACGGGCAGGAGGCGGGGTACACCCTAAACTGGTTGCCTGCCAATCGCAGGGCACATAGAGAGAACCAACCAATCCCACTCGCAATCACACCTAGGGGCAATTTAGAGTGTCGAATAGTTACTTGCTCGCTCTAGCGAGAGCTTTTCTAGTTTAGCATGTAGCTTAATGTCTGTGATGTCTCCAGAGGCGCTCGCATTGTGCATTGCTGGAGAATAGAGCAACGGACGGCGGCGCTTGACTTTTCGTCATTCCGTGGCACCTGCTGCCACATTGTTGTCGTAGCGCTCTCTGCTGATTGCCGATTTTGAACAAACGGCGAGAAATTCGGTGATCTCTTTTTGCACAATTTGCTATTAAATATCGGCGGTTGTCCACGGTAGCCCCCATTGTCTTATTTGGGTGGGAGATTTGTAACTACGACACGAAAGCAAGCGAGCCAGGAGCCCGGCCAAGTTTGCCGGCGCCCACCTCAAGGCTCTTTCATCTCCGTCGCTTCAGTGGAGCCGGGCCTTAGTCAAACTGGCACGGGACGCGCTGGGCCCGCGGGTAGGATAGTCTCGGCTGAGAAAACGAGGAGCCAGATGAGCAAATGAGATGGGACTGCCACCACTCTCAGGCAGCCTATGGGATAAGCCACCCCCCCCCCCCCCCCCCCCGCGCCGAACCCACCCAGCAATTTAATGATAGCGCCGCACAGCGCGGGCGGCGCAGGAGCGGTTGCATGCTTTGGCTTCGGTGTCTTGTGTCACTCTTTTCTCCGGGGGGGGCGGCGTAGAGGTTGGTGGTGGCGGGGGGTGTCGGGGGCATTTCCGAGTCACACGGGGGCAGCTCGATCTGTTACATAAAGGCAGACCTCCACAGCCCCGCAGTCTGCTCGCATCAACTCCGCTCGGCGCGGCCGTGCCGTTAAAAAAAAAACAACTTGTGATGACTTTAGCGGCAGTCAAGGAGAGTCGGCGTCGCATCGGCGTCTTAACCGGGCGACGCCGCCAACCCTCGCAGCTCACGCTGATCTCTTCGAGGTGGAACGCGCTCGTCAACAATGTCGCGGCGTGTCTGCTATTCGATCGTGATAAAAATGGCTCACGCAGATTTGATCAGGTTCCAATTTTACAACTCTCGGGCAAATTTGACATTATTCACCGAATATTAGGACTTCTCTATTGTGACAATACAACAACGGTTTCGCTATCAAATATTTTGAGAAGTGATTCTCCTGTTGAGGAGGCTGGTAAAAGCATTCGCCTCACATTTCTGAGGACTCGGGTTCGATCCCAGCCCCGCCGGTGTGGAGTTTGCATCTTCTCCCGGTGCCTGCGTGGGTTTTCTCCAGGAACTCCGGTTTTCTCCCACACCCCAAAAACATGCAACATTGATTGGACACTCCAAATTGCCCCGAGGTGTGATTGTGAGCGCGACTGTTGTTTGTCGCCATGTGCCCTGCGATTGGTTGGCAACCAGTTTAGGGTGTGCCCCGCCTCCTGCCCGTTGACAGCTGGGATAGGCTCCAGCGCTCCCCGCGACCCTCGTGATGATAAGCGGCAAAGAAAATGGATGGATTCTCCAGTTGATTATTGATCAAATAAGTGAAAAATACTCCCCCTCCAGTTATAAAAAAAAAATGTATGGTGTAAAATAAGTGTACTTATATAAATTATTATATTAATATTACAATTTCATTCCAGTTATACTGAAAAGTTATTACTGTAAGTCTTGTGAGACTTAACATTATTTTGCAGTCACATTTTTATGGAAGCAATGAGTCTAAAATTATGGGTTCATCCTTAGTAACACTATGAATTTATTCTCATAATTATTTATTCTGAAAGAAAGAGATTTATCCTAAGGTTTTTTTTCCCCTCATAATACTGTGCTTTTGTACTTTTTCCTTGGACAGCACGTCAATGATACGAAATGAAAATATTTCGCATTTAGCAAACATAATTTTGGTAATCCTGATCGACTTCAAACAGGAACATTTGAGTCTGTTTACCAGCTGCTGTTCACAACATGGCCTCTTGGGGCAGTGGAGTGCGACGCATGCATGGAGCTACACTTACTGTAATCTGAAAGAAAACACAAACATAAAACATAAACTAGATTTTACAGATTAGGAAGAATATATGCCTGGGATATTATTATATTACCCATCTGTTTGTGTTATTACTTGAAGGCAAGTCTCTCCCGTTATCAAATGCTAATTTTAGTTAGCCTGTCAATAGACTTTTCCATTGACTGCGTTAGCATTAAGTTAGCATGTTCTACAACAATGTCTTGTATTTAAACATACAATGTGTGTAATTGTTTTATGTTTTACAGTAAATTCCAACGGGGGCGTCATGAAATACATAGTTTAAAGCATGCGCAGGGAGAGTAGACTAACACTTAGCGGGCTTGCTGCAAAAGTAGTCCCTTGATGAAGTGTATCTTTAATCTCCGCTTGGAATTTATTACATTAACGTACATATTTTCATTCTCTTAAGTTGGTAGCACTGGGAGCATTTTACATTTTTATGTTAAACTGTACATAGCTAGGATAGGCAAACAAAAAACACGTTATTTGTCGAAAATGAATCATATTTTTCAGATCAATAAAGCGGAATCGGATCGTTTCCACAACACACCTGATGAGTTTCTGAAAAATGAATTTGCCATGGCACAACTGCTGAGGAGCCACAGCGTCGTGCACAAGTTACACACATTTGTGTTAAAATAGAAATGCCCGGTACATTTCACGCCCAAATATAACCTTATGAATATTAAAGAGTGCAGTTCGCCTGTCGCATGTTGCGAGACCTTGGACGGCGAGCAATGTCAAAACATGTCTTACAGGAGAAAGGCTGCTGGCGCTTCAATCAATAGTTATCAACATGAAGCACGCTGTCCCACAGCTAGGAAGGCCCGAATTATCCGAGGACGCCGGGGCGACCGTCTCTGTTGTCGCCGCTCGGAATCTGCTGCCGGTTTGGTTTCAAGCCCCGCTGACTTTTTTGAACGTTTGCAAACAGTTTTCGGAAAGCGGCTCACTGACTGCTCACAAAATTGGGGGAAGCCTGCGCCGTGCGCCGTGATTCAATCCGATACAAGATTAACGTTCAGTTTAGTATTTTCAATTGTCTTATAATAAATACCGAGGTTTTTATTTCTTTAATTGCTCTTGACAAATTGACAAAAGACACCTCTTCCTTTTGGGGCAAAAAAAAAAAAAAAAGGGTTTCATGCTGTTTCTGTTATTTGTGTTAGTTTGGTCCGAAACACAACACCCACAGTATTTCATATTTAGTTCAGTATTTTTTTAATAGATTGTCAGGTGTGCATCTAATGAAGTCTTCAGCAAGGGTATCATGTTTTGTCTTTTTTCATGTAAATATTCAATGCAAATAGCACTTGGCTTGACTAGTAACAATTTGGAGCTTGAAGAAAAAAAAAAATTTTGGAATGGAAAAAAAATAATAAAAAGGTCTGAAAAGCTGTTCATAAAAATGTCACCATATTTATTCTATTATTAACTTTGGTTCATTTTATGTGTTAGAGCACAAGTTATTCTAATGATGTACTTGCAAAATTAAACAACGGCAAAAATAAGACATTAAAGAATGGATTTGGAGACACGAGGATTATTGCGAACTTTGTATTTTCTGTCCTTTAATTTATTTATTAAGCAGATAGGCATTTGTGTAGATTTTATTATTTATTTATTTATTTTTTTTTTTTTTCACCACCAAATTTAAAAAGTTATTTGGACAAAGCAAATGTACGCATTGCCATTTCTTGTTATTTGTTGTTTCTTACAAAAGGCAGTTGTGTAATCCAGCAACACGTTTTAATTATTATAAAATATTTTGGAGCCATATATATATATTTTGGGCGGCATGGTGGCTCAGCTGGTAAAGCGTTGGCCTCACAGTTCTGAGGTCCCGGGTTCAATCCCGGCCCCGCCTGGGTGGAGTTTGCATGTTCTCCCCGTGCCTGCGTGGGTTTTCTCCGGGTGGGCACTCCGGCTTCCTCCCACATCCCGAAAACATGCAACATTAATTGGACACTCTAAATTGCCCCTAGGTGTGACTGTGAGGGCGATTGTTTGTCTCTACGTGCCCTGCGATTGGCTGGCGACCAGTTCAGGGTCTACCCCGCCTCCTGTCCGTTGACAGATGGGATAGGCTCCAGCACTCCTCGTGAGGATAAGCGGCAAAAGGAAATGGAAGGCATTGTCATTTTATTCCTTCAAGACTCAAATTTGTTTGACGAGAGCAAACTGGCTTTGATGCAGTTCCAATTAAAAATGTGAATGATAAAAACAGAAAATGAAGAATTTCTGTTCAGTGCGGGGTGGGGATTGGGGGGGGGGGGAGATAAAGCTTCCCCAAACTGTCAAATGACACTATTTAAAGCGAGGATGTGCATGTCAGTATCATGTTTCATTAAATCACTGCGACCTGCGAGTGCTAATTGTCCATCACGGCCAGCCACTTCCACTCACTGTCGAGGAACGCTCACTCGAAGTGACGTCGACTTCGACTGCCTCCAATGTTCACTTCTCAGCCATCTGCGTCGTTTTGGACGAGGCAAAGATGTTGCCGCAGCAGCAGGAAGAAAAGTGTTAAAAGTTTGAGGGGGGGGGGGGGGCAATGAAGCCAAACACGTGCTTATTTGAGCCCGCGGGATTGCACATGTCCAAATCCCCAATGCTCACTCCAGCAGCATCCCCTGTCTCCTCACCGAGGGGTGCTAGCTACGCCACATCTCCTCTGTCACATGGAGAGGGCAGGCTGCGAGGCCAGGAGCCCTGCGGGCCCGTATGGCTTTTTCTCTGGACTGGAAACGAGACCCTCTCTCGTCTTGCTGCTTCTGCGCTGGAAAAAGTGAGACAATGACGCTAATGCGATGGTACAGCGAAACCCCCGAATGTTCACGGTCCGACATTCACAAATTCGTAGATTGACTGGGGTCTTTTAAAAAAAAAAAAAAAAAAAAAATGGTTTTAAAACGATCGCTCCTTATCATCTGAGAACCTAATCTAACCGCTCTTTTTATGCTCAGACAAAGGCAATAAAAGTATAATTTCACTCCTAATAATAGTGTTTATGTGACATGGGTTCATGATCGTGTACAGGGCGGGACGGCGTGCCCAAAAAAAAAAAAAAAAAAAAAAAGACATCAGCCAATGTTCCCTCTAAACTGCGCGTGTGCGCAATTGTGCACCACTCTTTTCACAGATGTTCTGCGTTGCGCGCAAAAAATAAATCATCCAATGCAAATTGAAAGTATAGCATCCAGCTATTCAGTTTGTGCCATTTTGCAATGTTATTCAATGAGTGAGGGATGAGGGATTGTTACGTCCAATGGCACAGTTCACATACGTACTGTAAAAAAATGAAAAGAAGGAGCCACTGGTTTCTTTTAGGCAGCACGCGGAACTTTCTCAATGTGTTTTATTATGACAGCGTCCAGCACCGCTGCTTTAGTTAGCAACACAGTCTGGGCAACGAAGAGCAAAGACGGGCTAGACATGCTGCTTATGTTTACTTTCGATATTAACGGAGAAAGATAAAAAAAAAAAAAAAAAGAAATGCTGTTGTTTTAAAACTGCAACGACTGTCGGAGTATGTGAATAATCGAAAAAAAAAGTGGTTAAACTGGACGAGATTTTCTCTTTTCCGAGTGGGGAAAGGTCTGGTCCGAAGCCAAAGTAGAAAGTGCGGGATGAGATGGTGTGTAGTTTTAAAATTCCACCTTGGCCCAGCCTGATCCAGAATGAAAGCACAGACAATACAGTGCACAAAAAGCTAATCCTGTATTTTAAATATAGGAGGCAACATAACATTAACCTTAAAACTGCTTGGGAGCATTATCATCATCGTCACCCTCCGGTGTCGGTAGCTCGCAAGAGGCTGGCTGTTTGAAAAGTAGATCTTAGGATAAAAAAAAATATGGGCACCCCGGTATACATGCTAGATGTAGGATATTGATACTTACAATCCTCTGCATTTCAAATGCTATGCTATTAGCGAGACCTTTCTTCATTAGATTTTTGCAATTCGTGACAGTTGTTCACTGTATTCTTCTTTTTAGCTAGTGATCACTACGGGTTATTGAGGCTCATCCAAGAGTAACGTTTCAGCTTGACGATTTGCAGATACAAGGCAGGCACTAAACCGGCATGACTTGACTTTCAGAATATCCCTTCCCGAATATGACGGACAGGAAGCTTGGGTCTGCTGTCCATGCCGCTGGATTGAAGATGTAAATATTATCATTATTACATGCAACTAAGCGGATCTGCTCTGAAGCCTCTCATGTCTTGTCTCGAATTTTTCTGTAGTCAAACTCACATTCTCTTTGTCACATCTAGTACAAGACATTTGGTCACGATCTGATCTTGTGGAGCTACGTTAGTGAATGCCGTGTTTTATCCAGACGCATTGACGACAACGGATCTGTCTGGTGTACTTGTACGTGGTTTAAATTTGATAACAACTTGACAACATCTCTTGGAGTTTTTCTTTACAGTGCCCAAAATAACCCTAAAATGGGCGCTTTAAACCAAAATAGAAGACTTCATGTGTTCTTTGAGGCATGGCTTCATACCGCAGTCCAATCCAAGTTACAAAATTAAAAGATTGAATGAACTCCCTTTTGAACTTCATACCACAAGATCTCAATCGGACTCACATCCGGACTTTGACTAGGCCATTAGAAAAACTTCATGTATATATTTTTAAAATCATTTAGAAGTTGACTGGTTCGTGCGTTTTAGATCATTGCCCTACTGCAAAACCAAAGTATGCTTCAGCTTGAGGACACGAATGGATGGCTGAACATTCTCCTTCATGATTTTCTGGTAAAGAACAGATCATAACTGAGGCGAGTGAGGCCTGCAGTTCCTTAGATGTTTTCCCTGGGTCCTTTGAGACCTTGTGGATGAGTCCTCGCTGTGGTTTTGGGGTAACTGTTTAAGGCAATGCACTCCTGGGAAGGTTCACCGCTGTTCCATGTCTTCTCTATTTATGGATATTGGCTCTCATTGTGGTTTGCTGGACTCCCAAAGCTTCAGTAATGGCTTTGTAATGATTTTCTCTCATCATTACCACTTCATTCTTCAACTACGGTAATAGTGAACTCTTTTACTGGACCTTGTCAGCTTGCACAGGTAGGTGTGTTTGGGTTAGTTAACCAGAGAGAGAGAGAGAGAGAGAGAGAGCGCACAAGAGAGAGAGCTATACATCCAGGGAGAGTAAGAAAACGAGCGAAGAGCGCTCATCATCTGTGTTACAAATGTTGCACAAGTGCAGAGTGTGAGGGGATGAAAACACTCCCTCACATCGACGTCCATTCCACTCCGCACGAGCATATTTTCACATCTCGACTGTCGCATGAGGGACTCTCGCCAGAGGAGCATTTCTTTCCCACCCGTTGTTCTTTAAGACTTTCTACATACTCCGAAAGCTGGTGTAACAGAATCCAGCCATGGGCCAGAATGTGAGGAGGGAAAACTGATTCAGAAAGAAAGCCCAGTGTGGTGTTTTGGGGGGGGTTGAACTATATCCAGAGAACAGAGGAGTCTGAGGACTTTAGGATGGCGGTGGTGTTCTTCGCCTCAGATTGTGCCGGGGACCAAAAGGGGGACTAGGATGGGAAATGCATGTGCCACTTCTCCAGGTGGGTTATGTTTTTCTTTTATTATCATTTTTTTTTTTACAATTAACAACTTAAGTGGGCATCGAAGACGTCTTTGTAAAAAAAAAAAAAAAATCTCCTGTAAATGCAAACCACAAAAAAATACTGAAACAATGTAACTTATATTGTTTTAGATTTCAAGACTAAATACCTGATAATATAATCATAGTACATTTAAGCAATTAATATACAACCGCATAAACTGCAGTTTATTAGACACCTAGTAAGAAACAAGACGAGAATTGCAGTGTATCGCACTGACCGGTGTACCTAATGATTTGGTTATCGTATTTCGAACACGGCTAGGACAAACTCAAAATTTGATTTTAAAATCTTTTTTTTTTGATGGATGATTTTAACTTATATTTCTATCATTTAGGATCTCAGTACCACTATCTGATGTCACTACCAAAAATCTGCAAAACCAGTCAGTTATAATCCACTTTTAAAAATGGATTTACACAATTAAAATATGTTAAACCTTTATAAATACAAAAATCTAATTAGTATTTACTCAAATTATTATAAAAATACTTTCATTACATAATTCTTGATGTATAATACATTATCATTTGCAAACAATGTTACAGATGTCTGCTACCCGTCACTTTGACCTTGAAAGAAATGTCGACAAGAACATTTCTGAAAACATTTTTCATCTTTGATTGATGATGTAGTAGTCGCTTCTATCTTTCCACCTGTTTAGAACGGCCCACGGCGCGTCGCATTCATTTTGAAGGTGTAATGTGGACGGATGGAAGTGTTCATCGCAAGGCAGCAACTCATGTCATGCCAACCTGAGGCACACTCACCCACCATTGGTGCCATCTGTCTCCACGAGGCCAAAGCCTTCCCCAGTGTCGGTAGTGCTGGGGCATAAGGGGGGAGGTTTCGGGGACAGGGGTGGGGGTGGGGGACGGGTTATGGCCCAAGCCTCTCCTGCTCCCTCAGATGGCGGGGGAGATGGCAGATCCCACGACGGGCAGCCGGCGCACCGCAAACTCAGCGCTTTGCCGTCGAATCGCAGAGACTGTGAAAATAGCCGAGAGTCAATATTTTTGTCCTTTGTCGAAAAAGTGGCGCACGGTACCGAGGAAAATGCAGACCTTTCGGGACCCTTCTCTTATGGCACAGGGCGCTGTGGTGTGGTACCAAAATGGTGGCGCTGTGGCTAAAGGGTGGGCAAACGTCTGTGGTTGACGTTTAAAACTGACAATGTGGGCCAAGTAATTCATAGAAATAAATAAAGGATTGCGGATCTTTTACTTAAAGTTTTTTTTTATTATTCTTTCAAGTGCATTTTTGAACAAATATTTATGATTAGATCAATTACCACATCCATCGTGACAATTCAGAGGTCATGAATCCATATTTGGCCTTCCTTTGAGGCATTTTTGCACTTTTTGCTCACCGGCGACCCTGATGGGGAAAAAGCAGCATTGAAAATGGATGGATGGCTTATTAAGAAAATTGTTTCATAAAATAAAATGCTTAATGTGCTGTATGCATATGTTATTGTAATAAAACAACTAATTACGTATGTCTTCTTCTTTTCCTTTCGGCTTGTCCCGTTAGGGGTCGCCACAGCGTGTCATCTTTTGCCATCTTAGCCTATCTCCTGCATCTTCCTCTCTAACCCCAACTGCCCTCATGTCTTCCCTCACCACATCCATAAACCTTCTCTTTGGTCTTCCTCTCTCTCGCTCTTTTGCCTGGCAGCTCCATCCTCAGCATCCTTCTACCAATATGAGTATACTCTCTCGCCTCTGAACATGTCCAAACCATCAAAGTGTGCTCTCTCGAATCTTGTCTCCGAAACATCCACCCTTGGCTGTCCCTCAAACGAGCTCATTTCTAATCCTATCCAACCTGCTCACTCCGAGCGAGAACCTCAACATCTTCATTTCTGCCACCTCCAGTTCAGCTTCCTGTTGTTTCTTCAGTGCCACCGTCTCTAATCCGTACATCATGGCCGCCCTCACCACTGTTTTGTAAACTTTGCCCTTCATCCTAGCAGAGACTCTTCTGTCACATAACACACCAGACACCTTTCGCCAGCTGTTCCAACCTGCTTGGACCCGTTTCTTCACTTCCTTACCACACTCTCCATTTCTCTGTAAAGTTGACCCCAAGTATTTGAAGTCATCCACCCTCGCCATCTCTTCTCCCTGTAGCCTCACACTTCCCCCTCCGCCCCTCTCATTCACGCACATATATTCTGTTTTACTTCGGCTAATCTCCATTCCTCTCCTTTCCAGTGCATGTCTCCATCTTTCTAATTGTTCCTCTGCATGCTCCCTGCTTTCATTTCATATCACAATATCATCTGCGAACATCATGGTCCAAGGGGATTCCAGTCTAACCTCATCTGTCAGCCTATCCATTACCACTGCAAACAGGAAGGGGCTCAGAGCTGATCCCTGATGCAGTCCCACCTCCTAATTACGTATGTAATTAGATAAATTACTAAAAATTCATCAATCCATCCATCCTTTTTCTTAGCTGCTTATCCTCACAAGGGGCGTGGGGAGTGCTGGGGCCTATCCCAGCTGTCAAGGGGCAGGAGGTGGGGTACACCCTGAACTGGTCGCCAGCTAATCGCAGGCCACATCCAGACAAACAGCAGCAGTCACAATAACACCTAGGGGCAATTTAGAGTGTCCAATTAATAAATGTTGCATGTTTTTGGGATGTGGGAGGAAACCGGAGTGCCCGGAGAAAACCCACGCAAGCACGGGGAGAAATTCCAACCTCCACACAGGGAGGGCTGGGATCGAACCCGGGTCCTCAGAACTGTGAGGCCATTATTGCAGGACTGTTGATCATCTTGCGAGTACGCGTCCATACATTGAGTGATTCGACTGCATTTCCTCTCTCCGCAGACTCTAGTTGAAAAGCTAGCGAGAGCAACATGAGTTGGAGCTTCCTCACGCGTCTCCTGGAAGAGATCCACAACCACTCCACCTTTGTGGGCAAAGTGTGGCTCACCGTGCTCATCATCTTCCGCATTGTGCTGACGGCCGTCGGAGGGGAGTCCATCTACTCGGACGAGCAGACCAAGTTCACCTGCAACACCAAGCAGCCGGGTTGCGATAACGTGTGCTACGATGCCTTTGCCCCGCTGTCGCACGTGCGCTTCTGGGTCTTCCAGATCATCATGATCTCCACGCCCTCCATCATGTACATGGGCTACGCCATCCACAAGATCGCCCGCTCGTCGGAGCAGGAGCGGCGGAGGAACCACAGGAGCCGCAAAAAGCCACCGCCTCACTCGAGGTGGAGGGGAAGCCGCCGTCTGGAGGACGTCTTGGAGGGAGAGGATGACGACGCGGAGCCGATGATCTACGAAGACGCGCTGGAGGGTCCGGAGAGCAAACCGGAGCTGGTCGGCGCCAATTGCAAAGACCAGCCAAAACATGACGGTCGCAGAAGAATCCTGCAAGAGGGGCTGATGCGGATCTACGTTCTTCAGCTCCTGTCGCGAGCCATCTTTGAGATCGCGTTCCTTGCGGGACAGTACCTCCTGTACGGCTTTCAAGTTAGTCCTTCCTTTGTGTGCAATAGGCTCCCCTGTCCGCACCGAGTGGACTGTTTCATCTCCAGGCCCACCGAGAAAACAATCTTCCTTCTCATCATGTACGTGGTGAGCTGCCTTTGCCTCATCTTGAACGTGTGCGAGATGCTTCACCTGGGAATCGGGACTTTTCGAGACACCCTGCACCTCAAGAGGAACCGGGGTCGGCGGACCTTCGGCTACCCGTTCTCCCGCAACATCCCGGCCTCCCCTCCCGGATACAACCTGGTGATGAAGACCGACAAACCCAGCAGAATGCCGAACAGCCTCATCACCACCCATGAGCAGAACATGGCCAACGTGGCCCAGGAACAGCAGTGCACCAGCCCGGATGAGAACATACCCTCCGACCTGGCGAGTCTCCACCGCCACTTGCGGGTGGCCCAGGAGCAGCTGGACATGGCCTTTCAAACATACCAAACGAAAAACCACCAGCAGACCTCCAGAACCAGCAGTCCCGTGTCCGGGACTACCACAGCGGAGCAAAACCGAGTCAACACGGTCCAGGAGAAGCAAGGTGCCAGGCCCAAGTCGACCACGGAGAAGGCTGCCACCATTGTAAAAAACGGAAAAACTTCAGTCTGGATCTAGAAACTTGTCACGTGCTATTTAACAGTAATATCTTGAAGACTGCACTTGAGGAGTTGCATTACTTTGGACAACAATCAGAGCATTTAAAGGATTACAGAATACAGTGGACTTCAGAATTTAAAAAACACACACCGAGACACTGTTGAGAATTGTCTTTGTTACCGTCCAGTGTCATTTGTGCTTTCCACGAATAGCATACGCCTAGTTAGTAACGTCTCTAACTCGACTAATTCATCAAGACAGAAAACGCGTGTTGCGAGAAATTTACCGACTGCTGCCAGACTGGATTTAGTAGCTGATTTCTTGTGAGGCACGACTGCTGATTGTTCTCGGTAAGAAGGGTATCGCGTATGAATGGCTTCTGTCTCAGTGGTATGGAGAAGTGTTGCTGGAAGTAGATTCAATGTGACATTTTGATAAAGAATAATCACGTTCCTGAATGCGCTCCTGCTAACAGATACATACATCTTCAGTCGTTGCATGTTTACTATTTCCGCCGCCCCCGATGCAGTATCATATTTTATAAACAAGACAAATGGTTATTTTGTATCACACCGATTTTCTGAAATACGATGCATGCTTTGACATAGGTTACAGAAGAAAACCCACCATTAGCGATTACAATACAGGGAGTCCTCGGGTTAAGACGGTCTCGACTTCACAACGCCGGTCCCCCGTCCGCCATTTTGTCTGGCTGATGCTTGTCCGCGTTTGTGTGCCTGGAGTATCTTCGGACATTATCGCCCCAAAGAAGAAAGTCGTGTCTTTTAGCAATGCTACAATGTTTCTGCAGCTAAAAGAAAATCCATGACCATGGAAACAAAGCTCAAGATCATAAAACGATCGGAGGAAGGCGAGACGCCAACACCACCGAGGCTTCAGTCGGTCGACCGTGGTGACAATTATTAAAGACAAAGCCCGTTTTTTAGCGCACGTGAAGGGTTCCGTTCCTATGTCGGATACGATGATCACAAAACAAGGTTCTTTGATACTTGTCGAGATGGAGAGGATTGAGGACCAGGTTCCTTCGCAAAAGCTAAGCACAGCCTCCCCTTCTTCTTCTCCAACCACCTCTCAGCAGTAATGCTAAGTACATCATCTCGTTTATTTCAATGTATTTGTTTTTATACAAAGTATTTTGATGTAAATGTAAATTTAATGGTGGAATCCAACTTAAGTCGCTACTGTAGGCACGGATCTCAGTCGTAGACCGAGGACTCCCTGTACAGCTGCTTACGCGTAGGCATGTTGTGTTTTCAAGAGGAGTGTTTTTAAAAATGGATTTTAAGGTTTCATCCTGCCTTCACTTTTATCATTCATCAAAGTGCCTCAAACGTTTTAAGACTGTTCTTCCGTTTTACTCTGTAAAAGAAAATAAAGTTATTGGGAAATTCTGTGGCTCTCCGTTTCACTCTAACACTCAATTATTATTATTATTATTTAGGATTTTCAGTGGATGTTTATACGGTATTTGTCGACTGGCATCCAAAGGTCTACCACTACCCATGAATATAGTACGCATTTCTACAGGTAGGTTATGGAATACAGCCATGCCCAGTTTGTCTGTGAAATTACGGTTTGAAAACAACAGTAATGACTAACAGATGCCATTAGATGGCAGCGTTGCATTGGCTTGGATTTGACGTCAACACAGGCACTCAAGCGGAAAAGGTAAGAGTGAGACCGGTGGAATATATGTGCCGAGGAAGTGACTTTTACCGATCCGGCCCTGTTAAAGCTACGTAGCGTATTACTGCCGTGTCTCAGTGATTTCTACCGGTATGTTGTTTTTTTTTTTTTGGTATGAATAAATGGTATTTCCTTTACAAATACAAGATGAGGCGTATAAACCAGGTGCGCCGTTTAGGCCGGGAATTACGATATATTTATGCAAAAACACAGTCTGTGTTGCAGTAGTTAGTAGAAAATGTACAGAGTGAAAAGATGAGTTAGTTCATGGAGTGTCTGTCTTTGTTGATAAATCACACTCGAATCATACGGCATCAACATCGCCCAGGGTGTGTTTCCTAATTGTATATCTGTAAATATATGATTTTGCATAGAAAATCCCTTTTTCCTTTGAGTTGTTGCTGTTGTTGACACTTGGGCAACATAGACAAATGCCCATGAAGACAGCAAAAGCATTTGATTATATTTTCGCTTGTTCAGGCAGTACCAAGCCGCCCCATTATTAAACTTGTTGACAAGAATAATAACCATCATCGCAATCCACACAGGAATGATCCATTAACATGGCAGTGACATCATAGCGATTTAATTGAACACGGATTATGTTCTATGATCTGTCGATGACGGCATCATATTGTTGCGTGGGTGCTTGTTGCACCGTGACGCCTTTGTTCCTGTTGAGAATCAAGTACAATTTTTCGCAACTGGGATGAGCGCACATACAGTACTCCTCCAATGACCCACTCGCACGGTATGTATATGAGAAATGACAAGAGTGGTATCATGTAATATTAATCATTAGGTAAAGGAGTGCTTGACTCTCAGCATACCTACGATTCATATTTTTATGATGAGTAAACTAGACAGAAAGTAAACATTAGTGTCAATGTTAGATGATCTCAACAGCTGTAGAAAACAATAACTATGTACATAATATTATCATTCATTTGAGATACAGTTATCATTCGTAATACATCTAAATATTTACATACATTGTATTTAGTATAATATAAATAATAAAAAATTGTTATTGATGATGTGAAAGGTATTCTAATACTTATCATTCAATTGTTTGTATTTCCTGTTATATAAATATAGCACAATGTAGCTGATAAAATACATATTTGGACAGTCCTAGAGTAAAACAGATACTAATTTATAGATAATAACACTAAATAGATGTTTATTTGCTCAATTTTTGTTCTGTTTATTGAAATATACAAAATATACACAGATTATCTAGAAATAATAATTACAATAAACACTTTTTTTTTTACACATTCCATCAGTTACAGTGTCTTGTTGACTTAGCAATCATTCAGCTGTTACTGGAATAATATTTACAAACAATAAATAGCTCAGTGGTTAGAGCACTGGGTAGGTAAACCAGGGGTTGTGGGTTTGTATCCCACTGGGGCCTCCACTCCCTGACAAGGGTTGCGTCAGGAAGGGCATCCGGCGTAAAAATTGTGCCAAACATGCTGTGGCGACCCCGAAAGGGACAAGCCAAAAAAAAAAAAAAAAAAACACACACACACAAAGAGACAATAAAGGGTGTCCCAGAAATGTACTCATTTTTTGTTTAGAGTACTGTTGTTGTTTTATGCCATTAGATGTCATTAAATATCTAAATGAAAGAATATTATAAATATATATATATTTTTTTTTTAATTCAACTCATTAGATTTGTATCCACATCAGTGATCACCTAATTCAAAACGAAATGGACAATTGTAACGTAATGAGTAAAGGTGAAATACATTTTTAAAAACACTGTGGTCGGATCTCGTGCGTATATAATACGACCCTTTTGAGGATAGGCATCTTGGAAAATATATATTTTTTAAATTCAACTCATTAGACTTGTATCCACATCAGTGATCACCTAATTCGAAACGAAATGGAGTATCGCAACGCACATGAGTAAAGGTGAAATACATTTTTAAAAACACTGGTCGGATCTCATACATATTTTTGAATACGATATACAACGAATATATATAATGCAAATAAGTCCAATGTATTCATGTAAAATGTGGCTTGAGTCATCCTGACCACTTGTTGCCGTCTGACCCCCCCCCGCCCAAACCACCACCACTTGCTCAACTGTTGTTATGGAGCAAAGAATTGTGGGTATCCAAAATGGCGACCTCCTTAGTGTCCTGTAATACGCCGCTGCCAACTTCTCTTATTTAAGTGCACTTTCGCCCGTTTTTCCCCACACAGTAATCCATCTCGGAGGTGTTTATCATGAAGCTGTCTGGTATCGTGAGGCGGGCGCTCACCTCCGGTGGTCCCCTCGGTGTCTTCGCCAGCAAAAGCGCCGGCGCCAGCTTCAACTTTCCGGCCAGAACAGGAATGAGGCTGACGAGGTTCAGCCAGGCGGCGCTCGAGGAGCCGGCCCCGCCGGGCGAGCTAGCGTGCTACCGCCTGGTCCACAGGGCGCTTTTGCGGGTCCAGGGAGCCGAAACCGGCTCCTTCCTTCAGGGGCTGGTTACCAACGACGTGCGGGAACTGGAGGAGGACGGTGGCCCCGGGGCCGTGTACGCGCATTTCCTCAACGTCCAGGGGAGAACGCTTTATGACGTCATATTGTACAGGTGTGTGGCCCACGTCAGATGCAGACTTCTTTGGTGCGACTTGTATTTCGTGTACAGTAAAGCAGAGACATGTTCGGATACTCACTAGTAACTAACTACATCTACTGCAATGTATGTACAGTGAATGCTCAAAAGCAGTTTATTAAACCAGCCAGTCATATTATTTTGTTTAGTCAAAAGTCCCAAGACCATAGTGGGATATTTCCTACCTTGTTGTGAGCCCAGAATTCTAGGCAATTCCTGTCATTATTGTTTGCTGGTCACATTCATAAAGACACACATATTGGTTGTTTATTTGTATTAACGTGAACCCCAGCATATTTGAGCTTCAGTTTTTGCAAATTATCAATTTATTGTACGAGATTTACTGACAACTCTCCATTTTTTGTGCTCAGGCCAGACCCACTAACTATGTTGAAGTGCGACGAGGAGCTTCATGCCTTTTTGTAATACAAAAAAAA
Organism: Syngnathoides biaculeatus; assembly: GCF_019802595.1. Lineage (NCBI taxonomy): Eukaryota > Metazoa > Chordata > Actinopteri > Syngnathiformes > Syngnathidae > Syngnathoides > Syngnathoides biaculeatus. The sequence continues at coordinate 3,862,789 of NC_084652.1, read as the reverse complement.
GTGCTATACCGCCATCTTGTGGCATCTATAGGGAATTACAGACCTGTTTTTTTTTTTTTTTTCATTACTTGCACCATTACCCGCTATTATGGGGGATTACTTTCCAACTGCCGTCTGAGCGACTTGTAGTTTTGTTTACTTTTAACCGCAGCATTTTGGTGTTGGAAAGTTGTATATTTACTTTTCCACAACTTCTATTTTAGTTTCCAGTTTGTCGTTTGAACCTATAAAGTCTCAGGAACCCAGAACATGATAATCTGCCCACAAAATGGAGGAATGTAAATTGAAAATTGGCTGTATTCACCTTCAGTCATAAGGAAGCGGCAACAGGAAGTGGGGTCCTCCTGGAGTGCGACAGCGCCGTGACGGACTCGCTCTTGAGACACCTGAAAGTCTACAAGATCCGCAGGAAGATCGACGTCAACCCGTGTCCCGAGCTGTCGGCGTGGGCCGTGCTCCCCCTGCAACGGAACCACGGCCGACGTTTCAGCAAACCCGACCTCTCCTTGCCGGAGAAGGCCGCGGCGTGGGAATCGGACCCGCGGACGCACTGCATGGGCTGGCGGTTGGTGCTGGGTAGTCAGACGGACCCCTTGGAGGTCATTGGGTCATGTCGGAAAGGGGACGCAGAGGAGTACCACCGGCATCGCTATTCCATAGGTAAGCGCCAAACGTTGTGATCTGGTTTTGGTTCCTACCGCAGCCTGTTTAAGCATTCGTTGTCCCATTTAATGGTGGCCTTATAAGATCAAGCGTTATTAAAAAAAAAAAAAAAAAAAATGTCTAATACTACTGCTGCAATTTATCTTGTCAGCAAAGTAATAGTGCCCTCTGCTGCTTGCTAAAATAACTTTTAAAAAAAATACAATCCTGTAGTTAAAGTATATGATTAAAAAAAAAACAACTAAAATAATTGAGATTTCTGGTTCAAGTTAAACTCTATAAAACTTTGCTTTTTAAAAAATAATGGCTCACAGTGTTTTCAAATTTTGAATTTAAAAATAGTTTTTGATTAGAAACTTTTTTTTTGAACGTTGTTACATTTCTGCTTGTGTACGTATAAAACAATTGTTTTTTAAAATATACATTTTAAAATAATTTTAAATGTTAAAATTTCATGTATCAAACAAACTATATTAACAGATACAAATATTTTCTTAACCTATAAAAATTTAAATTTCCCAGTCTCTCTGAATACATTTTTTAAGTTACATATTTTTCAAATAAAGATCTCCCAGCAATGTTTTAAATAAAAATAAATGAATTAAAGTTTAAAAAAGTTTGAAAAGATTGGAAGGCATTTTAACTTTATTACAATTTTGTTTAAAAATATTTTTGAAATTTACAGTTTTATTTTATTTTATTTTGTGAATGTAGAAATTTTAAAATTCAAAATAGTACCTCTGAGTCTGTTGATACATCCATCGCTTTTCTTTGCCACTCATCCTCACGAGGGTCGTGGTGAGTGTCAACGGGCTGGAGGCGGGGTACACCCTGAACTGGTCGCCAGCCAATCGCAGGGCACATGGAGACAAACAGCTGCACTCACAATCACACCGGGGGGCAATTTAGAAAGTCCAGTTAATGTTGCATGTTTTTGGGATGTGGGGGAAAACTGGAGAAAACCCACGCAGGCACGGGGAGGACATGCAAACATCACACAGGCGGGGGGGGTCGAACCCGGGTCCTCAGAACTGTGAGGCCAACGCTTTACCAGCTGCCCCACCGTGCCGCCTACAGTTTTGCAATATTATTGTTTCCATTGATGACGTGAAATGTGGATTTTCAAGCGTGTTTTTCTTCATGTTGTCATTGTTGTCCAGGACTTCCAGAGGGGGTGAAAGACCTCCCTCCAGGAGTGGCGCTGCCGCTGGAGTCCAACCTCGTCTACATGCAAGGCATCAGCTTCAGCAAGGGCTGCTACATCGGCCAGGAGCTGACAGCCAGGACTCATCACACCGGCGTGATCCGCAAGCGCCTCATGCCCGTGCGTTCGTCGGCCCCCGTCCAAGACCTGGAGGAGGGCGCCGCGCTGCAGACGGGGTCGGGCAAGCCGGCCGGGAAGCACCGCGCGGGGCTGGGAAATCTGGGCCTGGGCCTGATCCGCCTGGCTCACGCCAACGAGGCGCTCACGGTCAAATCCGCCGACGACACCCTAATGACGCTGGAGGCCTCTGTCCCGGACTGGTGGCCCGAAGAGGGACAGCGCGACCCGGGAGCATCCGTGTGACTTACGCGAACGCCGCTGACACGTTTGAAACGGCCGCGAGCGACGTTACTGTCACAACTTGAACGTGTTTATTATTTCAAGGGCAAACAATGAGATTGACACGCGCGCTTCACGGCCACAAAAAAAATCACGTCGAAGAAGGTCTTCTCTTTTAACGAGGTGTCAAACACAACGCTGTTTGAAATAAATATTTAAAATTTTGAAAAAAAGTGTCTTTAGTCCTATCGTTTCATTTCAATTCAAGCTCTTTCCAGGCTGCTCAACAGGATGCAGAAGTGATTATTATGGGAATTATGAATTTGGAGAAGCGTGTGACAAACAGGCAGTTGGTGAAATTTTTAAAAAAATTTGTCTATATAAACAATGCAGATTTTCTTTGGGGGAAAATTAGAGGCCCTTAAACATCAATATTTTGATTTTATTTGAATATTGTGTTTTGATTGTTTTTTTTTTAGCTGCTTATCCTCACAAGGCTCACGGGGAGTGCTGGAGCCTATCTCAGCTGTCAACCGGCAGGGGGCAGGGTACACCCTGAACTGGTCGCCAGCCAATCGCGGGGCACATGGCGACAAACAGTCGCACTCACAATCACACCGAGGGGCAATTTAGCTGCTTGCTAAAATAACTTTAAAAATAAACAACTTTAAATATTGCCCAACATCACATTAAAACAATAAGAAACTTAAATAATCTTTAGAACAACATCCATTCATTTTCTTTGTCACTTATCCTCACGAGGGTTGCGGCGAGTGCTGGAGCCGATCCCAACTGTCAACGGGCAGGGGGCGGGGCACACCCTGAACAGGTCCTCAGCCAATCGCAGGGCACATTGAGACAAACAGCTGCACTCACAATCACACCTATGGGCAATTTAGAGTGTCCAATTAATGTTGCATGTTTTTTGGGATGTGGGAAACCCACGCAGGTACGGGGCCGGAATCGAACGGCCAACGTGGCCAACGCTTTACCGGCTGATCCACTGTGCCACCTTGTTTTTTTTTTTCTCTCTGAGACAATGATTGACGGTATAATAATAAATAAACCAAAGTAAAACAGATTCATATAAAATGGACATAACGACCGACGTACACAGTTTGATTTCTTCCCATCAAAAGCAAACTATATTTTGCTATGGGCATATTTCAGAATTTGGCCTCACTGATGAATTTGGGTTCGGGTTAGGATGTCCTGACCTAACCTTAACCTGGGTTAACTAACTCGGGCAAAGATCTGGACGAAGAGCTGCTATTTTCAAGCTATGGTAAGACTCCAGGTAAGCAGAGCTGCACAGTGCTGTTGGATACAAAGGTGATCAGTGGCTTGTTTGTGTGAGACAGGACCGCCCCCTTGAAACCGGCTAACTTTAGCGGAGCGCTAAAATTTGTGTTTGCTGTAATACTTGATCTTTGGGGTACATTAACCCAAACACGTCACAGATATGTTCTTCAAAAAAATGTAACTCATTACCTCCACAGCTGAAGTTCTACCAGAAAATGTCGGCGTCTTTGCAAGCCCGTGACAATGGCTCGCTCAGTCCTGATAAAGAAGATGCTGTCCTCTCGTGGACTGCACGGTTTCCCGAATCTGCTGCAACAACGTTTCGGGCTGCACGGCAGACGCCGAGCGGTCCAGCCGCTTGAAATCCTCGTCGCACAGCAGGAGCTCCAAGACGTGGGCCACCCGCTGCAGGTCGAACGCGGCGTGGTACGGCCCGAGGGCGGCGAGGGCCTCCGACGGGTGGCGCGGCGGGTAGTCGGCCGCGTCTCCCGCGGAGCGCGCCTTCAGGAACGTCATCCGGTTGTCGGCCACGATTTTAAGGAACGACGCAAACTCCCCGTAGTCGATGCCCGAGCAGGCCTTCATGATGACCTGGGAATGCAAGTTCAAATCACAATGACCGAGTTTTTCCTTCGGCTGTTTTGCTTTTTCTTTGGACTTCCGGTGGCGACGATTGTTTGGAAACGGGAACGACCGACCACTTCAGGCGCTTCCTTTTTTTTTTTTTTTTCCATTTTTTACCTGGCAGTGCTGATGCCACGAATCCATGGTGTTCCTCCACTCGTCGATCTCGTTCTGGACCGAGGACAGCTCGTTCTGCAGAAACTGCCACATGATGTCCACGTTGCAGCCGTTCAGCCAGTTGTGATTGATCGAGATGGTGTCCTCCTACATGAAAATATTGTGATTTATGGATGGACGGACGGGTACGTAGGTAGGTAGGTAGGTCGGTAGGTAGGTAGGTAGGTAGGTAGATAGATAGATAGATAGATGATAGATAGATAGATAGATAGATAGATAGATAGATATAGATAGATAGATAGATAGATAGATAGATAGATAGATAGATAGATAGATAGATAGATAGAGAGAGAGAGAGGAGAGAGAGAGAGATAGGACACTCAGACGGACGGATGGACGGACGGACAGACAGACAGACAGACAGACAGACAGACAGACAGACAGACAGACAGACAGATAGATAGATAGATAGATAGATAGATAGATAGATAGATAGATAGATAGATAGATGACACTGGCAGACAGATAAACAGATACATAGATGACAGAGAGATACATAGATAGATACACAGATAGAGAGAGAGAGAGAGAGAGAGAGAGAGAGAGAGAGAGAGAGAGAAAAAGAGAGAGAGATAGGACACTGGCACGGACGGACAGACAGACAGACAGACAGACAGACAGACAGATAGATAGATAGATAATAGATAGATAGATAGATAGATAGATAGATATAGATAGATAGATAGATAGATAGATGTGTCAATGGGCAGGAGGAGGCGGGGTACACCCGGAACTGGTCGCCAGCCAATCACAGAGTACATAGGGACAAACAGCCACACTCACAATCACACCTAGGGGCAATTTAGAGTGTCCAATTAATGTTGCATGTTTTTGGGATGTGGGAGGAAACCGGAGCACTCGGAGAAAACGGGGAGGACACGCAAACTCCACACAGGCGGGGCCGGGATCGAACTCAAGTCCTCAGAACTGTGAGGCCAAAGCTTTACCAGCTGTTCCACCGTGCCCCCGACTACCAACTAATTGTAAGTCAATTTTAAAAATTTCTCCTGCTAGAGACGCTTGATCGGTACGTACCAGATTATAAACCTGATGGTGCCACCCGCTGGGCACAAAAATAATCTCGCCGGCCTCCTGAATGATCTCGAGCGGTTGGCCGGCCTGCGGGAAGCGCGGGAAAAGGCCGGCGTCGCCGAGCTCGGCCGACGTGACGTCGAAAGGGAGGTTGCCGTGCGTGTCTCGCAGGAAGTCCTCCTGGCCGGGCGGATACAGCAGCCACTTCTTCCTGCCGCAGATGTTGGCCGACCAACTGTACGAGCGGAAAACGTCGGCGTGGAACGGCGTCCTGTGGCAAAGTACGGGAAAGGGAAAAAAAAAAAAAAAAAAAAATCAGCTGATCTAGCTTTCAAGGAGCAAAATAAATATGAATAATAGAAGATATTTATCCCCAAAATTATGTGGTGGATGTGCCCTGCGATAGGCTGGCCCTCCTGCCCGTTGACAGCTGGGATTGGCTCCAGCGCTCACCGCGACCCTCGTGAGGATAAGCGGCAAAGAAAATGGATGAATGGAAGTATCAACAGACTCAGAGTTGCTATTTTGAGTTTTAAAATTTCTATATTCACAAAACAGACTCAAGAAAATTGTAATAAAAATAAACTTAAAATGTCTTCCAATCTTTTTCAATATGTGTTGAAATCTTAATTCATTTATTTTCATTTAAAACATTGCTGGGGAGATGTTTATTTGAAAAATATGTAATCAGAGAAACTGGGAAACTTTAATCTTTCTAGATTAAGAAAATATTTGTTCCTGTTAATATAGTTTCTTGAATACATTCAATTTTAACATTTAAAACGCTTTTAAAATATGTATATTTTTCATTTTAATTGTTTTATACATACACATAAACAAAAAATTTAACGTTTCTATTCAAAAATCATTTCCAAATTCAAAACTTTTTGTTCAACAAAATACATTTTTTTAAACAGCATATTAAATTGTATACCGTTGAACTTGAATCAAAAATCTCAACTATTTTAGTTGTCATTTTATCATAACATTTAACTACAGGATTGTATTTTTAAAGTTATTTTAGCAAGCAGCTAAATTTACCATAGGTGTGATTGTGAGTGTGGCTGTTTCTCTATGTGCCCTGCAATTGGCTGGCGACCAGTTCAGAGTGCACGTTGACAGCTGGGATAGGCTCCAGCACTCCCCGTGACCCTCGTGAGGATAGGCGGCTAAGAAAATGGATGGATGGTTGCTTTAATAAATACATACCTCAAGTAGTACTTTTAAACAACTTCAGTCTGAAATATACATATCAAATAAAAACACATGATTTAAGTTATTGAAAAGAAATGTTATTTTATGTGTCCTAACACAAATTTGACCTTTTATTTGTATGTCTGTAACCGATGATGGAAGATTTTTAGTTTGTTTCTCCATCCATCCATTTTCTTTGCCGCTTATCCTCACGGGGGTCGCGGGGAGTGCCGGAGCCTATCCCAACACTCAACGGGCAGGAGCCGGGGTACACCCTGAACTGGTTGCCAGCTAATCGCAGGGCACATAGAGACGACCAGTCACACTCAGAATCACACCTATGGTCAATTTAGCTGCTAGCTAAAATACAAATACAATAAAAATACAATCCTGTAGTTAAAGTTTATGATTTAAAAAAACACAAAACCTAAAATAATTTAGATTTCTGATTCATGTTAAACTGTATACAATTTAATTTGTTGTTTAAAAAAAAATGAATTTTGTTAAAAAAAAAAAAAAAACTGGCTCCCTGTGTTTTCAAGTTTTGAATTTGGAAATCATTTTTGAATAGAAACTGTTTTTTTAACGTTACAATTTACCAGTTTATTGTCAAATTAATGTTGCATGTTTTTGGGATGTGGGACGAAACCCACACAGGCATCGGGAGAACATGCAAACTCCTCACAGGCAGGGCCGGGATTGAACCCGGGTCCTCTGAACTGTGAGGCCAACGCTTTACCAGGTGATCCACCGCGCCGCCCAGTTTTTTTTTTTTTTTTTTTTTGGTCTTTTTTTTTTTTAACTAAAAATTGCACCGAGAGTCACTCATACGCAGCCAAAATGTTTACCACGATCCTTTCGGACCCATGTAGACAAAGCGGTAGTCGTCCACTTCAAGCGCGTCCCAGTATTCATTCAGCCAGTCGGAAGTAAAGAAGATGGGCGCGGTGTAAACGTGATGCTCTGGAAAGTCCCTGCGTCGATCCAAAGATGATATTAGTAGTATGAGCAGTGGGGTGGATGGATGTACATGCTTGTATTACAGTATATTTGCAATGTACTGTACCTGGCCATGTGCCAGTCTTTGAGGTACAGACATCCTTTCGGGGACGAGTGACCGTTCTGGATGTGCTCTTTCCAGTACTGGATGAATTCCTTGAAAGGCATCACTTGTTTGGGATTTGCGTTGTATTCCTTTGCGTTGCAGTTGGCCACAGGTACAGGCGTGTCCCCTGCAAGCAAAAATGTTAAAGCGCCACTGTCATGAAATGCGGGATTTTTAGTATGTTCATAATGGGGGTGGGAGAAGGCAGCCGGAATGGACCCATCCGTTTTTTTAACCACACAACGTGATTTTGACGTATATGGCTTTTTGTCACTCCCGCCATGAAAATCCTCTTGAGGGATTTGTTTTCAACAAGAAGCAGGAAGTGATGTTAGTAGCAGACGCCCACTCAAGCGGTCTCGTATGTTTCTACTAGTTTTAGCTTCTGGAAGGGAGCTCGTTGTTCCTTCGTGTTAGCCAAAATCCTGACTCGTTGTATTGCTGGATATTGTTCCAACACTCGGGAGGACGGATTCATTTGTCATACTTTTCAAAAAGACCCGGTTCGTCGTGACAAATGGATTGCACGGGTGCGAAGGACGAGAGCTAAGTGGGTTCCAAATGTCAAGTAGGTGTGTGTACAGCTAATAAAAATAGTTTGGGGGGGGGCGGGTAGGCCGTAATCCTCTCAAAATGTAACAAAAGATCCGCGCACGTACGCCAGGGGTGCTAAATGCGTCGATGTACCCGTCAGTGCCGAGCACGGCTTCGGACGGGCTGCCTCATACATACTGTCTGTGAGTCTGTTGTTAGTTAGAAGCAATCCGCATATCATCTAAATATGGCTCGAAACGAAACGATAGGATAATATTGCCCCGGTCACTTCACTTGATTGTGTCCGCGGCAGACGGCTTCGTCCTGGCTGGCCCTTACATACTATCTGGGAGTCTGTTTTGAGTTAGAAGTGATCTGCATGTCATCGAAATATGGCTCGAAACTAAATGAAAGGATAGGATGATATTGCCCCGGTCACTACACTCGATTGTGTTTGCGGCGGACGGCTTCAGCCGGGCTGGCTCATACATACTGTCTGGGAGTTTGTTGTTAGTTAGAAGCAATCCGCATATCATCTAAATATGGCTCGAAACGAAACGATAGGATAATATTGCCCCGGTCACTTCACTTGATTGTGTCCGCGGCAGACGGCTTCGGCCTGGCTGGCCCTTACATACTATCTGGGAGTCTGTTTTGAGTTAGAAGTGATCTGCATGTCATCGAAATATGGCTCGAAACTAAATGAAAGGATAGGATGATATTGCCCCGGTCACTACACTCGATTGTGTTTGCGGCGGACGGCTTCAGCCGGGCTGGCTCATACATACTGTCTGGGAGTTTGTTGTTAGTTAGAGGCAATCCTTATATCTTCTAAATACGGCTCAAAACGATTGTGTCGTATTGACCCGGTCACTTGACTCGAGATTGAGATGTTCTCCTCTTTGAAAAGAGCTTCCGTGTCCCATAGTAGGCGGCACGGCGCGTTTTCAATGGCGAATGTCCCGGTGTGACGTAATGATCAGACGATCCAGACAATACGGCGACCACTTGGATGTCGAATGAGACTTCCGCAACTTTACGCATGGATGGCGCTCATATTGATTTTTTCATTTGTACATTGAAGTGAATCACGTTATATGCATTTTTCATTACAATATGTATTTTTTTTAATGTTCACAGGCATGACACTTGACCTTTAATTAAGCGTTTGCAGGTGCCGCAGGTGGGTACATATATGAAAATATGTATATATTTACCAAATTGTTGCAGCAGCTTCTGGAAGTTAGGCTTGCCCTCCTCGGTCACCCACTGTTTCCTGCACTTCCACTCGTCGGTAAAGCGCTTGGAAAAGACGCACGGGTGGTTGGGGAGCAGGTACCTTTTGAAAAATTTGGAGTAGGACAGATCGTTGTCGATGTAGTCGACGAAATGCGACGAGCAGAACTGGTCGTAGGACTGCCGTGGGATTTTGACCAGACTGCAGCAGTTGCGGTACGCGTCCCTGTCCATGGCGATGCAAGCGTGGGCCGAGTCCAAGCAATTTAAAAATATCAAACCTTTAAAGGTGACAGTAAAATGTTCCTAGAGGTGACATCATTTTTTTTTTTTTTTTGCTCCCCAACAACAACAACCAAAAGCATTCTCCTACACTTGATTTATTCTCACCATGCATACAATAGTTATTCTAAAATATTAGTAATAACCCCCCGTGCCTTTATTTGCAGTCACAAAGCATTGTCGAGGTAAGCCCATGCTGTTAGTATACTTTCAACACGGGCAGTAAACAATGTAACCCCCATCACTCCAAACGTAACTTCCCTCAATATATCACGCCAAACTCCGCAAAATATTTGCCTAAATATTTATGTCATGTTTTGTTACTTATATTATACATTTTATTTGATACATTTTACAAGTTTCAACTGAACGCGGTCAAATATTTTAATGTTGTCTTTTTTCGCAGTGGGACAGTCGGATTGCAAATACTGCGACACTGATCGTCAATGACGTCACATCAACCCAAACTATTTGGCTTAATGTGAAAAATTGACAAGAATTGTGTTATTTATTTATTTTTAAGTGACGTATTTTGGAGATGACTTGATGGGCAAATCGCCAAATATTTTAACACCAAAAATATTGGTATAATAGATCAAACCGTTCTCTTGTTTCTGTCTTTCCTAAATATTTTTTTTCCCTGAAATCAGTATGATTAAAAAGTCGGTATTGTATTGAGAATATATCAAATTTGCCCCCAATTATAAAACTAGATATCTCTGAAAGGGTCAAACTATATCATGTCGGTACGCAAGCGTATTACTGCCACACCAAAAAAAAAGGTCGCGTTTCACGTAATTATGTCAATCCTTTCCCATAATTATGTGTAAATATCACATAATTATGTGCAACGTTTCACATAATTATGTGACAGTACGGAACCATATTACTGCCACACCAAAAAAAACCTCGCAAAGCTCGCATTTCACATAATTATGTGCAACGTTTCACATAATTATGTGATAGTACGGAACCGTATTACTTCCACACCAAAAAAAAAAAAAAAAAAAAAGAATCGTTTCACATAATTTTGTGTAACGTTTCACATAATTTTGTGTAACGTTTCACATTGGTGTGGCAGTAACACGCTTCCGTACGTCGGACAGTGAACAATTTAGAAATTCTTTAATTGACTCGATGGTGAAGCACTCAACATGGAATATTTGACTGAATCTGTTTGAGCGACAGGTGTATAACCCTTTCCAACGCACACACAAATAATAATAATAATAGTTTAATTAAAGTGAGTTTCTTTCGGCTGGTCCCTTTAAAAACAGCAAATCTGCTACCCGACTTTCAAATCGGACACTATAAAGTGCTACACCGCACCGTTGACGTCATTTCCGTAGTAAACATACGCAGGCGAGCTCGGCAAGATCTTTTGTTTACATTGCGAAAATAAAGTCGTGAATGTCTTATTGTGGCTTAACTTTGATCAAATAAAATAAAAACTGCGTCGCACGCATGTAGCAGGCACAACCGAAAGTTCAAGCTCGGTTATCAGCTCCCAAAATGAGCCGCGACGCTCCCATCCACAGCTGGCCCGGCTCCTACTACCTCACTTCGGTCAAGAGGTGGGAGAACGGCACGCTGTCCCTGAGCCGAACCGCGGCGCGTTTCGTCTCCAGCCAAACCAAGGAGACCCTCGCCGACTTCCGCCTCTCCCGCATCACGGAGATCAAAATGGAATCGTCCAGCTTCATCTTCAGCACCCTGACGGTGCTGGAGGAGGGCAACGTGAAACACTGGTTCGGCTCCCTCAAGCCCAACCGGGTGGTGGTCTACAACGTGATGGAGCACTTCTGGAGAGAGCGCCTGCTGTCGCCCACCGACTCGGAGGCCAGGGGCGTGGCCCCCGGGGGCGAGCCCTCAAAGGGCCGGGAGCTCATCAACCTGGTCGCAGGGGCCCAGAGACGACTGGAGGACACCGGTAGGGTCCTCAGCCACCAGGGAGAGCAGTTTGACAGCATGATGCAAGGCCTGGAGAAGATGGACTCGGATCTCGGAGTGGCTGATAAGTAAGGACATTTTTACTTCTGAGTCCTCGCGAGTCCATCCGGGGTCTCACAGTTCAAGATTGAGTGGGCAGTACTTTGTTTCCTGCATGCCATGCATCTGCTGCACAGTCTCGCTCATTTATTGCAAAAATTTAATCCAGAATTATTAATTACTGCCACTTTAGTGGTGTATAATTCCAACAAATTCTGCTATTTCTGCCTACAATGACTTTTGAGTTGTTAAGCAGCGTACAGCTCATTTTGACACTCTTCAACATAAGTGTCAGTCGTTTATTTGTGATCATATGCAGGCTCAATTTTTTTTTTCTGCTTTTTTTTTTTTTTTTCCTCACAGACTTTTGTCAGAGCTGGAATCTCCTCCCTGGTGGCCTTTTAGTAAACTCCCATGGAAGATTCAGCAGAAAGCTAAGGCGGAGGACGCGGCTCGTGCCGCCGCATCCAGAACGTCCGCCCGGAACAAAGTGATCGTCAGCATCCCGGCCGTGGTGTCCAAAGACGGCGACGGCGACCTGCAGCCCGGGTGCCTGCTGGTGTTTCCGTCCTCCCTGGAGGTGCGCGACGCCGCCTGCCGCCTGCTGCGCCGCTTCGAGCGCGCCGACGTGGACGAGATCCGCGTGCACAGTCCGTACGAGGTCACGGTGGGGCGGCGCTTCATCGGCAGGCCCGACGTCCGCTGCCGCCTGCTGTCGGCCAAGATGCCCGAGGCGCTGGCCGTGCTGGAGATGCAGTACAAGAAGAAGATGGAGTTCGCCGCCGAGTACGCCTCCTTCAGGGGCACGCCCCCCTCGTCGCCGTGCGACGCGGCCATTTTACATGACGGTCAGTCTCTCTCGCCTCTGAACGCACATCACAATATCATCTGCGGAAATCATAGTCCAAGTGGATTCCAGTCTAACCTCATCTCTCAGCCTATCCTTTACTACTGCAAACAGGAAGGGGCTCAGCGTGAATCCCTGATGCAGTCCCACCTCCTCATTAAAATTCTTCTGACACCCCTACGGCACATCTCACCGCTATTCTGCCGCCCTCATAAATGTGCTGCGATGTCCTGTATCAGTCACCACATTGTTCAAATATATTGTACCTCTAGCAAATATATGTAATATAAGTTTTGTCAAATAATGGTTATCAAATTGCAGTGAGCCATAACTCAGGGGTACACCAGTCTAAATGAATTTCCCACTCAGTTCTTCCAACAATAGTCCTGTTATCTCACTTTAGCCATTTCATTTTAGCTTTTTTGAATTGAAAAAATCATTTGTCATAATTATGCGATGCCACCTCATCATTATGACTTAGAATGATCAACCGCCAAAAACAAAGGCTATGTTATTAATGTACGATACAGAAATAACAGTGAGCTTTATGAAAGGTATTAAAATATATTTAAAAAATCTCTTAAATTATGTGATTTTTTTTCTTCTAATTTTACTGGTGGAAATGTTTCCTTACTTTGATCATCCGTCTCCGAAATCAAAAAGCGCAGTCTTGCAGTCGATTCTACGATTTGGCCACGTAGGGGCAGTGTTGCTCCGTCAATCGACCTCAGGACACAACTGGAGCGCTTCGGAGCCGACCCATCGGACTCTCGGGAAATCTAACACTCCACGTGCCCCCACGTCAGGTTTGCTGCACGGCTGCCAGGAGACCGAGGTCCCCATGGAGGTCCCGGCGGGGGAGCTGTCCCAGCTGCAGGTGCACGTCCTCCGGCCCGCCGTCAGCCAGACCGAAGCCAGGGAGCTCAAGCAGGTGAGGGCGGGCACGGGGAGAACGTGCAAACCCCACACAGGCGGGGGGCCCGGATCGAACCCGGGTCCTCAGAACTGTGAGGACGTCGTCTTTTTTTTAATGTGTGTACCTCACCTGGCTCGAGTGAAAGTGTACCTTAACGACTTGAACCAACGCGTGCCCGCGTCCAGATGCTGCTCCAGCTGAAGGGCCTCGCCCTGGAGGCCGAGGCGGAGCTGGAACGCCAGGACGAGGCGCTCGACGTCCTGACCGGGTCCGCCGATCAAGCCTCCATGACCATCGGGAAGCACACCTGCCGCATGAAGAAGCTCCTGTAAACGCTTGTTCGGTCGCCCACTCCCGTGGTCTGATTCCGGAGGTTGACCTGAAACTGTAAGCACTTTGGATGATTTTGATATTTTATTTGACCCGTTACAGTAGCTGTTGCTAACTAGTTTTACTGTTCGTCTTACATATGCAATGGATACAAAATATTATAATAATATTGGGTCCACACTTTTATGAGTACCCCTTGAAAGATGAGTTTACTGTAAAGCTAAAAAAATACCGCTTTAGTTTCTTGTTCTATTTTAAAACTGATGTATTCATTATTTATTTGGACTTGGGGATTGGAGCCACAATTCCTCTTTGAAGTTGTCGGGACTATCCGGTTGTTTGATTTGACGGGTCGATAATTCTTACCCAGTTTGAACAGGATCGTTAAAGGGTGTGTTGAATCCAGATAGGATCGTATTTTAGCTCATTTATTCAAACACGCACAGTTGGTTAAATTAAAAGCACGTTGGCGCTAGTAGACAAAAGTGCATGCGCCACTGAAAACACTGCTTCTTTACAGACTGACAACATGTCCACCATGTGTTGCACTACATCTCGTAAGACGTCTTGCTCATTAAAACGTGAACGTTGTCAAATCTGTGAAGGACTGACACGCACAATCTCGGGATGCATTTGTTGTCAGTTATTACTATGTTATTACTGTGTTTTTAATCTGTTGCACGTCCCGCACCAACAATGTGAACCGGCACTTGGTGTCCAATAACACTACTATTAAAAGTATGTACTGTATAACACAAATAAAGCATCATCATCATCACCGTCTGTAATCAGTCCTGTTATTAAGTAATGGGCAATTACAATTTGATATCAAATTGTACATATTCATTCAGAAGATATATTTGCCAGTTGTAACAACATCCATTTGAAAAGGAAAAACCTCTGTCCAGTGGCAGTTCTAGGAAGAGGCCAGACATCCCTAACAAGAGTACTCGGACTCCCCCCTACCAGATACTGTCCATGGTTCTTGCATTCCGACGCCATTCGTGAATACGTCTCAAGACACAAGGTCCGGTCTTGACCTGCGCCGTGTTTCTCATATCACGGCGCCAAATCCGCGGTGGTATCCGTCAGCAGCCACCCGTTTCCGCGCTTGCGGTCTTGTGTGCCGCCCGCCCCCATCGCCACGCTCTTGTGGTCAGCGCCGTGCCTCCTGCGATCACGCTTCCTCTTTTTGCCGTAGTTGTCTGTGCAGGACCAGTCCGGATGTCGCAGGCCGTGGAGGATTTTGAGCTCTTCGGCTTGCTGGTAGTACTTTGCCTGCAGCTTCCTTGGCAGCGACTTCCACATCTTCCCCAGAATTTTATTGACCACCGCAGAATTGGTGATGCTGAACCGGGCCACGACGTTGGGGCTCTGCTCTTTGCGGAACAGCATGAAGGCGTTGGGCGGCTTCTTGACGTACGGCCGAGCTCCTTCCTGCCGGACGGACTGCGGCGCGTCTGTTGGAGGTTCAGCGGAGTCGGAGGACGCCGCCGTCCGGGCCCCGTCCGCCACCGGCTCGACGTGAAGCCTCCCGCCGGGAGGCTGGGTCGTCGCCGCGACGATGTCGTCGGGGTCCTGGATGCTGATGGGGCCGCCCAAGTAGTCGGGCAACCAAAAGTCATCCAGGACATCGGAGAGTTCGTCGTCAGTTTCCGGGGGTTGCGGCGACTCTTTCGGCTCGCTCTCTACAGCAGTAGTGGGCGGAGGACGGGCAGGTGTGGTACCCCACAGGATGTTGTCAGCCGAATTTAGGATGTTGTCCAGCAGCTTGTCCCACTTGACATCCTCGTCGGTAAACAGCGTCTGAAAGCGCTCCATGCCGTCCACTCCTGGTTGCCGGCCGGGCCCTTGACCCCGTGGACTGGAGCGTGTGGAAATCTGGAGCCGGCTAAAAAGGAGCCCCAAAAGCTTTCATCTTTAAAGTCGTTAAAGTGCTTTGTGAGCTCATCGTGACTTGGTCACGCAACCTTCCGCTTCAAAGAGTTTCCCATTTACATATCATCAGGATAAATAGAGAATTATGGACAGCCTGTGCTGTACCTTCCTTTCCAAAGTCGCGACCCACTATCATAGTCACATTAAGAACAATAACAATTATTATTTTTTGGTTTATGGATAGCAAATGTAGTTTTAAATGGGTTTACATTTTGCTTTCCATGACGTCCACCAGCCAAAGCCTGAGCTGCACTGTTATTTGTTTACAGCCTAAACGAGTGGTTAGCGAACTAGGAAGTGACAATTTCATCACTTTCATGCTATGTTCCACGCACAGGACTGTACCAGAAAGATCCGGATAGGAATGAGTTTACCCATCCATCCATTTTCTCAGCCGCTTATCCTCAGAAGGATCGCGGGAGTGCTGGGGGGTCTATCTCAGCTGTCAACACCCAGGAGGCGGGGTACACCCTGAACTGGTTGCCAGCCAATCGCAGGGCACAAAGAGACAACCAACCAATCGCACTCACAATCACACCTATGGGCAATTTAGAGCGTCCAATTATTGTTGCATGTTTTTGGGATGCGGGAGGAAACCGGAGTGCCCGGAGGAAACCCACGCAAGCACGGGGAGAACATGTAAACTCCACAGAGGAATGGCTGGGATTGAACCATGGTCCTCAGAACTGTGAGGCCTTTACAGCTGAACCACCGCGCCGCCCCTGTTTTAGCACTCGAAACCCTAAAATCTAGGGGATGTTTCACGAGATACTAGTTTAACTGCGCTATTGCTTTTCGCTCAAGGGTTTTGTAGCATGTACATTTATTTTGATATAATGTGAACTTGGCAGCAGAGAGAGAGAGAGAGAGAGAGTGAGAGAGGCACGGTGGATCAGCTGGTAAAGCGTTGGCCTCACAGTTCTGAGGACCCAGGTCTGACCCCGGCCCCGCCTGTGTGGAGTTTGCATGTTCTCCCCACGCCTGCGTGGGTTTTCTCGAGGCACTCCGGTTTCCTCCCAAATCCGAAAAACACGCAACATTAATTGGACACTCCAAATTGCCCGTAGGTGTGATTGTGAGTGTGATTGGTTGGTTGCCTCAATGTGCCCTGCGATTGGCTTGCAACCAGTTCAGGGTGTACCCCGCCTCCTGCTCTTTGACAGCTGGGATAGGCTCCAGCACTCCCTGCGACGTTCATGAGGATAAGCGGCTAGGAAAATGGATGGATGGATGGATGGCTAATGTGAACTGATACTAGCTGTATCAAAAGCTTGATAGAACTCTCAGAATAGAATCAGACTATTATGCTCTCAAATTGAGGAGTGTCCTGAAATCTTTCTGGGTTTGCTCGGGGAGACGAGCGGACGTCCACCCGGAAGGGTTAAGTTGTTAAAAACAAAAAAAGTTAGCCTGAAAATCTTTCATCTTTAAAGCCAACAAAGCACTTTTTAAGATTTAGGTCACCCAACCTTGAGAATCAGAAAGTTCCCGTTTGAATTTGAGTAGAGGCAAGAACGCTACTCGACTCCATTTGGCCTTTATTCTTTATCATAATTTTGTTCGCAGATAGCAAAGTTGAAACATTCGTCAAATCAGTATATGGACAAGCATTCACATTCGTACCTATTGACAATTTAGAATCTTCACCGAACCACCATAAACAAAAACAGAAAAAGTTTCAAATTGTAAAAACGTGTATTTTGTCTCGAAAGCATCCCAAAAATGTCATAATTCATTCGTAACGGCACAATAGAGGACTCCGCCGTGGTTTTCTTCCTCAGCTTCAAAGTCAACAGGACGACGCCCTTCGCCGTCGGCTCCCATGCGGCAAATCCGAAAACACTGGCAAACCGCAAACGGATGCAATTACCGTTGCAGCTAGCCCCGTTTTTTTTGCATCCTGCGAGGGTTGCCGATCTGCTCCCAGTGAAGTGACGCTGCGGGGGCAGGGGGGAAGGCGCACACCGCATTCTCGTGTCAACTACACGCCCGCGGACGTGCACGCGCCGGCGTGGTTTGCGAGGGCGGCCTTGCAACACGAGGAAGCGGCGGCGGCGGCGGAGGCCTCGTCCTCAACCGCAAACGCACGAGAGCGGGCTTTACTCGGGGGATCGGGCCGACCTTGACGCCTTGTTTGCGGGCCGCGCGTGACTCCGGCGATGGCCGCTCGGTCGCCAAAGGAGAAAGCGAGCGCGGGCCGCAGCGGCACACGTGTGGGCGGCCTGGCCTTCCGCAATGTAGAGCCTCGGGCATCTTTTCCGCTTTGCGCCTCTTGCGACAGGCAGTCCAAAATAATACCGCAGAGTATTCGTGAAATGGCGGGATTTCTGGCAAGTGCGAGGTGTTTCCTAAACGTGACAACAGTCTACCTGGCCTGGTATTCTCCAAACTGTTGCATAATACTTCTAACTATGGAGGAGCTGCAGGAATTTCTCGCAAGTGTTCGCTGTGTCCTGTACAAGACATCACTTTAATGAATTTTTCCCAAATTTTCAAAAAATAATATTATTTAAAGCTCCACTGTCATGAAATGCATGCTTTTTATTATGTTATTAATGGGGGGGGGGGGCAGCCAGAATGGACCCATCTGTTTTTTCACCACAAAACATGATTTTGATGTATATGACTTTTTGTAACTCCCGCCATGAAAATCCTCTCAAGGGATTTGTTTTCGAGAAGAAGCAGGAAGTGACGTACAGGGCAGTAGCGCACTCAAGCGGTCTCGTCTGTTTCTACTAGTTTTACCTGCTGGACGGTAGTAGCTCGTTGTTCCTTCGTGTTAGCCAAATGTATTGTTCAAACACTCGAGAGGATGGATTTGCTCTTCATACTTTTCCTAAAAACCCGGTTTGGCGTGAAAAAGGGATTGCACGGGTGCAAAGGACGAGAGCTTCGTGGGTTCCAAATGACAGGTAGGCGTGTATACAGCTACTAAAAAAAATAATAGTTTGAGGGGGGGACGTAGTCCGTCAGTCACGGGTGCTAAATGTGTCGATCTGCCACCCAAGCCGAAGCCGTGATCGGTGGAAGCGGCGTCGGGCTGCTGTAGCTGATCTCCGCCGCGGAGGTGGATCGGACGGGGAGGCGATTTGGCTGTGGCGTCGTCGTCGCTCGCAACCGCCGTTATTCATCGCGGCCACAGATGTGGATCGGGCAGGGAGGTGGTTTGGCCGCATGTGGTTAAGCCGTGATCCGCTTATCATCTAAATAGAAACGATACGGTAATATTGCCCCAGTCACTTCACTCGGTTGTGAGATGTTTTCCTCTTCAATGGCGAATGTCCGGGGTGACATCACGGGCAGGAGATGCAACCAATATGGCGACCACTTGGATGTCGGATGACACTTCCGCAACTTTGCGCATGGATGACGCGCTCTCCGCTCATATTGATTTTTTTCGTGCGGACATTGAAGTGAATAATGTTGTATGTATTTGTCATTGCAATATCTATTTTAGAATGTTTATAGGGATGACACTTGCCCTTTAAAAACCATACAGGGTGTGGCATAAAAAGTATTCAGTTTTTGTCATTTTTTATTTTGGTTTATGTGCTCTATCTATTGACATACATTTGTAGTTTCAAGTAAGGAATTTGATGAAAATAATAAATAAAATAATGATGAATACATAAATAAAAAATACAAATCTAAAATTAAAAAATAAATCGCAATTTTAAAAAATGCATTTTATTTTTCAAAAATCTCTCCATAAAAGACATTATCAAGCATTCCAAATTTCCACAGTGAGTTTTATCTGTATGTACTCCTAATCTGCTAATGATTCGACCATGTCCGGGTTGAGTTTTTTTGGCCTCTCCTCACGAGCGCAGGTGTTGCTGGGCTTTGGATTTGCTGAGGGAGTTTCTGGTTTCAGGAAACACCGTGATGATGACGGTCTGGCGGTTTAATGTCAGAACTGGGAGGAAAACCTTCCCGGAACAAAAATGCCGGACTCCAAGCAGGGGGTGTACAGTATATGTTGTACAGTATATTTTATTTGCAGCACACTCATACAGATTCTGCACGCGTGCCCACACGAACATTTTCCTACACTTCCTGTTATTATTTAGTGCAGTTCAATGTGACTTAAAATGTGGTCTTTTTTGTTTTCAACAATAATATATATTACAAAAAAATTACCGTACATTATCTAAACTCCAGCACTCCCGCAACCCTTGTGAGGACAAGCGACTCAGAAACTAGATGGATTGATGGATAATGTAAAATTGTTGAGAAAGATTTTGCACTCTGCTTGTGAGGATAAGCAGCTTGGAAAGTGGACATGGACATGATCGCATACTGGTGAGCCCTCAAATTCCCGCATACTACACAGACAAAAAATTATTTTTTTCTTTCAAAATCAAGACAAATTACACATTACCTCGACGATGCAGTCAAAAGTTGTCACGGGACGTAGTTCGAGTCCAACTCGATTCAAGTCTGGACTTGGCAAATCCCAAGTCCTAAAATGGCTGACCAAAGTCCGGCTTGAGTCAAGTCATGTGGTTCGAGTCTCCCACTTCCGATTTTTGATGGATCACATGATGGAAAAGCCCCAGTAATGCACAATGCCTCAACTAAATCAGAATTTCAGTTTTAATATAATCATTAAAATCCCTTCTTTTGTACATAGGGCTCACCCCAACAGGAAGACGACATTATGACTGCATGACTTATTTTTCAAGTGGGTTGTCCGAGAAATGATTGTCTTTAGTGACTCCCACTGCAAAGGAAAAAACTAAATCCCATCTATCCCTCTCTCCCTCTCTCCATCCATCCATCATCCATCCATCAATCCATCCATCCATCCATCCATCCATCAATCCCTCCCTCCCACTGCAAAGGAAAAAACTAAATCCCATCCATCCCTCTCTCCCTCTCTCCATCCATCCATCCCTCCCTCTCTCCCTACCGCCCTCTATCCTTCATCCATCCCACTGCAAAGGGAAAAACTAAATTCCATCTATCCCTCTCTCCCTCCCTCCATCCATCCATCAATCCCTCCATCCCACTGCAAAGGAAAAAACTAAATCCCATCCATCCCTCCCTCTCTCCCTACCGCCCTCTATCCTTCATCCATCCCACTGCAAAGGGAAAAACTAAATTCCATCTATCCCTCTCTCCCTCCCTCCATCCATCCATCAATCCCTCCATCCCACTACAAAGAGAACAACTAAATCCCATCCATCCCTCTCTCCCTCCCTCCATCCATCCATCCATCCATCCATCCATCCATCAATTCCTCCCTCCCACTGCAAAGGAAAAAACTAAATCCCATCCATCCCTCCCTCCCTCCCTCCAACCATCCGTGCTCCCTTCCTTCCTGCCTTCCCTCCCTCCCTCCTCCTAACTATCCGTCCATTTTCTGTGCTGCCCATCTTCTTGAGGCTCAGAGGTGAGCTGGAGCCTGTACTGGCTGACTTCGGGCAAAATGTGGACCACACCCCGGACTCGGCATTGTAGCTGCTCAAGAGAGACTGCCCACCATATCCAATCCATAGAAACACACACAAAACGTAACAGTCAGATTCAAACCGTCACCAAAGTCAGGCCCGTGTACCTTCAGTGACTGGAAACATTTCTTGACCCCCACAATCTATTCGCTTCCCGACCCCTGCTGCGCCAAAACCTCCCAATTTGCTACGAGCAGGACAAATTCCGGATCCGCATGTCAGAACCTTCTCGGAATTTGCGACAGTAATGACTTTGGACCGCGTGAACTCGCAGGGAAGAACAACAAGGACGTTGCCCCCGACGTCCGGTTTTGATTAAAATTAAAGATGTGCCTGCTCAACCCGCCCACCTCGCCAGATAAAAATAGCCTCTCTCTCGGTCGGGGCGCAAAGTAAATAAGCAGGCCGCTGATCCAGAGGACACCGATGGTTTGGGGATCATTAAAAACAGATAACAAGGGAGGCAGCGGTTCTGGAGCGGCCCACATAAAACACACACCCCAGTGGGGTTAAACGTCGTCAACTCTTGCATACGGTTCATTTTCCACCCACGCATCGCACGCTCCGGGGTTAATTTTAACACGGAGCGAGAATGTCGTAGTGATCTTCTTGTACAGTATATCAAATTATGAATTCGCTTTTCAAAATGTTGTCATATCCCAAAAACTGGAGACGCTAAATTGCCTTTAGATGCAATTGTGCATGCGGCCGGTCGGCTGGCAACCAGTTGAGGGTGTACCCTTGTGAGGATAAGTGGCACAGAAAATGGATGGATGCATCAAACAGTACCTAAGAGTTAAAGCCATCAATGTCAACTTCGTGAATGAGGAGGTGTGTGTTGCCCCCCCTCCCTCGCGGGGAACTCTGCTGAAATAATCTTTTAATAGTTTTATTTGAATAAAGCAGCTGAGCAAACAGATTGTTGTTGAACTATCACCCCACTGCTAAGATGTGACGCCGCCGCGCGTTTGCCGAGATTCCTGCTGGCGGGATAACAAACGCAGCTGGGTCTGGCATTTTCACGGCGGCGGAACGGCGGCGGCGGCGGCACGCAGAGTCCGGGCAGGGATCTTGGGGTGGAAAGACGAGCCGCCATGGTGAAAGATGGTGTGGCTTTTTTTCCCCTTTAAGGCCACCGTATGTTCCCTTGTGTCTGGCCGTGCCCCACCCGCTGAATGAAATCAGCCCCCAAAAAGTTTCAACAACCCATACCTTTTTTTTTTTTTTTTTTTAGCTTTATAGGATTATTTTTGCTTTGTCCGAGGTTCCGCCAAAGTATGGTGTTAAACATAGTGCCGGTGGGCCAAATCTGGTCCAGTAGCTAAAGTATAACAAGGTTCCGGTCATAAGAGTAAAAGATGAGTTTTGAGTTATGTGATGGCTCAATAGCCGGTTCACAAACACCACGACTGAGATGAGGGCGGGAACGCTCCTAAATACTCTTTGCTAGTTAGCTCATTAGCCGTAATGCTAATGCGACTTACGGTCTTTTACAGTGTGTCCATAAAAGGCAGACATTAACTGAGCATTACAAATCACGTTCTTCCTCAGGTGGATGTTCACAACATTTTTTTAGTGTTTATTTTATTTTGTTTTTTTTGCCATTGGATTGACAACAGTCACAATGAAGTTATGGGAAAGAGTAATGGAAGCTAGACTCAGGACGGAAGGATGTATCTGCAAGCAACAGTATGGTTTCATGCCTAGAAAGAGTACCACAGATGCATTATTTGCCTTGAGGATGCTCGTGGAAAAGTAGAGAGAAGGTCAGAAGGAGCTACATTGTATCTTTGTAGACCTAGAGAAAGGCTATGGCAGAGTACCAAGACAGGAACTGTGGTACTGCATGCGCAGGTCTGGTGTGGCAGAGAAATATGTTAGAATAGTACAGGACATGTATAAGGGCAGCAGAACAGCAGTGAGATGTGCCGTAGGTGTGTCGGAAGAATTTAAGGTGGAAGTAGGACTGCATCAGGGTTCCGCGCTGAGCCCCTTCCTGTTTGCGGTAGTAATGGATGGGCTGACAGATGAGGTTACACTAGATTCCCTTTGGACTATGATGTTCGCAGATGATATTGTGATCTGCACTGAAAGCAGGTTGATGAACAATTAGAACGATGGAGGCGCGCTCTGGAAAGGAGAGGAATGAAGATTAGCCGAAGTAAAACAGAATAAATGTGCGTGAATGAGAGGGGCGGAGGAGGAAGAGTGAAGTTCCAGGGAGAAGAGATGGCGAGGGTGGAGGACTTCAAATACTTGGGGTCAGTAATCCAGAGCAATGGTGAGTGTGCTAACGAAGGGAAGAAATGGGTCCAAGCAAGTTGGAACAACTGGCCGAAGGTGTCTGGTGTTCTATGTGACTGAAGAGTCTCCGTGAGGATGAAGGGCAAAAGTCTATAAAACAGTGGTGAAGGCGGCCATGATGTACAGATTGGAGACGGTGGCATTGAATAAACAACAGGAACCAGAACTGGAGGTAGCAGAAATGAAGGTGTTGAGGTTCTCGCTCCGAGTGATTAGAAATGAGTTCATTAGAGGGACAGCAAAGGTTGGAGGTTTTGGAGACAAGGTTGGAGAGAACAGACTTCGATGGTTTGGGCATGTCCAGAGGCGAGAGAGTATACACATATTGGTAGAAGGGTGCTGAGGATGGAGCTGCCAGGCAAAAGAGCGAGTGTGAGGTAGGACATGAGGACAGTGGGTGTTAGAGAGGAAGATGCACGAGATAGGCTTAGATGGAAAAAGATGACACGCTGAGGCGACCCCTAACGGGACAAGCCGAAAGATAAAGAAGAAGAAGAAGCATTGACAACAGATGGCACAGATGACTCAAAACTGAACCAGGAACTACAGACATTCCGCATAGCACTTTCCATTATTCCCTCCATGAGTTTATTTCCATCATTTCAAGGTTTTTGTTGGGAGGGGGTACAACACCTACTCCGTGGAAACACCTTCCGCAATCCCAGAAGCGTCGCAACAACGGGGGGAGCCGCCAGCGAGAGTGTAATTGGAGAAGACGAAATGGCGTCCACACGCGTAACGGAGAGAAGCGTAGCCTGGTGAGGTATGAAAGAAAAAAAAAACAAAACGGTTACTAGATATTTCCCCCAGCCTGACCGCACGTGGCCCGGTTGCTTGAGGTCTGCGTTGAACCTTTGACCATGTGACCGCGAAGGCCGACAAACGACGACGCGTTCCTCCAAACAGGAAAGCTCGCGTCCCTCAATCAGGAATCCCCTTTTTTTTTTTTAAGCATCGGAAACCGAGCCTGGTTCCAATTAAAGCGGCGAGTATCGAAAACAATCGCTCTCCATTTTTAATGCGCATTCTTGACGCGTCCCCCCCACCACCCCGGTTTATTTGGACAGCAAATTTGTGGGCGGATCCCTCGGCTAATTGGTATGGGAAACTTGCACCTGTGGTCGACCGATGTTTTGAGAGTCCGGAGCGTCGAAATATTTGGAAGCGGCGGGCCCCGGCTTTTTGTGTGAAAAACAATTCCAGACGGCATGTGATGTGGAAGATTTTCTGGAACAATACGGCGACGCGGCGGTTAGGAGTTTTCCGAGATTTGATTTCAAAGCGGGGCCCATATAATTTGTCATTCATCGCGGAGCCTTTGAACCGCGGACTCGCTCTCACACAAGCGGCCTTAAAGACTTCATCGTGGCACCGCCAGTTGATGCAATGCAGTTATGTCTGCTCCACAATGCATGATGTCATGCTTTCTTAAGACCTCAAAACACTTCTGCTCGCTTTATTCTACATTTGAAATATTATAAGCATAGTTGGACTATACATGCATTTATAGGCTATTTATTCATTTGGCGGAAGAAATATATTCATTTTCTAGACTACTTTTTCTTGTTAGTCTTTCCCAGTCAGTCCAATTAGTTAATCACGAGGCACATAAAAACAACCAATCCATATTTACACTAATGGTGAATTTCAGTCTCCAATGAAGCTAACTTGGATGTTTTTGCAACGTGAGAAGTAGTACCGGTCACATCCCGGCGGTGCGGAGGCAGACCCAAATGCAGGACTCCCAGGCAAAGGCATAATGTTCACTGGGTTTTATTCTTAACTAAAGAGATGCAACAATGACACAGTCCAGGAAGGCAGGATCCAAAAAACGAGAAACAGGCTTCGGTGACTGTGAAGCTAAGTCGCGGAGTAACGCGGGAGGCGGTGAGGCATGCTCACTAAACACGAAGCAACGAACTGGCAAGTGCCAGTGACAAAACTCCAACTTAAATACTTGATCTAATCACAGTACCCAGAGATGACACCGCCCACAGCAGCGGCCCGGCCACGCCCCTCCCGGGAGCGGCCAAGCCTTGCTCACGACACTCCCCGAAGAAAAGTCACGTAAACACACAGAATGTCCAAACTCCACGAAGGAAAGCCGAAGGGAGGATTGAAAATCTCGGAGCCAGACGTGTTCCGCTAAAAAGAAATTTGGATTTTCCGCTTAATGAAAGCTTATTCGATTAAATATTGTCTGTTGTGCTCGAGGAACTTGAATTCTCTATCTCAACTCCACATGGCGTTCCTCAAGGGTCAGTTGTCAATCCCCCGGTAATTTACGTTCCTCTAAAGCGGCGAGCAGACATTTTTTTTAACAGTCTAAGTGACTTTGAACAAAAATCCTAATGCGTACTTACTGATCCTATCGTGTGCGGGAGAACATGCAAATTCCACACAGGCGGGGTCGGTATCGAATCCGGGTCCTCAGAACTGTGAGGCCAACGCTTTCCAACTGATCCACCGTACCATTATTAAACATGGGATTTAATTGATTTTTTTTTTTTTCCGCAGGGATAGTGTACAAATTAGACTCTTTCAAGCGGAAGACGCTTGGGGGGGGGGGGGGGGGGTGTAATATATTTCTTATCTGAATGAGGCCTTGAGAAGCCTTTGATCCGGCAGCCTCCTCATTGTTCCCACCGCGTGTTTTCATTCCCGGTCGTGCAGCTGCGCGACTCCCTGCCCAATAACAAACCGAACAAGTACTTAATTATTTCTTGAATCCCTTTTATTTGACATGCGCGCAGTTTATCAGCTCGTACGTCTTTCTAACGCGCGGCTTTATTTTGACTGCTCGGGCTGTGTTTAGGCGTGAAGCGTCTCACGTTGCCCGCGCCGTGAAGTGGAACATTCTTCATGCGTACCCGTCACGTAAAACGCAGCTGACTCCTTCTGCCGCTTAGTATATTACAGCATCCTCCGTGTATGTTATTACACGTGCGTAGTTGTCGAGCCACTGCTGGTA